>NC_136961.1:15396460-15571744 GCF_032717465.1 Coenobita brevimanus | reverse complement strand
TGGAATTACTGAAAGAGAAGAGGGAGGGAAGCAAAAACAAAAATGAGGGAAGATCAGAAAGAGGAGAAGAGACACATTTTTTTACAAAAGTACTAGGATTGCAGGTACAAGAAAGTGGTACATAAACAGGAGGGAATAAAAAGGAGGAAGGTAGTAGGAGACCATGTCATGACAAGTATATAAACAAGATGATAAAGTTGATGTACTCAAATGTGGATTGGAATGGTATCTAAATTACTAGAGAATTGAATGAGTTATGTCTAGAGGAAATGAACCACATATAATATGCCTAACTGAAACAAAAATTAACACCAAAGGCTATCCAATGACATACTAAACTTAAGAGGAATAAAATATATGGGAGAAGAGATAGAAACTTTAAAAAAAAAAGAGGAGGAGGAATTACTGTATAATATTAACTAAGAAAAATCTAAAAGTCAATGAAATAAAACTAGATATACCCTCACAAGTAGAACTGATTGCAGTAGAGATCAACACATCTGAAGGGGAAAGTAACTGTATGCCAATTTGTACATGCCACCCAAGATCAAACACATGGAAAAGAGACGAATATGAGGGCCTGGCAGAGAGTACAATTCAGATTTTAAGAGCATTACTACATAAAATGGAAGAGAAATCGGAAAGAATGATACTAACTGGAGATTTTATTACAAATATGAATTGGAATATTCTAGATATAATTAGCCAAGAAAGCTGTTGGGACCAAAAGCTCCTGGATCTCGTGCAAGAGCTTTTCCTAACGCAACATGTGAGGGAAACCACTAGAAAAAGAGGACTCGATGTACCTTCAATGATAGATCTCATATTTGCTAGGTAAGAAAATGATATTGACAGTTTAATATATCACCCTCCACTCGGCAAAAGCGATCATGCAGTACTAAATTACAACTTCAGGATAGCATATGACATAGTTAACAGCAATGAAGAAGTTTACAAAGAGCCTAAACTATAAAAAGAGAAATTATCAAGACCTAAAGAAGTATTTCTTAGAAGTTGATTGGGAAAATGAGCTTAGAGGACAAGATTAAATGCTGTATATAAAAAATTCTGTGAATTTTATGAAATAGGAGTCCAGAAGTACATCCCACAGCACAAAGAAGCAGATAAGAAAATACAGAAATGGTTCAATACGGAATGTAAAAAATCAAAAGAAAGAAGAGATTTGTTGTGGAATAGATACAGAAGACACAATAGTGAAAGGACATATAATAATTACAAACAGGCAAGAAACGATTATACAAGAATAAGGAGGGAAGGCCAAAAACAGTTTGAGGAGGATATAATAAATAAAAGTAGTGATCAACCAAAGCTATTTTGCAGCTACATCAGAAGCAAAACCAAAGTAAAAGATATAATACAATCCATTACGGACGAGGGAATCACCTATACACAAGAGAAAGATAATTGTGAAGCACTAAATAAGAATTCCAATCAGTTTTTACAGAAGAAAAAAAATTTGAGAGGGAATATGTGGAACATGCAGGTCCACACATACTACCAGATATACAAATATCAGAAAAAGTAATACAGGAGGAGTTAAGTAAATTAGACAGAGGAAAAGCAAATGGTCCTGATGAAATTTCATGTTGGGTGCTACGAGAATGTGCAAAGGAGTTAAGTAAACCATTATTTTTAATTTTCAAGAAATCCTTGAGCCAAGGTAAACTACCTGATATTTGGAAGAAAGCAAATATTGTCCCCTTATTCAAGAAAGGAAATAGACAAAATCCACTCAACTACCGACCAGTATCACTGACCAGTGTTGTATGCAAGGTATTAGAAAAGCTTATAAGAAAAGCTTGGGTAAATCATCTAGAAGAACACAGTATGATAACAGAAAGACAGTTTGGTTTCAGAAAAGGAAAATCATGTTGAGCTACTATGACAGAGTAACAAACACAATACAGGAAAGAGAAGGATGGGTGGACAGTAACTATTTAGATTTCAAGAAAGCATTTGACACAGTACCTTATCAAAGACTTTTATAGAAACTGTACCATCAAGGAGGAATTCGAGGCAAACACTTTTGTTGGATGCAAGATTTTCTCATAAAAAGAGAAATGAGAACAGTACTAAGGGGAATCTACTAATCATGGAAAGAAGTGACTAGTGGAGTACCACAGGGTTCAGTGCTGGCACCAATCATGTTTTTAGTGTATATAAATGATATAAACAGTAACACTGGGAATGAAAGCTATCTAAATATGTTTGCAGATGATGCAAAAATACAAAGGAGAATTACTAACACAGACTCTTGTAAAGAGCTACAAGAAGAATTGAATAAACTTCATGAATGGAGTAATACATGGCAAATGGAATTCAATGTGGACAAGTGTCATGTAATCAAGTTTGATAAAAGTGGAAAAAGACCCGATAGGGATTATACGTTAGGAAATAAAACCCTACACACATCAGAAAGAGAGAAGGACCTAGGTGTGATTATCAATAACAGACTATCTCCGGCTGACCACATCAGTGAGAAGGTACGAAACATGTATACACTGCTTGCAAATATGAGAATAGCATTCACATACATAAATGAAGACATGCTAAGAAGGATAATAACATCATTCATCAGACCAACCCTGGAGTATGCATCAGTAGTCTGTTGTCCTCATCTCAAAAAACACAGACAAGATTGAAAAAGTTCAAAGGGCCGCTACAAGATGGATACCAAGCTTAAGGGATCTAAGCTACGAAGAAAGACTACATAAACTGAATCTACCAACACTACAGGAGAGAAGGAAAAGAGGTCACATGATAATGCTATATAAATGCATATCAGGGAAGGAGAAAATAGACATAAATGATTACTTAACATATGGGGAAGCATCAGCAAGAGGACACTGCAAAAAACTGCATAAGAAGAGAGGTGATAAAGACGTAAGGAAATTCAGTTTCCCTAACAGAGCAATTGATCAATGGAATGCCCCACCGAATGAAATCGTGTGTGCCAAAACAATTCACAAATTTAAGGATGTTTACGATAAATATGGTTTAAGACACGGGACATTACGAGCTTGACTCATTCCTGTAAAGATACAATTAGGTAAGAACACACACACACACACACACACTTCCATCAGTATTTTAGTTCCATGTTAAAGTCGTCAGCGTATAACGCATCACCAGTGAAAACTAATGGAGAGAATTAAAGTTTTACAATTTCTGGCAAAGTAGATGGAGGTGCCCACCATCCACCCGGTCGATCCAGGTGATGCCACATAGAGTGTAAAGAAAAAAAAAGTTTTCTTGTATTGTAAGACCCATTTATAACGTTAAGTGGTAACTACCTAACCAACGAATAGTTGATGGACAATTGGGTTAAGGTACTCCCATCTGATCAGGGCTATTACGTTTTCTTGTTGACACACTGCTGTTCAATGACGAGTGGCTGGTCACCCTCTCCTTGAATGTCCTTTTTTTATGTGTCAGACTCTAGGTATAGGCTTCACAGTCTGCTCCCAGGGCCCAGCAGTCCTCGTACATACCAAAGACCTTCACATTTCATCACTTCAGCACTAACACCCACAGTCCATACTGAGTACATGCTAGAACTGTCTCATACATGCCTGGTGTATTGGAATTAGCGGGTGTATTTTTACGACATGTCGGCGGGTCTTCTGGTAGATCAGTAAAGACTGCTTTTTGAAATTCAAATCCTTAATCTGTTCCCTGCCCCAGTGGGAATTCGAACCTGAGTCCATTAGGACTGCAGGCCGCATCTCTATCGATTCAGCCGCCACCTCCCTCATATCCTTAGTCCAGACAGTCACGTTTTTAATGGTGCAAGAAAAAGCATTAAGAGGGCACTGGCAGCATATAATCACTTTAAAGGCCTGTTTATTCGATTAGTGGGCACCTGTCGTTTTTACCCTCCACCTGACAAAGTCAGAGGAGGATGTTTTCATCACTGGGATCAGTGAGTGTCCGTCCGTAGAGTTGGGCGGTAGGGCGGCTGGCCAGGCATAGAGATTTCGTTTCCGGACCAAAAATCAGAATGTATTCACTATAGAGTCATGAAATTTCACATAGTTATGTGTCGTATGGTGAACTGGTCCCTTTTGATAGGTAGAATGCTGTGTCTTCAGTATTTTTTTTAATGCAAAAGTAAAAAAAAAATCCAGATTTCAATGTGACCCACACAAGGAATCTGAAGGGCCTAGGTTATGTGTCCTCAAGGCATTCTCCTGATGCCCACCTTTAAAAGAAAAGATTGAGGGGGGGGGGAGTACTGAGGGCTGTTATGCTCTTAGTTAACTGTTGAGGGAGGTGCTTGGTCAGATGAAGGGTTGCAACAGCATAGTGGTCCCTATGTTTTAATATGGTTATGAAAGAATATTGGAAAATAATCGCGTAGATGTGATGAACTAAATCACCTTCCCTGCCTCTGATCTAAAGAATTTAGCGTGATTCTTCACCATGCTGATGAGCAGCCTGCACTAACAAGAAAGGTGACCACAGATTTTGTGGTAGTGCTTTAATGCTGCACTTTTGACCATGCCGTATGTCCACGACCACTGACTGAATGCTCTCAGAATCAAACTGCTTCTTCCTTACATGACCTTTAATCCCTCTAGTGAATTTGCTTCAAATCGAATAAAAATTGTTTAAGTTGACTATACTACATGGCACTGACCTTCGAGCTGTTATGATGAAAATACATATGAAAAATTTATCCTCATCCAGCCTTAAGTCTTTCCATTAAGACTCAGCCAAAACTAGACAAAACTTCTTGAGTTAAAGGGCTGAACATTTGACCTTGTAATGTAACTTTGTCCTGTAACCGATGATCTCAAAACTGAACCACTTCAGTACTTGCTGTCCTTCAGCCATTCCACCAGGTCTGGTCAAAATGGAAAAAAAAAAAAAAAAACTGTTTGAGTTGATTTAGCCCTTCATCTGTGACATTTCTTCCTGCAAAGATTAACCTCCTGTTTTCGTTCTTTTCGTTTTTTTTTTTTTTTTTTTTTTGGACTTATGAGAAATTAGCTGAAATTCTGTCCAATACATTTTTTCACAGTTTTGCTCCTGAGCTGTTAAGACTATGCCCAGAGTCGAGTAAATAAAAAAAGAAAAAAACCAAGGAGACAGACACACAACTCCAAATCAGCACATTACCCCTTCGGCATTTCATGCGCTGGTGTAAAAATGCAAGATTCAGTGAAAGATAGATGAATGTACTGTATATACGTCCTCGCAGTGATGGAGTTAACAGGTAATTGCTCAACTTCCTCTCATCTGTTCATTATATCTTCTTAATTCCACACTGGTCCTGTGTCACTATTAAAGTCTGAAAGACATCAAAAACAGATTAGGGAAAGTTTTTCTCATAATCAGGCCCTTCCATTGGACTGAGCGGTTAAAATATCAAAGGGAGATTAGGGCATACCTTCCCCATAGTGAGACACTTCTACCCACCATCCAGCAGAGAATTATCCAGAAATACCAATATACAAACTATTATACGCACTTCACCTACATATCCACCTTTTGTTTTAGTGGGACCATTGCGGGATAATCCTCTTGATCAACAGTTTTTCGTCTGTTACTTTCCGTGTGACGTCTGTTGTGTGCATTATACGACAAGAACACCACAAAGGCACCGCCACCGCCATTACTGCAACGACACTTGGCCTGAGAGGGGATTATTGAGGAGCAAGTAGATGTGAAAGGTAATAATGGATTGGAGTGTGTGTATGAAAGGATACTCCACGCACGTAATGGGTGTAGGACAGTGTTTCTTAACCCGGGGTGCTAACACCTCAAGAGGTGCTGGAATCAATTCTAAGGGGAACTGGAAAATGCTGCATTATAGTTTTTTTTTTTTTTTACTTTCTGGTTTTGCTTAGTACTGGCATCCATGATGTTTTATTTTAGAGAATGTATAAAATAAATTGTCAGGCAGTACTTCACTTTTCATTGCTTTATCCACGTAGTAGTGTAGCAATTGTAGTAGTTTAAAAACTGTAGTCCCAGTAACCAGATGTAAGGGGGTGCTGGACTGTGAGACCTTACTACAGGGGATGCTGAAGTCGGTAAAAGTTAAGAAAGACTGGTGTAGGGGAATCGTCATAAATACCACACAAACTGTGAACCACTGTCAACTGTATCAATGTACTGTACTTTCCATGGAAACAAAAGCCAAAGACTAAACACGTACACAAAAACTATCTAAAGATCTTGAAGCATAAGAGAAGGAAATGAAATGAAGGAAAACTGTTAAAAAAACAGATAACGATTTTAATTATGAAATGGTATTCATCCCTGCACGTGCCACTGACGGCTGATATCTTACTGTGTGAGGAGCTTCCCCCACTCCCTAAGAAAAAAAGATATAAGAAGTAGTGCCAGTACGATCTCACAGACTTATAATACACATATATATAGTGAGAAGCTTCAAGTAACTTCCAGTCCTCACAAAGATCGAATAATCAAAAAAGGTGGCTATGAGCTAAGTTCTGGTGTTCCCTAACAGACCAATCCCCTGGCGGCATATTTCCATTCCGTAAGCCATTTCAGCACCGCCCACTAATTTCACATGCTCCAGGATGATTATTTCTATTTTATTTACTGAAAACTCTAACCTAACTCCTCTAACCCAACCAACCTAATCAGTACTGTGACAAAATAACCTGATTTAACTCAACCGAAAGAGACTAACCTATGCCGAGCTAACAATATCAGATCAAACAATGCAACATAGCTTTGCAATATAACATAACTAACAGACTAACCAACCTAACCTAGTCTAACCTAACCCTAAAATAACTGAAATAACCCAACGTAAATCTAACATCTTAATCTAATTACCTTACCCCCACCAGGATAAACTAATATAACCCATACCTGCCTGAAAAAGTGTCCAAATCAACTACAGTACAAATCTATGCCTGCCAAGGCAGCCACTAAAGCCTCCCGCGCCATACGCTAGGGGTAACAATTGTTTGTCGAGGTGGGGGGAGGGGGATGAGGGCAGGATTGCTGTGGCGGTAATGTAATCAGAAGCACGCTTGGCCAGCATGCGAAAGGTCCTGGGTTCGATTCTCGGGCCATTCATGACATATTTTCCTCAAGTCGTCTTTACCCAAGCCGTTCGTACCTAGGACTGATAAGAGGCCATGGATTGTAAATTCGACGGTCGCATGCCGTATATGGGCCTGTATTGGGATTTAGAAATATAACAATTGTTTGCCTTAATGAACCTCGTGCAGTCGGTAGACACTGCTCTTGATCCAAGGCTTCTTCAACACTCGTCACCCCATGATGCCTCAATAGGTTTCTTTGCCTCTTATACACACACACACACACACACACACACACACAATATATATATATATATATATATATATATATATATATATATATATATATATATATATATATATATATATATATATATATATATTATAGATAGATAGATAGATAGACAGATAGATGGATTTATATAATTGTGTATGTATGGATATCTTCTCCATGAATAACAGCTATGATCATCATCATCACTATTATCTTCTCTTTTTCCTCACTTAAGGTTGGGGTGAGATATGGCACAGAAAACAAGAAAACAGAAAGCCACGAGAAATACGGTGAACTATCAACGTGTTAATACAGATGGACCAGACACTTACTGACACACAATTTAAGCTCCAGGGTAACAGTTCCTGTCATTCTGAAGTAAATGAAAACTACTGCGGAAACGACGACTGAGTTTTCATCATCATTATATCATCATCATCCTCTAATGGCGTATGAGTTTTCATCATCATCATCATCATTGTTGCAACCCTCTTTCATGCCTAAAGATAGGATGAGATAGGATCTCAGGGGACATCGCTTTTGTAAACTCCTTCACAGTTTGGAACCCTCCTTAACTGAAGAAGATATTTTGTAAACAATATAGAAAGAGACACTGGAGCGAATGTTAAACTCACCAGTTAGACTCACGTCGGTTTTATTTCTCAAATCATGTCAGTTAAGTATTACACATAACAGACGACTGAGGACCTGGAGCGATGGCGTCTTCGCTGTAGGTCCACCCCCAGAGGTTGTCGACGCAGAGGACACCATGGGGGCCAAACCATCACAAACCTTCCCCCCCGGCCCCTCACGGGGCCAGAAAACCTGGGAGTTGCTTCGGTCACCCAGGCAAGTACCACATCTCTCAACACGACACATACAACAACACTTTTTTTCTACACCGAGAAATGACTCTTCGGCAGTCATTTTTCGAAGACTTCTTCTAGCCGGTGATATTGACAGCAGTCTAGGACCCATCAACAAATACACATGTCCAGCGTGCTCAAAACCGATCACTTCGAGCCGACAGACGAAGGGTTCAGTTCAGTGCAATTCTTGGAAGAACTGGACCTATTACACCTGCACAACACTTGCATTCAAAGAATATTACACAAACACTTGGACCTGCTCCTTATGCTCCTTCCCCCCACCCACGAACCCCCCACCAACCCCTCTTCTACTTCTGCCACACCTCCTCAGCCTAATCCACCGATCCTTCCCACACCATCCAATCCTCCAACCCCTCCCTTTCCACCCCCAATCTAAGTCACCCCAATCTTTATCTCCATCATAACCTTCTCCTACCCCTTCCTCTCCACCCACACCCCCACCTCCCCCCCAATCAGCACGCAACACACATCGTACAGACAACATAAACATTCTTTAAAAAAAAAAAAAAAAAAAATAGATGGCATAAACACCAAAAAACAAAAACTCTCACTATTCATCAAACAACAATACATACACATTGTCATCCTACAAGAAACAAAATTACGCAGAACAAAAAAAAAAAAATCATCATCATTATCATCCGGACCTCCATACGCATCCTAGGACAGGGTGAGGAGTAGCAATGTCCAGACAGCCCAAATTTGCCAAGTCCAATGGACCACGCTTCCATTCACCCATCGTTCAGGCCCCCAGAATCCTGGCTCTATCGGATTCGCCAAAAACATTCACCACGTTCTGCAGTTTCACATAAGCGTATCCCATGGAGTCAATCAAGACGCTGGCACGTTAACAAGGGGTGCCAGACCCCTGATTATGCACTTCTTCTCACAACATTCATCCAGACAGCTCGATCTCTTGTCAGCTCCCTAGCCTCACCGACTTCCAAACCTCTCTTCTTCACACACTCATCCACCATATCTCGCCATCTTCTCCTTGGCCTACCTCGCCTCCTCCCTCCTTCAAATTCGCTCAGATATACCTTTTTCACCATTCTAGTGTTATCCATTCTCTCCACATGACCATACCATTTCAGTACACTCTCTTCGATTCTGGTGTCCACCGACTTCCTCACTCCACATCTTTCACGAATCACATCATTTCGTATCCTATCCACCCTCTGTACTCCACATACATTCCTCAGCAATCCCAGCTCCAATGATCTTACTCTTGACTTTTGATTATCATGCCACACCATAGTTTCACATCCATATGTTAATGCTGGCACTAACACTCCTTCATGTAAACCTCGTGCAGCTGCAACATTCAAGCCTCTGTTTCTTATCAAGGCCTTCATTGCACCAGCTAGTTTTCTTCCTTGTGTCACTCTACTTTCCACTTGTGCACATTTTCCTCTCTTTTCTATTACTGTACCCAGGTATTTCAGCTCTCTCACCAATTCCAGTCTCCTTCCATTCACTGTATCATTGCACTGGGAGTCACCATCTCTCCCAATAACCATCACTTTACTCTTTTCTACGGCTCTTCCTAGCTAAGTAACCTTTACAAATTGGCCAATTCTATGGGGAATTAGCTAGGAATAGGAAATAGGAGAATAAAAACTAGTTGAGTTGGAGTAGCAGTTACACCTAATCCTCCTAAGTGACTTATGTAAATTTGCTTAAGGTTGTCTTAGATTAACTCACTTCTGACAAAGAAGTGTATAAGAATTTTCTGACATATTGCTGGTGTCCCGAGTGAAGATACCGACTTGAATAAATTTCTGACAGAGGTGAAAAGATTAGTAAGAGAAAGAAGAGAGTGGATGAGGAATTTGAAAGGAATTTGATTGTAAATTTGAGGGACTGTAAGAAAATGTTCTGGAAAGAGGTGAAGAGAGTAAGACAGGGTGGCGATGAAGTTAGTCGGGGAGTGAAAGATAAAAACGGTAGATTACTAATGGACAAGGGAGAAAAAATGAGCTGATGGAAAGAACACTTTCATGAACTGCTGAACATAGAAAATGAAAGTAATGCAAGTATAAGTGGCTGGGGAATGGCTGGGAGAAGGAGGGATGTGAGAAGAGAGGAAGACATCAGTAGGATGGAAGTTGTAGAAGCAATGAAGAAAGTCAAAATGGAGTAAGCCCCTGGAATTGATGGAGTGTGTGGTGAAATGCTGAAGCATGGGGGAAAGACAGTAGTACAATGGATGTGGAAGATGTGCGGATTGGCCTGTGGGGAAGGTAGAGTCCCGGGGGATTGGAAGTCAGGTATAATTATTCACTTGTACAAAGGAAAAGGGGAAAAAGAAGTGTGTGGTAATCATAGGGGCATTTGTCTTCTTAGTGTAATAGGAAAAGTACATTGTAGGATACTTATTGACAGAGTTAGGGAAATAACAGAGAAATTAGTTGGAGAGGAACAGGGTGGTTTTAGGATGGGAAGAGGTTGTGTAGATCAGATATTCATTCTTAGTTCCTTAGTGGAAAATTTTCTAGAGAAGGGAAAGAAGTTGTATGCGGCCTTCATGGATCTGGAGAAAGCATATGACAGGGTGGACAGACAAGGACTGTGGAAAGTTCTAAGAATATATGGAGTAGATGAGAAGTTGTTGAATGCTGTGAAGAGTATGTATGAGGGGACTAAGGTTGCAGTGCATGCGGATAGCGAACTGAGTGAATTTTTCTATTTGAAGGTTGGACTGAAACAGGGATGTGTCATGTCTCCATGGCTGTTCAATCTGTATATGGATGGGGTTATAAAAGAGATACAGTGTAAGGCAGTGGATATTTGAGTGGCCCTAATGAGAGAGGGCAGTGTTTGGAAACTCCCTGTACTGTTGTTTGCAGATGATACTGTGCCGTTAAGTGAAGACGAAAGGGAGCTGCAAGGCTTGGTGGATGAGTCTGGGAGAGTGTGTAAGAAACGGAATTTAAAGGTGAACGTAGGGAAGAGTAAAGTTATGGTCTTCGAGAGAAGTGAAGTCAGTGAATGTACAGTGAGGTTTGATAAGGAAGAAATGGAAAATGTGAGTACGTTTAAGTACTTGAGTAATGTGATGAGCAAGGATGGAAGTTTGGAAAGTGAAGTGATTGAAAGGGTACAACAAGGAAGAAAGGTTGCTGGTTCCTTGAAATCAGTGATAAGAAAAATGGAAGTGAGCATGGAAGTGAAAATGTTACTACATGACAGTATTGGGATACCAACTCTAACGTATGGAAGTGAAGCTTGGACCATGTTGGAGGGACAGAAGTCAAGAGTGAGAGCACTGAAAATGAGTTATTTGAGAGGAGCCTGTGGAGTCACATGGAGAGACGGACTCACAAATGAGGAAGTGGCGGAACGTTGTGGTGTGGATGTGGATGTGATAGGAAGCGTTAGGAGAAACACACTGAGGTGGTTTGGCCAAGTGGAGAGGATAGAGAGTGAGAGATTGACGAGGAGAGTGTATATAAATGAGGTGGAGGGGGAGAGAGTGAGGGAGAGGCCAAGGATGAGATGGAGGGATGGAGTGGAGACGTATGTGAGGGAGGGGTGTGTGAGCTGGGAACAGGGCAGTGAAATGGCGGGTGACAAGGCGACGTGGAGGCTATTTGTTTGTGGCCATCCCGTATGGGATTAAGGCATCTGGCAATAGATAGATAGATAGAATTTTAAAAACATACATAAAGGACACAATACAATATATTCCCTGACTCACATATACTGTAACTTCTCTAGTCGTTGTAACTTCTCAGTATTTTTGCACCAAAACTTCGTTTGGTGGCCAGTCGTTTGTTTACTTTTTCTGGTGCGTCCCGGTGAATCATCCAGGAGTAGTCCGACATGATACCGATATCCCAACGTCCCTGGTACCATCTTTCTATGTCCTTGATATGCTGATGGAATCTTTCACCCTGTTCTTCACTCACTGCTCCAAAATTTTCTGGGAAAAATTCTAAATGCGAATCCAAAAAGTTAACTTTGAGACTCATGTTGCAACCCAACTCCTTAAACGTGACCAACAATTTCTTACAGTTTCTTTGTAATTTGAATCCTTATTGTTACCCAAGAACTTAGAAATTCCTTCTCTGAATGATGATCAAGCCTACTGTTGGTGGTGGTTCATCGCACCATCAAATTCATCATCAGAAATCAGTTTTCTAATATCAAGTCCAGTAAATACGCCCTCTTTCAGTTTAGTTTCAGATAAACCAGGAAAATTTTGGCACAAATACATAAATCAGGCTTATCTTTTGATGGGGCTTTGACAAACTGCTTTATTAATCGATGTTTAATATGAAGCAGTGGTAGCAGCACTTTATCTGGATTCACCAAGCTAGATCTAATGATGTTTTTGCCACCAAGCTGTAGATTTTTTTCGATTTGGCCATTCTTTCTGAACCCAATGTAAATCCTTGGACCTGCTGTCCCTCTCACAGAGAAAACATGGGAATTTTGTATACCTCAACTGCTGACCCAGTAAAAATGGGAGAAATGGAGTTCCCCCGAGCTAAGCCCTGTATTGGACTATATAGCCCCGCTAGGGTTACAGGAGGGAGCTACCCCTCCCGGCACGGCAGCCCGGGCGAGGCTCGAACTTGCAATCCCCCGATCACAAGTCCAGCGCGCTACCACTGTGCTGCTGACCCAGTAAGGTAAACAGAACTTTCAGGTCCTCACGTATGAACCAACGGTGTTCATTGTAGTTGATTTTCTCGAGAAGATTTGCCAAATTCTGGTATGACTCTTTTAAATGAACAGAATGAGCAACATGAATTGATGCATATTGATTATCGTTATGAAGAAGTAAGCTTCTTTTAGATGAATCTATAAATAGTCTTAATTTTTTCTGCATTATAATCTCTGCCAAGTATCTACACTAGGCCACTCATGTCAGTGCAATAAACCAACGATCCATCTTTCTTGAAATATGGTGCAAACTCCTTTTCTCTACAGTATTTCGGTACCAAGTGAAAGTTGTGTCTGGATAAGTTTTCATCTTTTAATCGGGATCCCAAGAGCTCTGCAAAAAGAGAAAGGAATGGGAAATAAAAGTCTGGTGGGAAAATTGAAGTGCTAATGATTATTCATTTGTTTTCGGTAAGTTTAATTATGTATTTCAAGAAAGATATTACTTGCAAAAAACATCCGATCACTGAAACAATTTTTTATCATACAAATTAAATAATCTTTAGGACATCATCGACAAGCTTGTAACTTATGGCCATGAAAAAGTGTCATGCCACAACTGCAGACTCTACCTTTGTGGCAGGAGATTTAATTGGTAAGCTTAATGATTCAATAACAGTTGCTTTTTAATTCAGCTATAATTCACATTATTTGTTTTTGCAAGACTGTCAAGATCTTGCTTGCAGTTCGTATGTTTTCCCTGTAGTGGTATTCAAAAGTCGCACAAATGTGGTATTCCACAAAGAAACTGTTAGTTGTAAGAATCTAAAAGACTTTTAAAAATAAAATGAAAGACTGACTATCATACTCCAATGCTTTTGGAGGGTAACAGATTATGAGCAACTCCATAAATCATCAAAACTAACAAAATTAAAAATCCTTACTTCAGAGAAGATTAAATTAATACAAAACTTGATGGTAAGCCCCCACTCAATCCACAGTTGTGTCCAAGTATAAAGGCCAAACGCTGATTCCACAATTGTGACCCCCTACGTCTTAAAACAAAATAATCTATCTATCTATCTATATAACTAGGCTGCTTCCCCCAAGGAAAGGGAGGTAGCCAAGACCGGACGTCACACTCCCCAATTACTCATCCATTCAAACACATTCATTCGCATCTTAGCCCCAAGGGGAGAACGGACAGATCCTCACTGCACCACACCGCACAAGGGTCAACTGCGCAATGCAATCAGTGACATCCGCAGCAGGGCCCGACAGCAGAGCTGGTTTACCCCTGCCACATCATAACAGACCCATCCCCTTACCCGCACCTGACCTGACTAGCTGATCAGACCAAATGCGGGAGAATATCCCCTCAGGGCTGCGTCATCACTTATTCATTCACAAATTCTCTCCATTTATTTCTGTCACGCACAGCCACTCTTCCTTGCTCAACAGACATGCCTCTCGCATCCAGTGCTCTCACTCAAAGCTAACACATCCAACTTTCTTCTCACAAACATTCTTCCAATCTCCTCCCTTTTAGCCTCAATTGCACTACATCCACGCACATTCATAGACCCAATCTTCAGGGTAGGGGATAACTCCATCCCCCATCCCTTTCTCTGGCCTGTCTCTTTTTAGGAACTAAAAAACAGAGGAGGGGGTCCCTAGTCCCCTCACCCCGCCCCTTTTAGTCGCCTTTTACGACACGCAGGGAATACGGTGGCAGTATTCTTCCTAACACAACCTGGCCGCAGAGTAGTAGTACCACCCCATAGTGCAGCCAGATTGTGTCCCTCCCGCCACAGGGGGGACACATGACCAATAGTGTGGTCACCCTTTAAAGTACTGCTTAAGTGTGGGTTAACAGGTTTAATGCAGTGATCCTCTTATGTTTCCATGTTATGTGAACGGTGATGCAGTAAACAGTGTTGGTAATGCTTACCCAGTGTTATGAAGATATCACAATGGGGGTTAAATTTAGACAAAATCTGTAACGGGAATTTTTTTCGACACCGACATCCAACCCAACCGTTCTCATTATATCCTATTACCAAGCACTATACTCCATTTCGCCGAGTCTGGCACCATCAGTGATGTCTTCAACACCTGTGGCATTGATAAGGGTCCTCAGTACTGATTATACCTTTTTGTATTGCCTTTTATATCGTTTCTCAATGTAATAAGTAGAGGTTCACCTAGTGCAAAGGATTTAAATGAACACTACAGGCGTTGATGACATCACTGATGGTGCCAAACTTGGTGAAATAGAGTATAGTTATTGGCCACAAATATCATCATAAAATGTTTGAAATCCCATTGTTTTTGTTTCCATACAGGTACTGAGCTCACAATGACCAATTCTGGCCAAAGAGTCGAGAAAATCATTTTTCCATATAATTAGTGTCGCAATCTCCGCCAATTTCGCAATATCGAATTGCGTGCGATCGCCATTTTTTTTTTCTGACACTTCCTGAGCTTACCCAGATGTAATGCAAAGAATTATGTCGATGTCTGTCACCATTCTTGTGAAAGAAAAGACCAAACCCATAGACAGGCAGACAGACACACGGATACACAGCTTGACTTTATTATTTCAAGTGTCTTTAATAAACGATGTAGAAAATCATAAAATTAAATAAATATTATGCCAAAAATTGCTAAACTCATCAAATTATTAAGTTACGAATATTTTTTAAAAAATGGAAATAAAAACAGGGGACAGTGCCGAGCAGGTATGCAAGCCTGAGGTGCAGGTGGGGGGCAACATGACGCCTAGTCTGCAGTTGTCGCAACTCTCAGAAGGAGGCCCAGCTGTGTCCACATTAACCTCATCAGCCTGATGACACTATATTTTGTTTTTGTTATATCCAAACGACTTTATCCAGCTTCACACCTATTTCTAAAACTGATGTGTTAAAGTAATGCCTTCATTTACCTCTTCACTGCAACATGCCTCCCTTAACCCGCCCCGTCCCATCGACGTATGGGTACATTGCAATGATTTGCATTTGCCAGTCCTGGCAACGTACCGGTATGTCGTGCAATTGCAAGGTCTCTAATTTGCACAATTTTCAATTTTCGTGCGTGATTTTTCATATTTATACACGGGACACCTTCCTCTATTCCTCTACAAGATGCCAAGCAGGGACAATGCCTTACACCGCATAACCTCCCCCCTCCCCCCCTCACGCCATTGTCTCGGCAATTCACCTGTTACCAGTGACCTGGCCAATAAAGACATTCAGGGCCAGAATGATTCCCCAATCGATGACAATGTGGAGGACAAGGCTTACATAGCATTACAGGAAGAAACAGTCAGAAATGATGATCAGGTAATGTGGGAAAAAAAAAGGTCATGAATGGTGATTAGTGAGTGAAACAATGCTTATAATGCCTATATTACTGCTTGAAAACCAATATACTCTCATACTACATATAAATTCGTACCAAGTAAATAAATAAATACCGTTTATGAGTGGATAAAATAGTTACCCTCCCTTAGAACTCGTTTTCTTTGGTGCCAACATGTTAGAAAACCCAGTCAGGTAAGGAGGAACTCCTACCTGGATTGAGTTTTTTAAACCTTAGGTGAGCGATTTCTCTATGAATTTTCGATGTTTCTCACCAAAAGCGGAGGTTTTAGCCAAAAAAAAATTTTCGAAAATACCTCGGGACTGGGGGATGTCGGAGGTGCGGAAAACCTCGGGACATGACGGGTTAATTAAATATCATCTCGTGGTAGCAGGAGCAACGGAGTAATATACATCTTCATTGTAAAAGGGGGATAACTTGCCTTAAGTTACCATAATTTCAACCTGAATGCTGACCTGCTACATGAGCTTAATGATAACAGATGACGCTAGCTACGAAGAAATATTCTTGAAAGGAAATGGAGCCATTGTAGTGTCTTATTCTGCTCCTGACCTACAGGAAATCAGCTGCAAAAGTAACGAAAATTCCATTAACCTGGGTGGAGGAATCCATCTTATAAACCAGTGAGGCAGTGACGTGGGGGACGAAAGTTTGCATTTTTCCCCTCTTCTGTTCCTCACTCTCCTCTGCTGGTATAACCTGAAACAGAGAGAGGCATGGCGTATTTCTTTGCCCATAAATGATTATATTCTCCTTCTCACTTTTCTAAGCTGGTTAATATTCCCAAACTGATTATCCTTAAATGATTTTTTTTTAATGATGTGTCATTCTGGAAACTGTCATACATGATCCATGCGTTAAAAAAAAAAAAAAAAAAAAATGGGATAGAAATGGAACTTCATCTCTGATTGTATGTATTTATTAAGGAAGGATGTAATCATTATCACTGAGTCACTACTGAGGGAAATAACAGGAAAAAACAAAACAGTTTTAACTTCACAAAAGGACAAAGACATTGAAAAAAAAAAAAAAAAAAACTCACCTGAAAATATTCTAGGCGAAGTTTTGACCGAGGCTGTAGATTTTCCTCATGAAGGACCCAGACCTTAAGATATGTGATGGTAAAGCCTCAGACTTTCCATACAGGATGATCGAGTCCTCGTTGTTCACGAAGGGCCTCGGAAGATAGACAATAGGGGGACCGGAAAGTAGAGAGACAAATGGACAAGCAAAGAGAAAGAGGAATTGAACTATGGAGAGGTTAAGGATGGGATAAAGGATGAAAAGGGGAGATGAAACAAGGAAGGGAGAGGGGAAGAAGGCAAGGTAAAGAAGAGAGAGGGAGGGAATGAAGGGGAGGGAGAGAGGGAGGTAAAAATTGAGAGGAGGCGAGAAGAAGGGAGAGCATGAGGAGGTAAAGCATTGGGAACGATAAAAATTAGGAGAAAGGGAGGGAAAGAGGGAGGGAAAATGGTAAAGAGTGGGACAGTGGAAGGCAGGAAGGATGGGAGGAAGTGAGGGATGGAGAAAGGTAAATGCGAAATAGACAGAGCAAGGGAGAGAAAGACGGTATTTTTTCGTGTTTGGCTCTATGCATAGAATTCATAATCGGGACCCTCTGAGGCTTATTACTATCACAAGTATGAGGAATCTCATTATATACCAAGATATCAGTGGTGAAGACATCGGACGGTACTTGTGATCGCAACAAAATAGATGAGATAATAAAATTCACAGGTAAAGGAAAACTATACTAAAACAATACTTTTACTTAACTAAATTATGTACACCACCACCATTATAAATTCTAATCACGAAACTTATGTGTTCAACTTCCCTCATAATCAAGTATCAGTCAAGTCACAGAAGTCATGTACACATATATCGAAGATATAAAGAACGGAGAAAAAAAATGATAAAGCTTATCCAGTTTGGTAGATCAGTCAGCCTCTCCAGTGCAATTATCAGCACACAACCAGAAGACGATCAAGCACTGGTATCCAGCAATCCACAACCCCGAATGGGAAAGGTCCAGAGAGTAGCCGTGCTTTACAGATTAATCTTGAAGAGCTACTCATGACAGCGTGTGGAATTCGTCGCTTGTTGACTTGGTTGAGGCCTCATGTATCCGGAAATGTACCAAAGTAGGTGCAGAGCAGTGAAGCCTTCATGTTGGTAGGCAGAGACCAACCGACCCGTGAAGCTCTAGACAATCGAGAGATGCAAAGCAGTTAGTGATGAGTCCACAGTATGCAGCTCGGTGAAGCAGCGAAACTCATGTCAGCAGGATGAAGCAGGTCGAAACGTAATAGGCTCAGTAGCCCTACAACGTGTCACACACCTACACATGGCCTCATTTTCCCACTAATACCTATCAAATTAATGAATGCAGTCTAGAGCTTTCTTATTACCTCTGTTAACAAAATTGAAGGAGGTAATTATTCACCCGTGTCTGTTTGTTTGTTTGCAAGGTCCAGATAATACCAGGTCAGTCCTTCAAGGAACGAAAATGGGTCCCTAGCAGCGCATGATGTCACTAGGACTGCTGTCTCAGCTTAACACAGGCCACCAGAGCTGCTCGGGTCGTGCTCAAGGTCGAAATAATGCCATATTATTGTGCACTTTATGGCTGCAAATCTTCTATTCAAACAAAAGAGCCTATTCTCTACACAGATTTCCTCAAGTTGAAGAACTTAGAATAAAGTGGATTAGTCTGTGTCGAAAAAAAACCGTTTCAATCCCCAAAATGCAAGGATATGTAGTGTACATTTTAAAGCTGATTCGTCTAAAAGAAATCTAAAATATGAGTGCCTGGGCATTCTAGTTCCAGCAAAGATCCGAAAATTAGCGGAGGATGCAGTACCAACTTTGTGCCTTCCCACATCAAGAGGTATACTGTGGATGTATACATGTGTACAGTACAGCTTTATGTGACATTTGTTTTAGTAATTTTTAAAAGTAAGATTTTTTAAAATATGATTTTAATAGGTCAAGAATTTTGATTAAAGAAAATAGTATGCCTAAGCTATGGGGATAAAGGCAGGAAAGCGTATATATTAATAAGCCTACTATAGCTTAAGACTGTTAATTAAAAAAAAAAAATAATATTATGCCTAAGCTATTGGTATAAATGCAGGTAAGCATATATATTAAGAAGCCTACTATAGCTTAAGAATGTTGATTTAAAGAAAAAATAGTATGCCCAAGCCATGGGGATAAATGCAGGAAAGCGTATATATTAGTAAGCCTGCTATAGCTTAACAATGTTGATTTTAATAAATAGTATGCCTAAGCTATGGGGATAAATACAAGAAAGCATATGTATGGGGATAAGTGCAGGAAACATATTGCTTAATCTCTCTCTCTCTCTCTCTCTCTCTCTCTCTCTCTCTCTCTCTCTCTCTCTCTCTGTATGTATGTATGTATGTATATATATATATATATATATATATATATATATATATATATATATATATATATATATATATATATATATATATATATATATATATATATGGGTGTGAGCTGATCGTAAGAGAAAGGGAGCAGGGGATGGGAGGGATTTAAGGAGGCAGGTGAGGCAAACGCATTAGCAAGGAAGGAAGGGCGTGCGGCGTTCGTAAAGGAATTACCATACGTAGGTGAAAAGTAAGATGGAGTGGTGGTAAGAGGAAGGAATGGGATGGAGGATAGAGGAAGAAGGAAGGGAGAGGGAAAAGGGAAAGGAGATGAGGAAAGAAAAGGAGGAAGGAAGGAAAGTAGAAAATGACACACACACACACACACACACACACACACACACACACACACACACACACACACCTTTCACAGTTATGTAAACCAACATTTATAGAAAATAAGTATAGATATATTGTTACGGAACAGAGAAAGATAATGTACACTTTAAGTGAGAATACTAAAAATCACTACTGTCCCGTAAATTTCCAGGTTCAAAACAAAAGAGTTAGGTAAAATTACAAGTTAAAGTTTAATGCTCAAACTAACAACAAAACATTCAGGACTCATAAGGATAATGTAATGGTAAAAAACAGGTTAAATATATGGTTAACTGCAATAGCCTCTATTAACACGAAATTAGCAAGAGTAAATTTATCTAAGTCAGCCCTGATAAAATGAGAAAACCAGATAATACTCAGTGAATGCAAGATATATTATTACAGATACAAAATATTATTACCACTGGATGACAATATGAATTACAAAAACTCTACCAGGCCTACGAATCAACACCTTATGCTATACAGCACAAGAACAAAATGTAACAACACCCATACTCAAATTACACAGCTGCTAGATGGTTGGAGACTTCCTGAGCACTCACAATAATAACAACTGTACAGGGAGGACAGTGATGTGAGCAAAATGAGGAGTAGATCTAAGTGGCAATTAATGTAGAGACTGAGCTCATTATATAGGGGCCGGCAGAGCTTGATACACCTTGTAAGAAGGACGCGCAAATGAAGCCAGAGGGGACAAAGAGTTGACACTCCTGCTCTGAACAACAGAAAGGACGACTTACTCTACTATAAGGGAGGAGGGGGGGAGTGAGGTAGAACACGCTCGTGATCAAACATGCAGCATACTGTACGTTAGAATTACACAAAGGATGTTGAAATCATAGGCTATGTAACACCTCCCCACAAAGAAAAAGAAATTTACAAAGGAAATTTCTTATTACTCTAAAACAATCTGTCTAATGTCTAGATAAGCAATCTGCAATAACATTTTCTTTCCCCTTGACATGTATGTCTAACGAATACTCCTGAAGAAGTAGACTCCATCTTGTCAATCTCTGATTTTTATCTTTAAACTGACTAAGGAATTTCAGTGGGTTATGATCGGTATTAATGACTATGGGGTCAAAACCAGAACACAAATAAAATGAAAAATGCTGTAAACCCAAAATCAAGGCCAAAAGCTCTTTCTCAATAGTTGAGTAGCTCTTTTGAGGTGGAGTGAACTCCTTAATGTAATAAGATACAGGGTGTTCAAAACCCTGATCATCCTCTTGCAGCAAAACAGCCCCAGCTCCTGTATCACTTGCATCAACAGCCATCTTAAAAGGCTTAGCAAAATTTGGAGTAGCGAGCACTGGCTGACTTAATAGGATAGCTTTAAGTTTGCTGAAAGAGGATTCACAGTTATCGGTCCAGACAAATTTAACTCTCTTTTTCAGTAGGTCTGTAAGTGGTGATACAAGAATTGAAAAGTTAAGAACAAATCTCCTGTAATAACCTACCATTCCCAAAAATCTTTGTAGCTCTTTTCTACTTTTAGGTCTGGGAAGATCACTTATAACCTGAACCTTAGCTCCTGGTGGTGCAACATGTCCATCACCAATTATGTACCCAAGGTACTGAACTTTAGCTTGACCAAACTCACACTTTGATAAATTAGCTACAAGATTAGCCTGAACCAAACGCTCAAGAAATTTACTGACATGGCATAGGTGATCTTTCCAGTTGTCACTGAAGATTAATACATCATCAATATACACAACACACCCTGCCAAACCCTCTGTTACAACATTCATGAGCTTCTGAAATGTGGCTGGTGCATTCTTCATACCATATGGCATTACAGAACATGCAAAAGTCTTTCCTAGTGTTACAAAA
Source organism: Coenobita brevimanus (assembly GCF_032717465.1). Lineage (NCBI taxonomy): Eukaryota > Metazoa > Arthropoda > Malacostraca > Decapoda > Coenobitidae > Coenobita > Coenobita brevimanus. Next base: position 15,549,906 of record NC_136961.1, on the reverse strand, counting down.
CATGAGATCTCCCTAGCACGTTCTGTCATAGGTACTTGCCACTATCCCTTTAACAAATCAAACTTACTTATGTACCTAGCCTTTCTGATCTTGTCTATGCAATCTTCCACGCGAGGGAGAGGGTAACTGTCTGTTTTGGTTATCTGATTAACACGTCTGTAGTCGATGCAAAGCCGCTGTGACCCACCTGGCTTAGGGACTAGAGTGACAGGAGAACTCCACTCGCTCTGACAGGGCTCAATCATCTTGTGGTCCAACAGGTAGCCAAGCTCCTTCTGGATGAGAGGAACTTTCACTGGGTTCACACGGTAAGGAGGCAATTTAATTGGCTTTGCGTCTCCAACATCGACATCATGCATCAACACAGTGGTTCTTCCTGGAGTGACACGGAACACTTGCGGGTACTCCTGCAGTAATGCCGAAAACTCTTGCCTTTCCTCGGGAGGTAGATGAGAAAGCTTAGTCTGGAGATCATTCATGATATCAGGATTCTTCCCCAAACTATCACTCAGGCTCATGCTGCATGGGAGAGCTTCACTTGCAGACTCGGGTGGAACAGCTACAGTGCAGACTGGGTTATTTTCGTCCCACCTGTGATATAACGACATAGTTGACATCACTGAGTTTCTTCTCCACGAAATAAGGACCACTAAACTCGGCTTGAAGAGGTTGCCCATGCACCGGTAGCAGAATCAAAACCTGATCCCCTGGCTGAAAGTGGCGTAACCTGGACTTCTTATCATACCAAGTCTTCATCTTCTCCTGAGCAGCTCCTAAATTCTCTCTTGCCAGCTGTAAAGCAGTGGACAGCCGTTCTTTGAACTTCATCACATACTCCAGCAGGTTGACGTCATCTTCCTCCGACAGCCAGCATTCCTTGAGTAGCTTAAAGGGTCCTCTTACTTCATGGCCAAACAGCAGTTCAAAGGGTGAGAAGCCCAGTGATTCATTTGGAGATTCTCTTGCGGCAAATACAACGAATGGAAGACCTTTACTCCAGTCATTCTGATCTTCCAAACAGTATTTCTTGAGCATCGATTTGAGTGTTTGATGATATCTCTCCAACGCTCCTTGGGTCTGGGGATGGTAAGCTGAAGACGTGATCTGGGTGATGCCCAACTCTTTCAGAGACTGCTTGAAAACATTTGACATGAAATTACTTCCCCGGTCTGACTGTACCTCCTTGGGCAGACCAAACTTTGTGAAGAACCCTAGCATTTCCTTAACCACGTTCTTTGCTGAGATATTTCTAAGTGGAATGGCTTCATAATAACGAGTAGCCATATCAATCAGGGTCAACACATAAGAAAATCCTGAAGAAGTCTTAGGAAGAGGGCCCACAATATCCACCAACACACGGGTGAATGGCGCCTCAAAAGGAGGAATGGGAACTAGAGGTGCAACCTTTTCGGTCTGATTACACTTCCCCACAACTTGACAGGTGTGACAAAACTTACAATACCAGGAAACATCCCTGGAGATACCTGGCCGGTAGAAGTGTTTCAAAATGCGTGCCACAGTCTTCCTCACTCCAAGGTGTCCTGCCAAACTGGAATCATGAGCCACTCTAATGATATCCTGCCTACAAACACGAGGGATGACAACTTGATGTACAACCTCCCATTCACAGTCGGCTGATGCTGTTGGGGGTCTCCACTTCCTCATAAGTACTCCTGACTTTATATAATAACAAGTAGAAGCACCAGCTGACTCTTCCTCACTGCAAGCAGAGTTAGCTAGACCTTTCAATTCAGGGTGAGCAACCTGCAACTGAACCAACTCTTGACGAGACAAATTATCAACACTACGGGGTACTGCCTCATCTGGTGAGTGGTCCAAATTAGCAAGAAAAGTGTCAGCTAGGATAACATCATCATCATCATCATTATTCTCTAAGTCACCAGTAACTTTAGACTTAGCCCTAGTGAAGGATGTAATCATTATCACTGAGTCACTACTGAGGGAAATAACAGGAAAAAACAAAACAGTTTTAACTTCACAAAAGGACAAAGACATTGAAAAAAAAAAAAAAAAAAAACTCACCTGAAAATATTCTAGGCGAAGTTTTGACCGAGGCTGTAGATTTTCCTCATGAAGGACCCAGACCTTAAGATATGTGATGGTAAAGCCTCAGACTTTCCATACAGGATGATCGAGTCCTCGTTGTTCACGAAGGGCCTCGGAAGATAGACAATAGGGGGACCGGAAAGTAGAGAGACAAATGGACAAGCAAAGAGAAAGAGGAATTGAACTATGGAGAGGTTAAGGATGGGATAAAGGATGAAAAGGGGAGATGAAACAAGGAAGGGAGAGGGGAAGAAGGCAAGGTAAAGAAGAGAGAGGGAGGGAATGAAGGGGAGGGAGAGAGGGAGGTAAAAATTGAGAGGAGGCGAGAAGAAGGGAGAGCATGAGGAGGTAAAGCATTGGGAACGATAAAAATTAGGAGAAAGGGAGGGAAAGAGGGAGGGAAAATGGTAAAGAGTGGGACAGTGGAAGGCAGGAAGGATGGGAGGAAGTGAGGGATGGAGAAAGGTAAATGCGAAATAGACAGAGCAAGGGAGAGAAAGACGGTATTTTTTCGTGTTTGGCTCTATGCATAGAATTCATAATCGGGACCCTCTGAGGCTTATTACTATCACAAGTATGAGGAATCTCATTATATACCAAGATATCAGTGGTGAAGACATCGGACGGTACTTGTGATCGCAACAAAATAGATGAGATAATAAAATTCACAGGTAAAGGAAAACTATACTAAAACAATACTTTTACTTAACTAAATTATGTACACCACCACCATTATAAATTCTAATCACGAAACTTATGTGTTCAACTTCCCTCATAATCAAGTATCAGTCAAGTCACAGAAGTCATGTACACATATATCGAAGATATAAAGAACGGAGAAAAAAAATGATAAAGCTTATCCAGTTTGGTAGATCAGTCAGCCTCTCCAGTGCAATTATCAGCACACAACCAGAAGACGATCAAGCACTGGTATCCAGCAATCACAACCCCGAATGGGAAAGGTCCAGAGAGTAGCCGTGCTTTACAGATTAATCTTGAAGAGCTACTCATGACAGCGTGTGGAATTCGTCGCTTGTTGACTTGGTTGAGGCCTCATGTATCCGGAAATGTACCAAAGTAGGTGCAGAGCAGTGAAGCCTTCATGTTGGTAGGCAGAGACCAACCGACCCGTGAAGCTCTAGACAATCGAGAGATGCAAAGCAGTTAGTGATGAGTCCACAGTATGCAGCTCGGTGAAGCAGCGAAACTCATGTCAGCAGGATGAAGCAGGTCGAAACGTAATAGGCTCAGTAGCCCTACAACGTGTCACACACCTACACATGGCCTCATTTTCCCACTAATACCTATCAAATTAATGAATGCAGTCTAGAGCTTTCTTATTACCTCTGTTAACAAAATTGAAGGAGGTAATTATTCACCCGTGTCTGTTTGTTTGTTTGCAAGGTCCAGATAATACCAGGTCAGTCCTTCAAGGAACGAAAATGGGTCCCTAGCAGCGCATGATGTCACTAGGACTGCTGTCTCAGCTTAACACAGGCCACCAGGCTGCTCGGGTCGTGCTCAAGGTCGAAATAATGCCATATTATTGTGCACTTTATGGCTGCAAATCTTCTATTCAAACAAAAGAGCCTATTCTCTACACAGATTTCCTCAAGTTGAAGAACTTAGAATAAAGTGGATTAGTCTGTGTCGAAAAAAAACCGTTTCAATCCCCAAAATGCAAGGATATGTAGTGTACATTTTAAAGCTGATTCGTCTAAAAGAAATCTAAAATATGAGTGCCTGGGCATTCTAGTTCCAGCAAAGATCCGAAAATTAGCGGAGGATGCAGTACCAACTTTGTGCCTTCCCACATCAAGAGGTATACTGTGGATGTATACATGTGTACAGTACAGCTTTATGTGACATTTGTTTTAGTAATTTTTAAAAGTAAGATTTTTTAAAATATGATTTTAATAGGTCAAGAATTTTGATTAAAGAAAATAGTATGCCTAAGCTATGGGGATAAAGGCAGGAAAGCGTATATATTAATAAGCCTACTATAGCTTAAGACTGTTAATTAAAAAAAAAATAATATTATGCCTAAGCTATTGGTATAAATGCAGGTAAGCATATATATTAAGAAGCCTACTATAGCTTAAGAATGTTGATTTAAAGAAAAAATAGTATGCCCAAGCCATGGGTATAAATGCATGAAAGCGTATATATTAGTAAGCCTGCTATAGCTTAACAATGTTGATTTTAATAAATAGTATGCCTAAGCTATGGGGATAAATACAAGAAAGCATATGTATGGGGATAAGTGCAGGAAACATATTGCTTAATCTCTCTCTCTCTCTCTCTCTCTCTCTCTCTCTCTCTCTCTGTATGTATGTATGTATATATATATATATATATATATATATATATATATATATATATATATATATATATATATGGGTGTGAGCTGATCGTAAGAGAAAGGGAGCAGGGGATGGGAGGGATTTAAGGAGGCAGGTGAGGCAAACGCATTAGCAAGGAAGGAAGGGCGTGCGGCGTTCGTAAAGGAATTACCATACGTAGGTGAAAAGTAAGATGGAGTGGTGGTAAGAGGAAGGAATGGGATGGAGGATAGAGGAAGAAGGAAGGGAGAGGGAAAAGGGAAAGGAGATGAGGAAAGAAAAGGAGGAAGGAAGGAAAGTAGAAAATGACACACACACACACACACACACACACACACACACACCTTTCACAGTTATGTAAACCAACATTTATAGAAAATAAGTATAGATATATTGTTACGGAACAGAGAAAGATAATGTACACTTTAAGTGAGAATACTAAAAATCACTACTGTCCCGTAAATTTCCAGGTTCAAAACAAAAGAGTTAGGTAAAATTACAAGTTAAAGTTTAATGCTCAAACTAACAACAAAACATTCAGGACTCATAAGGATAATGTAATGGTAAAAAACAGGTTAAATATATGGTTAACTGCAATAGCCTCTATTAACACGAAATTAGCAAGAGTAAATTTATCTAAGTCAGCCCTGATAAAATGAGAAAACCAGATAATACTCAGTGAATGCAAGATATATTATTACAGATACAAAATATTATTACCACTGGATGACAATATGAATTACAAAAACTCTACCAGGCCTACGAATCAACACCTTATGCTATACAGCACAAGAACAAAATGTAACAACACCCATACTCAAATTACACAGCTGCTAGATGGTTGGAGACTTCCTGAGCACTCACAATAATAACAACTGTACAGGGGAGGACAGTGATGTGAGCAAAATGAGGAGTAGATCTAAGTGGCAATTAATGTAGAGACTGAGCTCATTATATAGGGGCCGGCAGAGCTTGATACACCTTGTAAGAAGGACGCGCAAATGAAGCCAGAGGGGACAAAGAGTTGACACTCCTGCTCTGAACAACAGAAAGGACGACTTACTCTACTATAAGGGAGGAGGGGGGGAGTGAGGTAGAACACGCTCGTGATCAAACATGCAGCATACTGTACGTTAGAATTACACAAAGGATGTTGAAATCATAGGCTATGTAACACCTCCCCACAAAGAAAAAGAAATTTACAAAGGAAATTTCTTATTACTCTAAAACAATCTGTCTAATGTCTAGATAAGCAATCTGCAATAACATTTTCTTTCCCCTTGACATGTATGTCTAACGAATACTCCTGAAGAAGTAGACTCCATCTTGTCAATCTCTGATTTTTATCTTTAAACTGACTAAGGAATTTCAGTGGGTTATGATCGGTATTAATGACTATGGGGTCAAAACCAGAACACAAATAAAATGAAAAATGCTGTAAACCCAAAATCAAGGCCAAAAGCTCTTTCTCAATAGTTGAGTAGCTCTTTTGAGGTGGAGTGAACTCCTTAATGTAATAAGATACAGGGTGTTCAAAACCCTGATCATCCTCTTGCAGCAAAACAGCCCCAGCTCCTGTATCACTTGCATCAACAGCCATCTTAAAAGGCTTAGCAAAATTTGGAGTAGCGAGCACTGGCTGACTTAATAGGATAGCTTTAAGTTTGCTGAAAGAGGATTCACAGTTATCGGTCCAGACAAATTTAACTCTCTTTTCAGTAGGTCTGTAAGTGGTGATACAAGAATTGAAAAAGTTAAGAACAAATCTCCTGTAATAACCTACCATTCCCAAAAATCTTTGTAGCTCTTTTCTACTTTTAGGTCTGGGAAGATCACTTATAACCTGAACCTTAGCTCCTGGTGGTGCAACATGTCCATCACCAATTATGTACCCAAGGTACTGAACTTTAGCTTGACCAAACTCACACTTTGATAAATTAGCTACAAGATTAGCCTGAACCAAACGCTCAAGAAATTTACTGACATGGCATAGGTGATCTTTCCAGTTGTCACTGAAGATTAATACATCATCAATATACACAACACACCCTGCCAAACCCTCTGTTACAACATTCATGAGCTTCTGAAATGTGGCTGGTGCATTCTTCATACCATATGGCATTACAGAACATGCAAAAGTCTTTCCTAGTGTTACAAAACATGAGATCTCCCTAGCACGTTCTGTCATAGGTACTTGCCACTATCCCTTTAACAAATCAAACTTACTTATGTACCTAGCCTTTCTGATCTTGTCTATGCAATCTTCCACGCGAGGGAGAGGGTAACTGTCTGTTTTGGTTATCTGATTAACACGTCTGTAGTCGATGCAAAGCCGCTGTGACCCACCTGGCTTAGGGACTAGAGTGACAGGAGAACTCCACTCGCTCTGACAGGGCTCAATCATCTTGTGGTCCAACAGGTAGCCAAGCTCCTTCTGGATGAGAGGAACTTTCACTGGGTTCACACGGTAAGGAGGCAATTTAATTGGCTTTGCGTCTCCAACATCGACATCATGCATCAACACAGTGGTTCTTCCTGGAGTGACACGGAACACTTGCGGGTACTCCTGCAGTAATGCCGAAAACTCTTGCCTTTCCTCGGGAGGTAGATGAGAAAGCTTAGTCTGGAGATCATTCATGATATCAGGATTCTTCCCCAAACTATCACTCAGGCTCATGCTGCATGGGAGAGCTTCACTTGCAGACTCGGGTGGAACAGCTACAGTGCAGACTGGGTTATTTTCGTCCCACCTGTGATATAACGACATAGTTGACATCACTGAGTTTCTTCTCCACGAAATAAGGACCACTAAACTCGGCTTGAAGAGGTTGCCCATGCACCGGTAGCAGAATCAAAACCTGATCCCCTGGCTGAAAGTGGCGTAACCTGGACTTCTTATCATACCAAGTCTTCATCTTCTCCTGAGCAGCTCCTAAATTCTCTCTTGCCAGCTGTAAAGCAGTGGACAGCCGTTCTTTGAACTTCATCACATACTCCAGCAGGTTGACGTCATCTTCCTCCGACAGCCAGCATTCCTTGAGTAGCTTAAAGGGTCCTCTTACTTCATGGCCAAACAGCAGTTCAAAGGGTGAGAAGCCCAGTGATTCATTTGGAGATTCTCTTGCGGCAAATACAACGAATGGAAGACCTTTACTCCAGTCATTCTGATCTTCCAAACAGTATTTCTTGAGCATCGATTTGAGTGTTTGATGATATCTCTCCAACGCTCCTTGGGTCTGGGGATGGTAAGCTGAAGACGTGATCTGGGTGATGCCCAACTCTTTCAGAGACTGCTTGAAAACATTTGACATGAAATTACTTCCCGGTCTGACTGTACCTCCTTGGGCAGACCAAACTTTGTGAAGAACCCTAGCATTTCCTTAACCACGTTCTTTGCTGAGATATTTCTAAGTGGAATGGCTTCATAATAACGAGTAGCCATATCAATCAGGGTCAACACATAAGAAAATCCTGAAGAAGTCTTAGGAAGAGGGCCCACAATATCCACCAACACACGGGTGAATGGCGCCTCAAAAGGAGGAATGGGAACTAGAGGTGCAACCTTTTCGGTCTGATTACACTTCCCCACAACTTGACAGGTGTGACAAAACTTACAATACCAGGAAACATCCCTGGAGATACCTGGCCGGTAGAAGTGTTTCAAAATGCGTGCCACAGTCTTCCTCACTCCAAGGTGTCCTGCCAAACTGGAATCATGAGCCACTCTAATGATATCCTGCCTACAAACACGAGGGATGACAACTTGATGTACAACCTCCCATTCACAGTCGGCTGATGCTGTTGGGGGTCTCCACTTCCTCATAAGTACTCCTGACTTTATATAATAACAAGTAGAAGCACCAGCTGACTCTTCCTCACTGCAAGCAGAGTTAGCTAGACCTTTCAATTCAGGGTGAGCAACCTGCAACTGAACCAACTCTTGACGAGACAAATTATCAACACTACGGGGTACTGCCTCATCTGGTGAGTGGTCCAAATTAGCAAGAAAAGTGTCAGCTAGGATAACATCATCATCATCATCATTATTCTCTAAGTCACCAGTAACTTTAGACTTAGCCCTAGTGACAGCACATGCAGAGAACACATCAGGGACATCAGAATCGTGGGTCGCAACCACTGGCTCACTAGACAACTGAGGAGCTGCACACACTTGACTTCCACAAATATCATTTCCAAGTAAGAAAGTTACACCTGACATTGGGAGTGTCTCAACCAACCCAACCATAACGGAATCATTAATAAAACCAGACTCTAAATTCACTCTGCACAGAGGGACAGAGAAGTAATTATTCCCTACACATTGTAAGATTAGAGTTTCATCAGAGGAATTAACATTAGAGCCTAGAACACTGGTCAGCATAAGGGATTGGCAAGCACCTGTATCACGATATATTTTAACTGATTTCCTGTCATTACTGTCCAGAGGACTGACAAAACCATCAGACAGGAAATTAGCACATGAACTCTTGAGAGTGTCACCCACGTTACTGCTCAAAAGAGGAGCTCCATCATGAGAATTTAATTTACCCCTCAAAGCAGGTTCAGTTAATTCAGTTAAAAAAATTCTGGGAACTCTCAAAGGTGGACACTAGACCAATTGACTGAATATTTAAAGACTCCTTTTTGTTCACATCACGCTGTCTCCTGAAACATTTCTCCGTAGTATGACCAAGCTTACTACAATAAGTACATTTACTTTTCTGAAATCTAGAGGTGGAGCTGGTATTTACTCCGGAGAAACATCATCTTTATTCTCTTTCCTGTTACCTGTACTCTGAGTAGAGGCAACATACTTACTCTCAGCTTTCCCGTTTTCTTTAGACTATCTCTTGTGAGTGAGAACATATTCATCAGCTAAAACTGCAGCATCAGACAAATTATCTATTCTTTTCTCATCAAGATATAGGCTTACATCTTTATTAATACACCTTTTGAAGTCCTCCAGCAAAATCATCTGCTTAAATTTACCAAAATCAGAATCCACATTTTTAGAATTTAACCACTGCTCTAACAGATCTTCTTTGATTTTTGCATACTCAACATGGGATTGCTTATCTTACTTATAAGTTGTCCTAAATTTTACTCTATAGGCTTCAGGAAGAAGCTCATAGGCCTTAAGAATCAAGCTCTTAACTACATCATAATTATCAGATTGATCCTGAGTCAAAGAAGCATAAGTTACTTGAGCTTTACCGGTGAGAACAGTTTGAAGGAGTACTGGCCAATACTTTTTTGGCCAATTAAAACCTGTAGCTACCCTCTCAAACAACTGAAAATACTTTGTTAAATCAGATTCATTAAAAGGAGGGACAAGTTTAACATTTTTAGCCACATCAAAATCATCAGAGCTAGATGATCTAGTTCCAACTTGTTTCATGCGATACTCATGGTCTGCCTGAATCCTAGCAAGTTCAACTTGTGCCTGAAACTCAGCCTCCTTAGCACGAGCCTGAAACTCAGCCTCCTTAGCATTTGCCTGAAACTCAGCCTTCTGAATACGAGCCTGAGACTCCGCCTCCTTAGCCTGAGACTCAGCCTCCTTAGCACGAGCCTGAAACTCAGCTTCCTTAACACGAGCCTCCTGCAGAGCTAGCTGTAACTTAGCTATTTCAATCTGCGTTTGCTCATTTGGAGGAGTTACATTAAACAAGCTTTTATTAATCATGCCAACAATTTGATCTTTAGAATGATGAGAGTGAACTGCAATTCCCAATTGTTGAGCAACAAGCTTAAGTTCATTCTTTGTTCTGTTTTCTACATCACACACTGTTTGTATATTTGACAAAAAATCTTTGGCTTCATCAAGTGTAGTAATAGTAGACATCATGAATAAATCACAGTCACAAAAAATCAAGCAATATCCTTACGATAATATCCTGAATATCCTGATAAAAGGTCGCCAAATTTATGTTACAGAACAGAGAAAGATAATGTACACTTTAAGTGAGAATACTAAAAATCACTACTCTCCCGTAAAGTTCCAGGTTCAAAACAAAAGAGTTAGGTAAAATTACAAGTTAAAGTTTAATGCTCAAACTAACAACAAAACATTCAGGACTCATAAGGATAATGTAATGGCAAAAACCAGGCTAAATATATGGTTAACTGCAATAGCTTCTATTAACACGAAATTAACAAGAGTAAATTTATCTAAGTCAGCCCTGATAAAATGAGAAAACCAGATAATACTCAGTGAATGCAAGATATATTATTACAGATACAAAATATTATTACCACTGGATGACAATGTGAATTACAAAAACTCTACCAGGCCTACGAATCAACACCTTATGCTATACAGCACAAGAACAAAATGTAACAACACCCATACTCAAATTACACAGCTGCTAGATGGTTGGAGACTTCCTGAGCACTCACAATAATAACAACTGTACAGGGGAGGACAGAGATGTGAGCAAAATGAGGAGTAGATCTAAGTGGCAATTAATGTAGAGACAGCTCATTATATAGGGGCCGGCAGAGCTTGATACAACTTGTAAGAAGGACGCGCAAATGAAGCCAGAGGGGACAAAGAGCTGACACTCCTGCTCTGAACAACAGAAAGAACGACTTACTCTACTATAAGGGAGGAGGGCGGGAGTGAGGTAGAATACGCTCGTGATCAAACATGCAGCATACTGTACGTTACAATTACACAAAGGATGATGAAATCATAGGCTATGTAACAATATGTAAAAGTGCAGTGCAGTATATTGTATGTATTGATAAGAATGAAACTAGAGAGGGGAAAGGAAGAGATGGAAGGAAAGAACAGAGTATGAAACATATGAAGGGAGGTGAGAGGAGAATGAAGGAAGAGTGGATAAGGAAAGGGAGGTGGGAATTGTTGGGAAATGAGGTATGGATGGGAACAATGGGATGGGGAAAGAAAATGAGGAAGGTGGAGAGGACAGACAAAAAAAAAGTAAAAAAAAGAAAATTTTGAGGGAAAAAAGGAGAGGCAGAGAGGAGGAGCAGGCCAGCTGTCATCAGGCCTACTGACGTCATCACGGTCCCTCCCACATGCGAGCGGACTGTGCATAAGATATCTCAGAAAAATTGATTGACTCTCAATGAAATTTGGTGGATAGGTGGAGGGTGAGTCAAGGAAATGTTAATTAGGTTGGATCCTGATCTAGATACGGGAATAAATTGTAATTCTTTGGGGCGACGGTGGAGGAATGTACTCTTTGATATTGTGTAACAGGGCAGACTAAGACCATGGAATTAAATATGTGAGACTTTAAAACTATTTGCTTTGTAGGAAATAGGAATTACAGCAGTAACCCTTAAATTTCACTGGCGTTGGCAGAGGTATCTCATATGTGATGGTGTTAGTACAGGTGTTTTTTGAAAACGTTGGTGGATGTGTAAGATCAACAAAGTTTGTTTTAATGCAGTTCAGATCATGAGACAGTTCTCTGCCTCAATCTGGAATCGAACTCAGTATACTTTCAGACCACCCTAACCACGTCACCACCACCTCCCTATGCATGAGAAGTGAGGAATGGAAAACAGCAGGAAGTACTAAGGACAGCAAACAACATTGGATCTGTTTGTACTTTTAACGCAATGTGTGTTAGCATGACTTATTGCATCCATTTCATGGGTTCAGGAGATAGACGGCTGTGCAAATGGTCTCACTGCTCAACAAATCTTTTCTGTTGCAATCAGCACAAAAAGATTAGAGGAGGCAACTTGGATTATTGGCAATGGTCATAAATATTTTATGGGAAATGGTGAATGACCAGCATCTCCCGGACTGTGATTTTCTGCAATGGAACGTACAGTCGAGAATGAAATTTGCCTAATACTTCACTATGGTGGTACCACTCTAAACTGGCGGTTTGGGTGTGGCACGAACCTCTGTACAGTGTTGCCACGTTTTCTATACCCGCGATGCCTCTCTCTCTCTCTCTCTCTCTCTCTCTCTCTCTCTCTCTCCTGGGGGGAGATGTGCATCACCCTTGGGAATTTTGTTTCTTTTATGAGTGACTTATAAACTTGTGCTTTCATTTCTTTATTTTGTTTTTATTATATCTAATTATATTAAAAATATTATTGTTTTACATAATGCGCCAGATGACCTAGCTGTTGTGGCGCCATGATTTGTTTTCATTCAGCCACTCTCTCCCTCCTTCCTTCCCTCCCTTCCTCCATCTCTCACTCAGCTGCACTCAACACTGCCCCTGGTCTGCCTTCCCCCCACCCTCTCTCTCTCTCTCTCTCTCTCTCTCTCTCTCTATCGTCTGTGGTATTTTAGGATACATTTTGATTATTTTCTTTTACGTTATAATGTACATATCGTAAATTTGACTATTTCCACACCACCCAGGAGGTAAAAGTCTTGGTGCGTTTTTTTTTTTTTTTTTTTTAAGAGATGTCCCCAAACAGGCCCCCAGGTCGGACTGGGTGTGTGAGTGTTGCCGCTCACGAGGGTTTAATGTATTATTTTTTTTTTACTAAGAAATTGGCATATTTTTACTTATATTCCTGCACATTATCTTATAATCATAATTGTGACATTATTACCAACCCTAGAAATACGGTAACATCCAATAAAAGTGACTACTTTTTTTTAGGAACACTGTAAAATATTTATGCCACGTTTCTGTATTGCTGTATAAATATTTTACGCATAATAAGTTTACTGTTCTTTCATGTATTATAATACACAAGTTACCATTGTATTCTTATGTGTTTATCTTATTGTGATGCCTTTTACATATATCAGAGCCGTTCACATCGCGGTTATGGAACACGTGGCAACACTGTACAGAGGTTCGTGCCCACCCAAACCGCCAGTTTAGAGTGGTACCACCATAGTTATGCTCCTCACTTTCCTCTCCTGGCTAGCATTCTTAAGCTGAGAGAGGCTTCTTAGGTTTCTCTGTCCAAAGATGAGGCTCTTTGATATAGAGCATCAAGGAAGAAACTGATGCACATGCCGTAGGAATGAAGTAGATGCAGTGAAATAACTAAGAGGCTAAGTTTTGACCCTGACGGTACCATAACTGTATTACTTTACGGTAGCTGAGTTTCATCTTCCGTGATCTGTATGGGAGATACGACCAGCTCTGGCGTATTATACAACTGTAAGAATAGTTAACAAAGTATCTGATAAGTAGTTATGTCAATAAAACGATTTTTCAGAAAAAGAAGAATAAGAAGAAGGTGGAGGAAGAGGAGGAGGAGGAGGAGACTTCGATTCATGCCCACAGTGGTTATTAAAGCACTGAGTTAAATTTTTGCTAAGTTTTATTCTTCCCCTGGAGTACAACCAGCAACAGTCTATTACATCCTGGTTCCCACATATGCTGAAGGTATTATGGAGAAACAGGAAAAGCTTTATTTGACCTAATGTTTAGAATTGGGCAGGGAGGCATTGAGAGGAAGGGTGGGGTAAGAGATGGAGAATGGGGGAAAGACATGGGAGGGGGAGGGAGAGTGAATCAGTGATGATAACGATGACGTTGACGACGACGACGACAATAATAATTGTTATTACTATTATCGCCCGTCTTTAGAACACGGAGTGATAATGTTTTTGCCTGCCTCTGTGTGTGTGTGTGTGTGTGTGTGTGCATCTGTTCCCATTATATCTCATGAACGGCTTGATCTATCAAAATGAAACCTTCAAGATATCAAGATATGGCCAAAATCTTATATGAGTTCGAAAATGGGCACTCGAGATCGAGGTCAAGGTCACCTAAATGACTGCCAAGGGTCAACTAGTTTTTATTGCCCGCCTTTAGCACCATTATATCTCATGAACGGCTTGAGCTATCAACATGAAACCTTCCCAGGGTATCAAGATATGGCCTAAATCTTGGACTTGGCTAACAGCATATTCTGGGGGGCGATTAGCATTCGGCTCCCGAATGCTTTTCTTTTATTATTATTATATTCTTCCTAACATCATTATTTTCCACGTCTTTAGTGAAGAAAGCGTCTAAAAGAAGATTAAAGAAGGACGGTGAGAAGGGAATTAACCCGCTCCATCCCGACCACTTTTCCACCACTGACTCCCCCCAGTCTTGACCATTTTTGGAAAAAAGTTTTTTTGGCTCAAACCTCCGCTTTTGGTGAGAAACATCGAAAATTCATAGAGAAATCGCTCACCTGAGGTTTAAAATACTCGATACAGGTAGGAGTACCTCCTTACCTTACTGGGTTTTCTAACAGGCTGGCACCAAAGAAAACGAGTTCTATGGGAGGATAACTATTTCACACCACTCATAAATGGTATTTATTTATTAACTTGGTACGAATTTATATGTAGTACGAGAGTATATTCGTTTTCAAGCAGTAATATAGGCATTATAAGCATTGTTTCACTCACTAACTCATCACCATACCTGACCTTTTTTTGCCACATTACCTGATCATCATTTCTGACTGTTTCTTCCTCTAATGCTATGTAAAGTTTGTCCTCCACATCGTCATTGAGTGGGGAATCACTCTGGCCCTGAATTTTGTACCGTGGCATGACATGGCTTTACTGGCCAGGTCACTGATAACAGGTGAATTGCTGAGACTATGGTGTGCAGGGGGGGGGAGGAGGTCATGCTGGGTAAGGCGTTGTCCCTGCCTGGCATCTTGTAGAGGAAGGTGTCACGTGTATACGTACCAAAAATCACTTGCGAAAATTGAAAATTGTGCAACTTAGGGACCTTGCAATTGATTCGCGTTTATGTACGTCGATGGGATTGGCAGTGACAAAACGTGTGGACGTTAAAGAACGTCGACGGGACGCTGCGGGTTAAAGGAGAGAAATGTAAGTAAGGCAGTGTAGAAAGAGGCACATTAGATGAACAAAAAAATAATAATAAGCTATAACTATAAACTCTTTGAGGATCATAATCAATAAGCTTTTTGTTATTAACTTTGTTACTCAGTGATTACTTGCTTTGACAATGGTTTCGAAGCAGTGTAAAAGAACTATTGACCAGAAATGTACATTCAACAGTATAAATTCGCACTATGTCGATACCTTTAAATTGTCTGGGAACACTAGCAGAGGTTTAGTTGTCTGCGATAAATTAAATGGTTATATATTTAAGACTAACTGCAGTAAAATGAGCTGGAATATATGTTATGAACATAACATACTAACAATGATTTACTGCTTATGACAATACAGAATTATGAAGAAAGTACACTCATAACACTAGCGCAGGATTTCTTGTGACAGCCGATGCAGAGTCTGAGGCAGTGGCATTACAGTATTAAACGACGTTCCCACCTCACTCTCCTCTTTGTCCAAGACAACCTTCCATCCTACGCCTTTGTGTGTGTGTCTGTGTGTGTGTGGATGTGTATGTGTGTAATTCACCGGGTCGGTCAGGATCACTTGATGGTCGTGATCGTCAGCTTTTACCCTCCCGGAAGGGAGCTGAGAGCTCATATAGTCCGATCTAAGGGCAAGGCTGTGACCTTCACACACCCACACACCCGTCCCCTTGCTCAAGGGGGACAGTAACCACCCACTTCGTCAGTGAAACTTTTCGCAACCTGAGCGAGGCGCGAACTCCCGTCCACCAGTTGTGTGTGTGTGTGTGTGTGTGTGTGTGTGTGTGTGTGTGGAAACTGGTGAATCATTAGTTAACACATCCAGCTTACAACTGGAAAAATCCGAACTTTTTTCTCAGCCTGATCACTCTTGAATTTTTTTTCCCATTTCCTCAGCAGTGCAATTAAGAACCTGAATGGAGAATCGATAATTAACAGTTGTATTTTAAAGGCAGATTGTTTAAACCGGTTTATTGTTTATGCTGATTTTTTCTCTATTTCTGATCAATGTCAATGCTTGATTCCGAATATGCTATTTGTTTTTTATGTAAATCTAGAGATACAGGAATAATGCAACAACATACGTTTCGTACAAGGAAAGGAACTGCAACTTGTTACCTTTTCATGAATTTTGAGAATGTCAAAAAATTTATATATTTCCGGGTAAGTATTATGAATATAACTAGAAAATGAGCAAACAGTATCATCACAAAAAATGCAGGGCACATATTATCTAGAAATGCACTTTTGATCTTGATTTTCTTCTATAGCTGTGATGACAATTGCGCAACAATCCCCAAACGTACATCATCACCTCGTTCCACTTGCCCTGATATCTGGTTTCCATCAGCAGAATGTCCTGGTGGAACCGTTGGCCTTGCTCCTCACTGACTGCAACAGAGTCACTTTTGAAGAAATCATGGTGGGAATGCAGATGGTGCAATTTGATTGACATTCTGCATCCCAGCCAGTGGAATGCGCCGATCAGGTCATTGACGAGCTGTGGGGAATCTTGTGTCCTCCGGTTGCCAAGAAAACCTTCCACAACCCCTCTGAAAGTATTTCCAGTGGACTCTTGATCATCAGTCATTTTACGCTGGAGTTCATGACTTGCAAGTATTCTTCGAACTTGCGACACGGTGAATGTGCCAGCCATCACCTTTGCCACACTAAACTTGGGAAACATTGATTGGATATGCATAAACGCTTCACCATCCTTGTCGATGGCCTTCACGACTTGTTTCCCAAGTCCAAGTTTTATGTGTAGCGGCAGTAGCAATAACTTCTCTCTGGAGATCAGTGGAGCTCTCAGAACTTTGCATGAGCCTAATGTGAGACTCTCTCTGAGAGGCCAGTCTTTCCTCACAAAATGTTCTGCATCGCTCCGGCTGTCCCACAAGCATAAAAAACATGAGTACAGTAATTCATATAACTGCTTTGCGTTTCGAGTAGGAATGAAATCATTTAGAATTCCCCACAAACCTCCCATTTGTGATCTGAGTACTTGATCTTTGTTAGATAAATCTTCACATTCTCATAGCCTTCATTCACAGAATGTGCAACTGGAATTGATGGAAGTTCATTGTCGCTATGCAAAGTGCAGCTTTTAGGCTCTTCACGGAACACTCTATAAAGAGTTGCCATCTGAGGCCTTGTAATCCATTCCCATGGCTTGGAACAAACCCTTAACATCAAAACAATAACACAACGAGGCTTCTTCACAAAATCCAAAGAAGGATGCAAACTTGCCGTGGCGCATCCTACAACTCAACCTGCAACTGTGATCCAACAAGTTCCATTCACTTAGACGTAATGCCAGTAGCTCAGCATTGGACTTGGTGAGTCCTAAATCTCGGACCAAGTAGTCCAGTTCTTGCTGATTGGGAAAGGGTGGAGTGTCTCCAGAACATCCTCCAACATACGATTCGCATCACTTTCCCCTCCATCATCGACTATGTCCTCATGGTCAGAGACAACTTCCATACCTGCAGGAGGGACAGGAATCGCCAGCTTTTTGTTGTGAGGCACAGGAGAAATTAAAGAAGGCAAACTTGTATATACAATGTTCTTTCTTCCCGTAATGCTCTTTGCACCACTTATATCAACCATGCAAAAATAACAATCATCGTGGTTATTCGAAGGTTCTCGCCACACTCTCGGAACTACGAAACTCATCTTCTTTCTCGCTCCTCATAGTCAAGCTTCAAGCGCAGAGCAACATCTAGCACAAGTGTAGTGCAGAGCCCAATCCTTATTTTGGTCGCCCATTGCCACGTCAAAATATGCTTTGTATGCACGAGCAAATTTGGTACCAAGGTGGATTTTGTGTTTGGTCATCTTCGGTCCAATATATTCTACACATAAATAACACAATGTATCGGCTGACAGCTTGGAAGAACGTCTACTTGCCATTCTTACCAATAGATACACCTTTAGGAACAGCTCAAAAACACATCAAGCAGCCAAACTAACAACGTGAGACTAGCTCATTGAATGAACTGACTCGATCCACATTGCATGATGCAGTAATGGACATATCAGTGACATCTGCATGGACGCAGATGTGTGTGTAATTCACCGGGTCGATCAGGATCACGTGATGGTTTTGTGATCATCGGCATTTACCCTCCCGGAAAAGAGCTGAGAGCTCATGTACTCCGATCTAAGGGCAAAGCCTTGACCTTGATACACGCACACACCCATCCACTTGCTCAAGGAGGACAGTGCCCACCCGTTCTGTCAGTGAAACTTTCGCATCCCGAGCAAGGCGCGAACCCCCGTCTTAGCAGATGCTAGGCGAGAGCGTTACCACTGCACCAGCGAGCGGTGTTCTCTAATCCATTACAACAACAGCAACAGAAAAGACCTCGATGACGGGAATAAATGTTAGTTGTGAGAGATGGAGACAAAGGAACCAACAGAAAAAAATAGGAAAGGAATGGGCAAATGGAGAGGGAAACGGAAGAGGAAAAATGACCCTGCATACAAGAAAATCATGAGAGCAAAAGATGGACGGATGAATCAGACAATCAGGGGAAAATCTTAATTGAAATTGGCAGGAAGGAAAACAGAGGAAACACACACACACACACACACAATAAAAGCTCATGAAGGAAAGAGAATGAGAGTGAAGGTGGGGATGCAATCCATGCAGTGGTTTGCAAGAAGGGGGCTTTGTTTGCATTCGACATAATGAAGTACGCGACCTCACTGCGAAAATGATACTGGAAAAATGCCATGAAATCACCATGCAGCCAGCTCTGCTACCTTTAGACGGTGTGCACTTCATCCAGAGATCATCAAATACTTCAAATAATGCAGGAGTGGATGTCAGTGCTTGAGGTTTCTGGCCACCTGGGCAGAGGGCTTTCTTCAACGTAAGGATATTTGATCATATGGTAGCAACTCACTGTGAACTGTTTCTCGACGCTGCATACAAGAGGCACCAACAAGAAAAAACAGAAACTATCAAGGGGGGGGGGGAAGGGAAGGGAGAAACCTGTACTGTACACAGGAAAAATCATCTGGTAAATTACCAATATGCTGGGAATCGAACCAGGGACTCTCAGATGAGAGCCAGGCAGCATACCACTACACCACGACCAGGTAAAAGTTAACTCACGTTGTCACAATCTTGTAACCAACGTCCCTCCGCCCCCACTGTGGGCATCAAGAGGATGAGTTAACCCCCTGGCACTCGGGCAAGTAGATGCTTTTAATCTATCCCAAGCACTTACGGCAAGTCAGAATGAAGGGAGAAACCTGTACTGTACACAGGAAAAATCATCTGGTAAATTACCAATATGCTGGGATGATTTTTCCTGTGTACAGTACAGGTTTCTCCCTTCATTCTGACTTGCCGTAAGTGCTTGGGATAGATTAAAAGCATCTACTTGCCCGAGTGCCAGGGGGTTAACTCATCCTCTTGATGCCCACAGTGGGGGCGGAGGGACGTTGGTTACAAGATTGTGACAACGTGAGTTAACTTTTACCTGGTCGTGGTGTAGTGGTATGCTGCCTGGCTCTCATCTGAGAGTCCCTGGTTCGATTCCCAGCATATTGGTAATTTACCAGAGAAACTATCAAGAAAGGATCCAGCAGTGGACCACGGTCGATTCACTCCCTTTGTGTTTGCAGCATCAGGTATGAGTCCAGAGGCGGTGAGATTCTACTCGAGAATTGCAGAGGTTCATTTTGAGACGCGTCGTCCTCAGTGTTCTGTTATGGCCTGGATCAGATGTCGACTATCATTCGCCATCGTAAGGTCGGCACTCCTATGCCTCAGCGGCACAAAATCATCAGCCTTAGGTGTGTCTCTCTGTCTGGTATGAATTACGAAGCTTCTGTGGTCGAGAGTCGCATAAACCAGCGACTCCAATAGATTAATGTTTTTATTAACACTGTGAGGTTAATGAATAAAAATAAAGTTATTGAAAGTGGTAGTAGGTGGTTGGTAACCACAGCCATTGGCGTGCTTGGGGCCAACAGATTGTAGTTTGAGGGTTAGTGTAAACCTTCACATTACAGGTCCAAATAGTGAACTGTTTTATGAAGGTTGGTTTTGATCTTCACAATATAATTCTCAAGTGGATGGAGGTGATTGGAAAAAAAAAAAAAGTAGTATTTGTAGTAGTCGAAGAAGCAGTATGAGTATCCTTCTCCGCTTCCTTTTCCTCCTCCTCCTCCTGTTCCTCATTTGCTTACCCTCTTTCTTCCTTATCTTCCTTATTTAGGTATTTCCCATTCACGTTTGTCGTTGTGGTGGTGTCAGTGGAGCTGCATTTGGCAACACTGGAGAGAGAGAGAGAGAGAGAGAGAGAGAGAGAGAGAGAAAGAGAGTTCTCCTAGATTAATTAGCACACACCCCAGGCCAGCTCTGAGTAATGAATCACTTTTATTGCCGGTTTTAAACACTGATTTACCTCAGGCGTTCTGTTCTTCCTTCTTTTGTGTTGTCTAATTAAAAAGCTAAACAGCAGCTTTTACAGTAATAAGAATATCATTTTGCAAATTTGGAAGAAATCATGTTTAAATAATGTGCGTTAAAAAATTTCTTCACTGCGATAACGTTTTCATGATACCTCCAGAGAGTTGTATTCAAGCTAGGAAAGACTTCTGTTATGGGAGATATTAAAGACATCTATATGTACCCTCACTAGTTCGAAAAATTTGGCCTAAAATATTGTCCGGATGTGACTTGAATGAAATTTTAAAGAGTTGTTGGGGCTGAAGGTGTCAATATATCCTGCCTCTGCCAGTAGCGTCTTGCACGCCATCCATTCATCCACCCGTCTGTCATCCAATCAGGAGTGCAGGGGCCCGAGGCAGTACTACTTAGACCAATCATTCACCCATAACGGGCATCATGTGAACAGTTGGTGGCGTCAGGTGGTGAGATAAGTGGTCTTCTATATGAAAGAACACGACTTCGATTCCAGACTGGAAAAGAGAAGAGCTTGATATTCTGAACTTTGTTACAACACACTTTACTGATCATCCCCAGCTCTGACTGAGATTTTTTTTTTTTTTTCGGTTCTTTATTTACCATTCAGTACAAGCCCAACACTCTGGGGAACATTGTCCCTGAAGGCCAAGCAGGGAAGGGTGTATGAGAGAAGAAAAAAATATTTATCGGTATCGGACTGAGAGGTCATAGAAATACTTCAGTTAATGTCATCACACCAGTCCTGAATGAGACAACTACAGCAAGCATTCAGTTTGGAAAATGGGTATTAGCACTTAGGTGGTGACATGTGACGGTGTGTAGCATATATGTGGACTGCTACACTATTAGTCTGTACCGTATCATTAGTCTGTACCGAAAGCCACAATAAGAAAAAGATGGTTGAATTTACAGAGAACGTCTACACAATGCAGCACAAATTGTGCTCTCTCTCTCTCTCTCTCTCTCTCTCTCTCTCTCTCTCCTGGCAACCACTCTATATTTGCTCTTGCTTCTTCACCCAGGCAAATCCTATCCCACCCCACCACTTTTTACAAACCAAAACTATTAATTTTCAAAGATGTGGGTCCCCCCTCCCCCACCTCCACTTCGTGTTCCAGACAAATTACGGATACCATATCTCAGCAACTGAACCATCTTTGACCGTAAAACATATCACACACACAACGGACATGTAATAAACCTCAACATGTCGAATATCACAACTTACTTCCGCCTTTCCCTCTCCTCTCCCATCATCCCTCCATGCATCACGGCTGGTGGACACAAGAGCCTTTCCTTGGGTTTTAATCCCCCTTACCTGTCTTACATTCATGCTGCCACATACAGGTGAGAATGCCTCTAAGTCAGTGTGTTTGAGAAGAAATGGCTGAAACTACTTCCAACTTTAACCTTAGCTGAGTACTCGGAACACACGTATGAACCAGATAGCTTGTGGCTTACTAAGATTCGGCTTTACGTGCCCCTTCTCCTCCCCGTCTGCTGAGTCATACACAGATCATACTCGCTCATACCGTTAGCCATACCATTCATTCGGAGTAAAGGCACGTTTGCATCCAGACGACATGCATATTTTATTCTTTCATAATGCAAACTGTGGCGGGGGGGACACAATCTGGCCGCACTATGGGGTGGTACTACTACTCTGCGGCCAGGTTGTGTTAGGAAGAATACTGCCACCGTATTCTCTGCGTGTCGTATAAGGTGACTAAAAGGGGCGGGGTGAGGGGACTAGGGACCCCCTCCTCTGTTTTTTAGTTCCTAAAAAGAGACAGGCCAGAGAAAGGGATGGGGGATGGAGTTATCCCCGTACCCTGAAGATTGGGTCTATGAATGTGCGTGGATGTAGTACAATTGAGGCTAAAAGGGAGGAGATTGGGAGAATGTTTGTGAGAAGAAAGTTGGATGTGTTAGCTTTGAGTGAAACGAAGATGAAAGGGAAGGGGGAAGCTATGTTTGGAAGTGTGAATGGAAGATTGTCAGGTGTTGATAGAGGAAGGGCAAGAGAAGGTGTGGCCTTGTTAGTGAGTCCGGAAGTACAGCAGTGTGTGATTGAATGGAAGGAGGTGTCATCGAGACTGATGTGGGTGAAAGCGAGATTTGAACGTGAGTTGTGGGTGTTTGTGAGTGCATATGGGCCTGGTAGTGAAAGGGATGAAGAAGAGAGGGAGTCTTTCTGGAATGATGTTGATGAGTGTCTGCAGAGTTTTGGAGCGAATGTGAATGTGGTAATGATGGGAGATCTGAATGCTAGAGTGGGAAATGTAGCAGTTGAAGGCGTAGTTGGTATGCATGGTGTGCCTGGAAGAAATGAAAATGGGGAACGAATGATAGCGATGTGTGTTGAGCGAGAGATGGTGATTGGGAATACGCTGTTTGAGAAGAAAGATATTTATAAGTATACGTGGGTGAGACAGGAGGGTGGAAGGGTTGTTGATAGAGCCTTGATGGACTATGTGGTTGTGTCTAGGAATGTAATAGGAAGATTGGTGGATGTGAGAGTTCTGAGAGGGGAGGGTGGAGGTATGTCTGACCACTACCTGGTGGAGGGAAAGTTAAGAGTAGGTAAGAGATGGGTGAGAGCTAGGAGGGTTAGGTGTGGCAGGGAGGTTTTGAAAGTGAGTGAGTTGGATAAAAGAGAGAAAAAGATAGAGTATCGGGAGAAATTGAAAGATGAGTGGAACGCAGTGAAAGATCGGGAAAATGGCAGCGTGGAGGAGGAATGGCAGTTGTTTAAGAGTGTTGTGGTGGGGCATGCAGAAGAGGTGTGTGGTGTGAGACGTGTGGGTGGTGGTGTAAGAAAAGGAAGTGAATGGTGGTGCGAGGAAGTAAGTATGGCTGTGGCTGAGAAGAGAAGGGCATATGAAGTGTGGCTGCAGAGGAAGGATGAGATGTCATATGAAAGGTATAAGGAAAAGAGGAATAGAGCGAGAAGGGCTGTGCGTGATGCTAAAGTGGCAGCAGATGAGAGGTGGGGTAGGCGGCTTACAGAGAATTTTCAACAGAATAAGAAAATGTTTTGGAAGGAGGTGAAAAGGGTGCGAAAGGGAGAGTCTGGGAAGGAAGAACGAGTAAAAGCAGAGGATGGAAGGATGTTAATTGAGATGGATGCAGTAAGGAAGAGATGGGCAGAGTATTTTGAAAGATTGTTAAATGTAGAGAAGGAAAGGGTGGCTGAGATTGTGGTGGATGGAAGGGTGCAAGGAATAAATGTGTTGGGAGAGTTGAATGATTCTTTGATCACGAAGGAAGAAGTGGAGAAGGCAGTAAAGGATATGAAAACAGGGAAAGCTGCAGGTATGGGTGGGTGTGCTGTGGAATGCCTGAAGGGTGGTGGAGTGACTATTGTTGACTGGTTAGTAAGATTGTTGAATGTGTGCTTTGAGAAAGGTATGGTGCCAATTGACTGGGCAAGTGCTTGTGTGGTCCCGTTGTATAAAGGCAAGGGTCATAAGTATGAATGTACTAGCTTTAGGGGTATAAGTCTGTTGAGTGTTGTAGGTAAAGTGTATGGTACGAGTAGAGTGTTAATTATGAGAGTTAGAGAGGGTACAGAGGGCGTGATTAGTGATGAGCAGTGTGGGTTTAGGAGAGGGAGGGGATGCGTTGATCAGGTGTTTGCTGTGAGACAAGTGTGTGAAAAGTATTTAGCGAAAGGCAGGGATGTGTTTTGGGCATTTATGGATTTAGAGAAAGCGTATGATAGAATTGATAGGGAGGCTTTGTGGAATGTTTTAAGATTGTATGGACTTGATGGTAGGTTAATAAAAGGGGTGAAAAGTTTTTATGTAAATAGTAGAGCGTGTGTAAGAGTGGGAAATGCTGTGAGTGATTGGTTTCCCGTGAGAGTGGGTCTGCGACAGGGATGTGTGATGTCGCCTTGGTTGTGTAATATTTACATGGATGGTGTTGTAAGGGAGGTGAATGCAAGAGTTTTAGGTGGTCTGAGTCTGGTAAATGTTGATGGAGGAGAGTGGAATCTGAAGCAGCTGCTGTTTGCAGATGATACTGCACTGGTGACTGATTCAGAGGAGAGATTGAGACAGTTGGTAGAGGAGTTTGGAAGGGTGTGTGAAAGGAGGAAATTGAAAGTTAATGAGAATAAGAGTAAAGTGATGAAGTGTACGAGGTTGATAGATTATAGGGGGATGAATATAGTTTTGAATGGTGAGTTGCTTGAGGAGGTAGATTGTTTTAAATATCTAGGGTCACATGTTGCTGTGGATGGAAGAATAGATGCAGAAGTGAAGTTTAGAATAAATGAAGTAGGAAAGGTGCTGGGAGGAATGAAAAAAGTGTTTAAATGTCGTTCGCTTAGAATGGATGTAAAGAGAAGGCTGTATGAGGGTGTTGTGGTACCGACTGCATTATATGGGGCTGAAATATGGAATGTGGGCGTAGCAGAGAGGAAAAGTTTGAATGTAATGGAGATGAGATGTCTGAGGAGTATGTGTGGAGTGACGCGTATGGATCAAGTGCGAAATGATGAAGTGCGAAGGAGAACTGGAGTTGTTCAGGGAGATGGCTGGTAGAGTTGAGCAGAGGGTGTTGCAATGGTTTGGGCATATGGAGAGAATGGATAGTGAACGATTGGTGAAAAAGATAACTAGATCTGATGTGAGAGGTGTAAGGCTGAGAGGGAGACCACGAATAGGATGGATGGACAGTGTGAAGAGAGCGCTGGATGTGAGAGGGATGTCTGTTGAGCAAGGAAGAGTGGCTGTGCGTGACAGAAATAAATGGAGAGAAATTGTGAATGAATAAGTGATGACGCAGCCCTGAGGGGATATTCTCCCGCATTTGGTCTGATCAGCTAGTCAGGTCAGGTGCGGGTAAGGGGATGGGTCTGTTATGATGTGGCAGGGGTAAACCAGTTCTGCTGTCGGGCCCTGCTGCGGATGTCGCTAATTGCATTGCGCAGTTGACCCTTGTGCGGTGTGATGCGGTGAGGATCTGTCCGTTCTCCCCTTTGGGGCTAAGATGTGAATGAATGTGTTTGAATGGATGAGTAAATGGAGAGTGAGTCGTCCTGTCTCGGCTACCTCCCTTTCCTTGGGGGAAGCAGCCTAGGTATATAGATAGATAGATAGAAGAACTCTCAGTACGGGAACTTCCTCACCATCTTTAACGTCAATGAAAAACCTTAAATGGTTAGCAGATCTCATTGTTCTGAGCCTCCATCTAATTCTTCCAGCTATGTAAGATCTCCTAGCACCCACTTTTCTTTGCATCACAGCTTGTGCACATTTTATCCCAGCACTTGGTCGCCTTTGGTTGAGCAACTTTATACACAAAGAAGACATAGATTAAAGCCAAGTTTTTCAAGATTCTATGCTTATCTACACCTCCGCGACAGCAGAGCAGATAGCGGTGCTAGCTATGAAGCTGGCTGCACACTGACTTCAAGGTTCGGTTCATGCAGCGAGTAACTGGTGTCACCTGCTTGAATTAAGTATCCATCCATCTTTTTTGAATTGGTAGGTAAAATGAACAACTGAGTAACACCTGGGCGATATTACTGTTGTAGTCTGGATGGTGCAAGGGTCTTACTCGTATATCTTGGGATAGTCGGTGAAATGGTTGCCATAGCGTCAAAGGCGTAAGTTAAGGAGACGAGCACCTTGGGTATGTGCCTTATGGCATATATCCCAACCTATGCATTTATTATTACACCCAAAACCCAGAACACCCATCCCATGCTCCCATGCATCACATTTTGAGGAATGCTTTTCTCACAGAGTTATATTTGGTTCTGCAAATTCACGCACAAGTTCAGGTGCATGACAAAGGCCAGCCTACTGGTGTTCAGTTTGATAAGCCACACAGTGAGATGCTTGGTAAACGGATCGAGTCTAGTTCATTCTCGATGCCGTCAAACAGACATATTCAATCTATAGGGACCATCCTTAAGGAAGTAGGCCTAATAAAAAAGATAGTGAATTTAGCGAATAAACATAGTGGTATTCAGAATGAGAAAAATCTCCTTCTCTCCCATTCTATTAATTGGCCAATCCAGCATCATTCCATCAGGCAAATGGACCCTGACTCTCACTGAGCACCAGTTACAACACCACGATAATGTGGCGCCACTCTGACGCTAAATTCGGGGGAGAGGGAGATAAAGAGAAGGATTGGTAGATGAAAAATGAAATAGTAATGGGTGATGAAATATTAAGATTTCATTGTAGTATTGGATAATGAAGCAGAGTTGTGAATAAAAACTTACTTGGAAGAGATGCATTTAAGAAGCTGCTGAGGATGAAAAATAACTGGGAAGAGACGAAAAGTTACTATTATTATAGATGCAAGGTGACTTGGAGTGGGAAGGGATGACGAAGAACTAGTGGATAAAATGAGGAAATGGGAATAACAGGAACAGAAAAGACAGCAGGGATAGAAAGGAATATGGTCTAGGGTAGGGAAACGAGATCAGGGCTAAATGAGTGGATAAAAAAAGAGGATTTTGCATGACAGACAGAGAAACTGAGACAAGAAAACAGTGAACATTTGACAGTTGAAACCAATAAACCTGGCTTTTGTCAGATGATACAAGTAAAATGGTCTTGCGTTAACTGCAAGACAAATAATCTCAGGTTCTTGAGACACTCTCTCATCTGAAAAATGAATGGTCTTCGTTAGAACAGAATACGAGAGTTGCCAAGACAATGAGAGGGTTAAAACGATCTCTCTCTCTCTCTCTCTCTCTCTCTCACACACACACACACACACACACACACACACACGTAACGTTCTCGCTTGCCAACTGGTGGACGGGAGTTCGCGCCTCGCTCAGGTTGCGAAAAGTTTCACTGACGAAGTGGGTGGTTACTGTCCCTCTTGAGCAAGGGGACGGGTGTGTGCGTGTGTGAAGGTCACAGCCTTGCCCTTAGGTCGGACTATAAGAGCTCTCAGCTCCCTTCCAGGGGGGTAAAAGCTGACGATCACGACCATCAAGTGATCCTGACCGACCCGGTGAATTACACATAAACACACAAAGAGAGAGAGAGAGAGAGAGAGAGAGAGAGAGAGAGAGAGAGAGAACTAAAAATGCAAGGGAAGGAAATCATACACAAGCAGCAAAGTGATTAGTAAATGAATGGATGACGAAGAAATGAATAAATTATTGGCAATTTTCATTAAGAGAAACAGACTGAACTGAGTATGAGGGTGGCAACAAAGGATAAGAACTTGGAATGTGAATAATGATCGGGAAACAAGATGTAGTTGGAAAAGACATGCAGTTGAAGGACTGCACATGAGAAATAGACCAAGGGGCGGATTCTTGAAACATTTGAGGGCACTTTCTGTGGCAAAGGCACCTTTGCTTGTGGCCTTTTCCCGAAAGGCCCATACTCAAAAGCCCCACTGGGCACGACCATCTTTGAAACAGTCCTCGTTAGTGCCTTTGAGGAAAGGCCTGTCAAAACTGCCCTAGAGGAGGAAAGGAGCCTTTGATGCACAACAACTCGTGGATGATACGTGTGGTGCTCCTTGTTCCTGTTTATATGAATTACTGCCTCAATACTTCGTTTGGAATGGAATGATTTGCGTCAAAAGTAGTTACTCGGTAGCAAGATATCATTTACTAGTGATAGTGAACTACATGGGGAGTTATGTGTGGTATGTGGTGACAATCAACTCATCGGTAGAGGCACTCATTGTTGAATATTACTTCTCGAATTCATGTAGCCATAATATGGTAAATCAAGCTGCACCAATGCGTGTCTAATGTTTCAGATGTTTGTTCAATACTTAAAGGTATTATATTCAGCGATATATGAACAAATCAGTGTGATTTGTGTTGGCCCAGTCAATCCTAGTGTAAGCCTAACCCACCAGCTTCACCTAGAAATATTGTACAGCACTTCAGTAAATAGTAATTAGATAGATTCAGTTTTAACCCTTATAGTTACGATTTCCAGAAATAAGCTAGGTGGCCCATTCACAGGTATAATTTTGTAATACATGGAATGTGTGAAATCTGTTATTTTGTGAAATCTCTAGTCAGTCTGTGAAATGGTTTTTATTTAACATAGGCTAGGTTGACCTCAGTTATAGTGGTATAAATGAAGGTTGAAGTAAGTAAGGCAAGGTTAATATATAATACTATTTTTTTAAGCAGCGATAGGTTAGGTAATGTTGATGTGAGGTCTAGACAGAATAGATTTGTTTAATAACGGTTATGGTAAAACAAAACATAATCTGTTTTAATCTGATCTAATCAAACCTAGCCATAATTAACCTCACTTAATCTGAGTTTAACCTAAATCTAACCAATATCATCCTTATCTTAAAAGTCATTTCACAGATTGACTAGAGATTTTACAAAATGACTAGTTTCACAGACTTGCTTTAAATTATAGGTTAGAGCCAACTGTTTCTTGCTGTTGTGGTTGCTCAGTTAGTATTGTTAATTATGTGGTTAGGGATGAAGATTATGGCAGTCTGACTTTGGTTTGGTTAGCAGTGATGATTTTTTTTTCTTTCAGTCACTTTTTCCCCATATAATCCCTTGAGCATTAAGTCAAATCCTCTTTGTGTTAGAGGCACGGCACCTAACCTGCAGGTGCGAAGGATGCCAACACTAGCATAATAGCAGCAGAAAATCCATCGATGACGGGATTCCTCACAATTACGCTTTGGATATGGTGGGTTAGATCTGGATAGCCAAGGTTTTAATAACATACTGTAGGTAAATTTAGGATGCTGCTAGGTTAGGCTAAGGTTTGTTGTCCAAAACTGCAAATTTACCTCCCAAAGTTCCTCCTAGGTTATACCAGCTGAACCTAATCTAAACTCACTTAACCTAATTATTCCAAATCACTTGACAGAGAAGATACAGTACAATATTAGGAAAATATTGTGCATGTAATAAAACAGATCAGCTGTTATAGTTGTGCCAATACGATACGAGACAAACAAAATCACGAAAAATTTGGCCTGAAACTGAGCTGCAGTAATATATTGGTGATTCTCCCATCGTAACCTAATTCCATCCCCAAGGACTGCAGCTTTTGATCCGCCAGTAGGTCTAGGAAATGATACAGTAACTACTTTTTTTTTTTTCCCATAGAAAAGAGGAGTAGTGGAACAGAGGAATATATATATGTATGTATATATATGTGTGTATATATATGTATGTATATATATATATATATATATATATATATAGAGAGAGAGAGAGAGAGAGAGAGAGAGAGAGAGATAATCATCAGCTGTTGAGTGTCCACTGCAGGACCGGCCTATCCCTACCGAAGAAGGGACGATACAGCCAAAGTATTTCTACCCAGCGGCTTAGGCTGTCTGGGAGAGACTGTATATGGGGTGAGAAGTGCTTTTGAGTGTGATTGTAATGTTGGAGTGGCTTTGGATGTGTGTGTAATCTGTGAACTAAGTGTAATTGGCATGCCTTAAGCCAACTGGGTGCAAGCTGTGCGACACTGATTCAACCACAGCACCCCTTATGTCCACCAAAGCAATAAGTGGCTCGGTGGACGCTTCCCAAAGTTTTTACAACTCTGTCAGGAGGCGAACCCGCGTCCACCAGTGTGCGAGACGCACGCTCTACCACTGTACCACAGAGACTATAGATAGAAAGATAGATAGATAGATAGGCAGATAGATAGATAGGTACAGTGGCGAACCCATAAAGTTGAAAATGGGGGGCCATTTTTTTTTATCTTTTTAACTGTGCAGCCCGTGACTCTGGCGAGCGCAGCGAGACCGTACCGCTGGGGGGTTGGGGGGAGGCTTAAAAGATTTGCTTTTTGGTCAATCTTATGATCATTTTCAGGCCATATGGAATGGGTATAGGACAAAATTATGGCATATTCTAAAGTCATTTATAAGTACTCTGTGCAACTAACTTACGATTCAGTCTCTTCATTAACCTTATACCAAAATTCAAACGCTCACATTTCGATCAAACAGCTTTACGACTGTAATAAACTAATAACAATTTACACACACACACACACACACACACACACACACACACACACACACACACACACACACATATATATATATATATATATATATATATATATATATATATATATATATATATATATATATATATATATATATCACCATCTTCATCATCATCATCAGCCATAACTAGTCCACTACTGAACAAAGGCCTCTCCCAACCTTTTCCACGAATTCCTTGACTGAGTCAATCATTGCCACGTTTTCACTGCAAATTTCTCTATCTCATCTCTCCATCTCCTGACTGGCCTTTTTCTGCTACACTTGCAATTTCTTGGTGTCCAGTAGTCAGCCTCTTTCTCCATCGGTTATCCTTAATTCTTGCTGTACGGCCTGCCCACCTCCATTTTTGTTCTTTTATAACTTCCATAAAATCTTTGACTTTAATCTGCTCTCTCACCCAAGTTGATCTTTTCCTGTCTCTTAAAGATATTCCCAACATTGACCTTTCCATTGCTCTCTGAGAACGGATTACTTTATTTTCCATTGATTTTGTCAGTTTCCAGGTCTCACAACCATACGTCATAGCTGGAATTATACATTCGTTATATACTTTTCGTTTCATACAAACTGGCAAGATACTTTTCATAATGTCTCTATGTTTACCGAAAGCTTTCCATCCAATTGTAATGCGTCATTTTATTTCGCTATCATGATCTTTCGTTAATTTTAGTATTTGTCCCAAGTACTCGTACTCCCCAACTTCAAGAATTTCATCGCTTATTCTGATGACGCACTTTGGTGTTTGTGGATTAAAACATTAGTTTTACGCCCGTTCATCTTCAGCCCTACTTTCAGACTTTCTCTGTTCAGGTCATTTAACATTTCTTGCAATGCCTTTAATGTTTCTGAGATTAGGACAATGTCATCTGCAAATCTTAAATGGTTTAGCTTTTCTCCATCTATGTTCACTTCTTTATTTTTCCAGTCTAGCTTTCTGAAAATACTTTCTAGGCATGCTGTAAAGAATTTGGTGAAATTCTGTCTCCCTGACGCACGCCCTTCTCAATCTTAATTTTTTCCGAGTCCTTATGTAATTTAACTTTAGCAGTTCCCTCTTTCTATATGTTTTCGAGCAGTTTTACGATGTTCTCATTCACTCCTTGTTCTCGCAATGAATAAATTGCTATGTGCTCCACTGAATCAATAGCCTTTTCGTAATCAACAAAACCTAAGCACAGTGGTTTATTATATTCTGTAGTTTTCTTAATTAGCTGATTCACTGTGTGTAGATGATCAGTAGTCGAATACTCGCTTCGGAATCCTGCCTGTTCACGAGGTTGGTTTTCCTCCAGAATTGTTATTCTGTTCGTAAGGACTTTAGTGATGAGTTTATAAATGACTGATAATGAGCTAATGGGTCGATAGTTACTAAGATCTTTTGAGTCACCCTTTTTGTAGAGTAAAATAATTATCGCATTACATCATGTTTTGGGAATTTTCTTCTGTTTTATACAGTGGGTAAATAAGTGAGCAAGCCTATTTTGTACTTCTACTCCTGCATCCAACAGTAAATCTGTTACTATTCCATCTTCTCCCGGAGCCTTCCCTCTTTTCATGTTTTTAAGACAAATACAGTATTTACTTCGTCTGGTGTTACCTCAGGTATTTCACTTGTGTCAGCTGAAAAGTTTGCTATTGGTACTACTGTCTTTGATGCATACAGTTCTTTGTAAAATTCTTCAACTCTTTTCACCATCTTATTTCGGCATTTAATGATTTCACAGTTTTTTTTTTTTCTTTCAGTGATGTCATTTGTTGCATTCCGAGCGCCATTTTACTTCGGACCTGTTTCAGACTTTTTCCATTTTTGATGGTTTCTTTGATCTGATCCATGTTTCTCTCTCTTTTTTTTTCTATTTGTCTTTTGTTGATAAGCTTATTTAATTCCGCTCGTTCTATTTCGTCTTTCATTGTTTTTTCTTTCATTTCTTCATATATATGAAATACCTGCGCGGCGGGGTAAGCCGGACACCACTACCCAAGGAAGAGAGTACGGGGGGGCGATACCCACCCCATTATGGGATGAGAGGGAGGCTGGCTCAGCTGTCATACCTTCCAGGCGAGAGCGTCCTATGTCCCTCGAGCCCCGACGCCCCTCTTCTCCGTAGCCAGACCACCCAGCAGCATGCAGGAAAAGCACACTACACTCCGGCGGAGGCAACGCTCTCCAAAATCGGGGTGGAACTTGTAGTGACAATATCCCAAGCAGTACCTCGGATGCCAAGTTCTCTGGATTCGCCTCCTTTTTTATAGAAGACTCAGGAGGTGCCTCAAGGGCTTTTATTCCCCCTAAGGAACAGCAGACGAGACATCGCCATCCATCAGTGCTGTTTCCAGGACAGGAATCCCAGACCCAAAGGTCGGAGAGCAGCGTCCGTCGGAGCTGTGGCCATAGCCAGGCGTATCCATCGGACGCCTCTCCCTGCCCCCAGAACAAAGGCTGGAGAGCAGCCTCCGTCAGAGCTGTGGCAATAGCCGGACGTATCCATCACGCACTCTCTCCCCCCGCTATCAGGGTCTGTAGCATCTGGAGGGCTGGCCCCTGGCTGTTCCCCGTCGGACCATACCCAGGTTCCTGTAGAGGAAGGTGCCTCCCGCTCTGACCACCATTCTGGGGACAAAGTGAGGTGCCCCTCTCCCAGCCCCTCGACATGAGAGGGCGACTCCTGCTCCTTTTCAAGGACCCCACCAGAGACCAGAGCGGGCGTGACGTCCCCGAGGGCCAGTGTCTCGCCCTAGCAGCCCACTGCGTTGCCGGACTCTCCCCAGGCGAGAGGTCACAGCTCACCCTTGTTGGCCTCCTCCCAACGGTGAGACCGCAGCCCTTGGAGTCGGCAGGCCTCCCCCAGTGCCTGTCGCAGCAGTCGAGGCTCCCCCAGCGAAGGCGGCCACAGCCCCTCCCTGCCAGCTGCCTCTACAGAACACAGCAGCGGCTCACCCTGGGCCTCCCCCGATCCTCCTCTAGGACCCTAACGACTCCTAAGGGCCAGCGCTGCGCAGCACACCTCCTGGCCCTCTTCGGCCCTAGCCTGGAGAGCCCGACCTCCTGCCGGGCCATAGCGGCTAGGGAGCCACCCATTACACCACCTGCCCACTCCTCGAGGACTAGTGGCGACCCCACGGACCACCCGCCCCTGTACTACTCGCTGGGCAGCCCACCTCCCATGCCCGGCCGACATCTGAAGCTCCCAACATAGTCCCTGACGTCCTGTGGGGTCTGTCCTCCCCTCAACCAGAGTCGTGAGTAATAGACTTTCTGTTTGTGTACTTCCCTAGTGCGGCCAGATCCCTTCCCCAGTGTCACTTACCCCCCTAAAGTCCGTGATGCCGCTTCCCCAGGATTAACCAACCCTCCCAAGTGTGATTCCCCCCCCCCCTTTGTGTACCATAGTGAACTCTATTACCCATGATGGTACCCAGTGGAGTGCTCGACACACCCCGTACACGGGCCAGTTTCCCTACAGTGACGAACCCTCCCCAGTGTCACCCCCACAGAACAACAGATGTCAGTGTAATCCTCCCCTGTGTATTCTCCCTTCCCTCCCCAGTCCCCAACCCCCGTCCTCACGTGAACAAACCCTACCTAGATTCACTATTCCCCACTCCTCCCCCACTGGTGGTCAGCATAAGACACTATATTATCCCGTCCTATGTAGAGTGTGTACAGCCTAAGGTTAGCTAGACTATGTCACGCGGATACATTATATCAGTCAGGACCTCTTATATGTCCCGCCGATACCTAAACTTAAGGGTCAGGATATATAGCTTCATACGTGTCACGCACCCATCCCCAACCCCCGTCCCCACAGAATCTACTCTCCCTAGACTCATTAACCCCCTCCCCTGGTGATCAGCGTAAGACGTTATATATTCTCGACCCATGTAACGTGTGTATAGACTAAGACTAGCTAGAGTATGATCCATGTCACGCGGATGCATTATATTAGCTAGAACTTCGTACATGTCACTCGGATACCTAGAGTTAAGGATCTGGACGTTTATATTGTCATATGGACACACTGGATATACTGAACTGTGTTGTCTGTGTATGCTGCACTTCATCTTCCTGACAGATCTGTGGAATATTGCCTGTGACACTGTGTGGTTATAACCCCATGTCAGAAAGGTGTAACTATGTGTAAAGGTCAGACTTGCTGAGCTAGGTAGAGAACTATTGTTATAAACACTATTTTATGTCATTGTAACTCCTCTGTTTTGTTCATAGAACGGTGTGTGTATTTGTCTTTGGTAATATATAAGATGCCTTTGACCCGTGGTGTTTGTGTTTTCCTTCCTTGCTGATACTGACCCAGTCGGGAACAAAGAACCTAGAACCGCACCGGGTCTGGAACCGAGAAGTCAGGACCCAGAACACTCTGCATAAATAAATATATATATATATATATATATATATATATATATATATATATATATATATATATATATATATATAGATAGATAGATAGATAGATAGATAGATAGATAGATAGATATTTGCAAAAGGGGGGCCATGGCTGCATGGCCCCCCCTTGGTACGCCACTGGATAGATAGATAGATAGATAAATAGATAGATATAGATATACAGTATATAGACAGACAGATAGATAGATAGATACCTTTTATATATACAGTATATATATATTATATACATACAGTATAAACAGTACTGTGTGTGTGTGTGTGTGTGTGTGTGTGTGTGTGTGTGTGTGTGTGTGTGTGTGTGTGTGTGTGTGTGTATTTAGTACATGTTTAAGTAAGGTGTTTTTGAAGGTACACATATGGATACACCGTATCTCTGTTTTGTGCAATGAGTTATGGGTCCCATATACAGCTAAAGTCAGTGGGATCGACTCCCAGCCTACGTGTCTTCACCGTTGGCAGATAATATCAATATACGATAGTGGAAATATTTCGGGAGTACTGTGTTGCACCCTCAGTTTACCTCCGTCAGCTGATATGAAATGTTGCTTTATAATTGCCAAACACATCCAAAGAGTTCTTCCATATAGCTGCTGTGATTGGCAGGGTTATCAGAAGGCGCCATTGGAGGGAAAGTTGCCTTTCCGCCGAAAGGTACACCAAAGGCGCCTTGAAAATTGTTTGAGTATGAGAATTGGAAGTTCCATCAAAGGCGCCTTTGATCTGCCATATAAGAAGTCACCTTTCATCACCTGGTGCTTTGGCTAATGGCTCAATCTGAGTTTCAGGTGAAGTACGACCCCCATCCTGCCCTAACATCCACCTCATCCCAGCCCGTCACCTCTGCTCAAGTCCACCCAGCCCTCTTCCCTCGCCTCGCCTGACAAATGTAGGCGATCAAATATTGTATTAATTCCTACTTTGCACTATCTTTCATTGGTGCGAACAAGTTATTTGTTACTCTGGCCACGTAAAGGACGACTTTATACAGTTTTGGGAAACCTCTGACCACAAAGAAGCTGACACTTTAATTTCTATAGACATACTTGGCTGTTTTAGTTTGGCTAATGCGACTCGAGTTTATCTTGGGCTTGCTTCTGATCGTAAGTGATCTGTGACTGAAGGACGTGGGCACAAAATTAGGCAAATAACCACATTAGTATAACGAGACTGAAGTATACCGCTGTGAATTTATTACTGCAGAAAATAACTAAGTATAGAATGAAGAAGCATTGTTACTGTAGAAAAAAAAATCATAAGTATAAAATGAAGAAGCATAAATAAGAAGTTCAACGACGTTAGAGGGAACTAGCAGGCCACCTTGTTTGAATAACTGGTTTCTGGCGTGACATAACTAAGGCGTCTCAGGTCTGGCTTATTACATTTGCGGGCAATTATAAAGGGTAGCGATAGTGGATGGAAGGCAAGGAAGGAAGCGGAGGGGAAGGAAAACATAGAAAAGTACGGAACGACCCATTTCATTTGGGCTCATTGACATTTCATTTGAACGAAACAAATATTTCAGCTGGGCGCCACGTTTATCTTCGTTTGGGCACTGACTTAGAATACAGCAGTGGACGCCGAATTAAAATAGTCTTAAAAACTTACCTATAATCAACTACAACAGGTCATAACCATTTTGAATTCTCACTGTATAAGAAGTCTGTTTACATATCCATTCTTGGTTGGAATTTACAGCCAACTGTACGAATATACTGGGCCCTGGTAATTTCATTATTTTCATACTTAGGGAACTGTTCAAGTAATGTACATCATTTAATTCTCTTCCCGTCTTACCGGTGCAGGATCATTCACTCCCCTGATTTTGACGTAGGCGATTGTAATTTCTGTAGGACATCGAGGAATGTAACAGTGAGGGATGCGAGGAGTAGAAATGCTAGTTGAAGTAGAGAATGAAAAGACTAAAATGCATTGTTGGTCCTCTTCTTTTTATCTGATGGTGCAGCAGCCACATAACTGGTGGAAATTTGCACTCCCTCGACACCTAGTCGTTAACTATGTAGTCTGCAAATGCAGTGCACCGTCTATAGTTTGGAATGTCTTGCATCACATTTTCAACAAAACAGTCTCGTACTTCTCTTGGCGGTAAAAATGGAAATAAAAAAGAATTAGAGAGCCATTTTCCAATCACTCATGTTTTATTATTGTATTCTCCACTGAGCCCATGTTTCTGAATTTTCCTCCACCATGCTTGCCCTTAGTGAAACCGGCAACATTTGATCATAGCTTCGTGTAATACAGTTTTTATAACATTTACCATAGTTAGTTCAAAGCCAGTATGAATAGACAGGATTTAGAGATTTATCTCAGTTCGGGTTTGAATTACATGATTCCACAAATCATTGCAGCAGTCCTAGGTTTTTTTTAGGATGTAGGACATATGCTAAGGGTACGTAGTTTCCATTTTAACAACCATGAACAGTGTACAGTTGATAAAAGCACCTGGGGCATCACTTGAAAGTTACATAATCAAAAAATATCTTCTATGTCATTGCAAAGGCTCTGAAGATTACTGTTCTTGGAAAATTTAATTATTCATTTCTGTTCATCATTTACAAGTACAAAAACTTCATCCTTAGTTGTTTTTACTTCAGTTTCAAACAGATACACACCTGAACTTTTTGACGACTCTTAAGCACTACCAGAACTTTCGTCTGCTCTCTCTGTTCACAGCGAGAGAAAGATTTTTGTTTTTATATATATTCTTGCAGCAGAAGAAGGTCCTCACTAAGAATTCTGGAGTTCTTTTCCAATTATTTTGAAGGTCTAACACATATATCTGAATCAGCACATCGTTTCACTTGTATTCTAAGTTGTTCTGACTTTTTTTTTTTTTATCACTTAGATAGATACAGTATATTCGGTAACTGCTTACACAAATATTTTTCCACTATCATCGGTTCTGACTCGAGCATTAGTGTTGGTTTTGTTGCTTGTGCACTCTGCGGTGCTGTGCTGCTGCCCTGGTAAGAAGTGACCCACTCAAACGGCGGAGTGAGCAACGGTCAAGTGATGCAAGTTTGCTCAAAAGGATCATAGTCAAAGGTAGAAAACGAACCACAACATTCGGTCATCAGAGAAACTAAACGACAAACTTTCAATAACTGCATCACAGTTTTAAAAACCCAAATCCTCACAAGCCACTTGATGTAATTAGAACAACTTGTCACCATGTACGCCACTTTCGGCGTCACACATTAGCGTCCAAATTAAGGTTAAGATGTCGCGGAAGTAACGATAGGTTGGTGTCCAAATGAAGTACTATATTGATCCCCAAATGAAATAGTAGGAAATTGGATTTTGGGCACAAATGAAATACAGCCGTAAGGATGTTTCTCGATGCAGTATATTGTTGAAAATGCAAAAATTATATCCACACTGAAAGTGTGCTTATTGCAAAGGTAGCCCTACAATACTTTCGGCCCGAAATATACGCTCTTCAAATATAAAGAGGGTCCAAGTCGGACAGAAAATTGTTTTACTTGCACAATAAAATAATAGAAGTTCGTACCAGAGGTGGATTCTAGTCAGCCCAAAACAGTTGTACCTTCATACTAAACGCATCTATTCTGTGAGTATACTTTCTATCATAGAGAAGCAAATGGTACGGGAAAATATCTAACTAATGTTTTCTTGAGACACGAGGTCAACAGATAGAACCTCCAGGTTTTTCTATCCCTTCTCCAGAACGACCCTTCCGCTTATGAGACGGCATTTCCTTTGCATACCCTTACTCCATAACCCTCCACCTCCATCTTTCAACAGTATATTCTCTCTCTCAGCCATATCACAGTCATCTCTCCAAGTAAGATACTCTATGTTAGCTCCACATGAAATGATATACAAAAAAAAAAAAAAAGGAGCTTTGAAAAGTATTAACTGATATTTTCAATAATGTTTGCCAGACCCTCCCAGGGACTGGCCTTAGGAATAGTGTCATAAAGACTTTGTAGTTACTTGTAGAGAAGTATATTTTAGACTTGTGGTCGAGCGGCTTTTATATCTTGTAGTAGTTTCCCCACCAGATGTCATGTAGTGACGGGAGAGGTAAAGAATAGTATGGGACTATTTTTATTTGTCTTGGAAATATTAAACAGGTATAATAGTATAAGTCCTGGGTAGCTACCTCCCTGTCTCGCTATCTCTCTCTCTCTCTCTCTGTTCTAAGGCTAATCTCCGTCTCGACCTCTCTCTAGGGTCGCTTGTCTCCTTCTAAACTCTCTTTCCTAAAATCTGGTGTAGTAGGGTGTGTGTGTCACGTATGTTCCTCATGGCAACAGAACTTTCTCACGAGAGGACTGCTGACAGCTAACTGCATCATCTCCTTACTGGCCGCTGTCGTCAGCTTTCCTCCGTGTAAGCGTTTAGCGCTGCTCGCTTCTCGCAAACACAACACCTTCTCATCATTTGACTTCCTGCTTCTATCTGTCTCTCTATTTATCTATTTATCTATCTATCTATTATGTAGTCCTATATTTGCTCGGCCGCGCGAAAATGGCGTACCATCGACATTTAATAGTTATAATATATTAATACATACTACATACACATTATAATGAACTTATAAGCTAATTAAGTGAAATACATAATATTGTAAAGTAACATAATTGTATGAATATTGTATACATATATTATTCATAGTAAATAGTGATTATTCAGTAATATTACATTTTAAATAAGTTGAATACATATTGGAATAAATGCATTAAAGTAAATTATTTAACTGTAATACAGTATGTACTTGGGTTATTATAGTGAATTGCATACATGCAAGAATAAAAATAGTTTAAAATTAAGATTATTGTAAAAGTTATTAATATTTCATTCAAAGATAATGGTACTGGTTTGTCATATATGGGTCATTCTTCTTTGTGTTATTATTATTATTATTATTATTATTATTTTTTTTTTTTTATATATAATTAATACTATATACAAAATATATACACTTCATTCAGGGTGGTTAACTGTGATGTTAACTCTCCCCCCACTAAACAATGACTCCAAATTAGCAATTCTTGCATGCATTCTGTGCATGGCCAACAGCAATACTGCAACCACAATGCAGATAATTATAAAGACAGAAGGTGCTTGGCTATACACATAATATGGGTTGAACATACTCAAACTCAAATCTTCCCAGGGCTTCATAGTTTCATTGATCAGTTGCATAGTTTCAAACTTAGGTGAAGTCAGCTTAATACTTGTGCTCATGTTTAAGTCCATATCAGGCAGTGGGTGGAAATGTTTGTGTGTATGGTTGATAATGGCGTAGTGATTGATGGTGGAAAAAGTAGACATGGATGGTGTAAATACCGCACAGTAGTCTGGCGCTATGTATAATCCTGAGGCTGATGTATGAGATGGTGGTATATCTGGACAGACTATGTAAACTGATGTGTTATGAGGGAAATAAAAAACTGCGAGTGTCCAATGCGTTGATGGTGTACAAGTTTATCTGGAGCAAAAGTGAAGTTGCAATGATGATGAATATTGTTATTGCTGATGATAGCCATTTCACAAGGGACCGTATCAGTAGGCTGAAACGTGAAAATGTACGCAGGACAAAGATGAACAGCATGTAAGGATGTGCGGCACTTTCGCTCAATCGTTGACTCACTTGCGAAAGTGACAGTGTCTCGTCTCTTGGAGACCATGATGAGTTCGGTGTCTGTGTTGATGTTGATGATGACTAAAGTGTTGTTGTTTCTATAGGGGAAGGGGTGTATTTGGTATACTGTGAACAGGTCTTCCGTGATGAATGGTACATGAACTATCACTGATGTTGGTGTTAGTGTTGCTTCCAAGTACGGGTAATATTGCATAAATTCCCTACTGCGGAACAATGGCTTCAATTTATGTTTATGTATGCCTTGACTAACTATCTGACGTAGCTCATGAACTGGGAGTAAGTCATTTGTGATCTTGCCATCACCAGCATTCGAAATTCCTTGCATAAGTGCCCGGAAATGATCTCTAGTGTTCTCTAATTGTAGTAGAATCGTGTCAATATGTTCTGTGATGATGGAGAAGTGCTGGAAAAGGGTAACGTTACCCTCCAAGTCATTTATTTTATCTATACTCTCGAGAGCTACGTTTTCTGCTTGTTTCAGATTTTTCACAATTGTTTTCATTGCCGAGTTCTGTCCTGTGATGAATTTATCTTGGTATGTTAGTACCTGAGCTATCTTATTAAATTTTTTGTTTATTTCTTTAAGGTCATCCTCTGTAGCCAATCCAAAGATGTTCCCAAGAATTGCGCCGCCCAGATCGAACAAACCGCGCTTTTGGCGAGTACGTGTGATGTTGTTCCTGTCGCTCAGCACCTCTGTTCCATAAGATGGGAGATCTTGGATCATGACGAGCATAGTTGACTTCTGCTTGTTCTAGTTTCCATTTCGCTAACTTCACCATTTCATCCACTTCCTTGGTGATATGTGATTGTGAAACATAATTCCCTATCTTGAAGTCCAGAGTTCGCATCGGCGTCGCAAGTCTTTCTATATAAGTAGGTAAGTCATACAAGTAATCTAGACTTATTTCAGTACTCATGACGTCCTTGACGATTGTAGTCGTGGCCGTTGGAGCTATGAGGCATCCTTGTCGTACTATATGCTTGGGGTCTAGGTGCGCATATACCCTTACTATGTATAGGAGAATCCATAGCATAAGTCCCTTCATCGTAACCTACCGAAAAAAAAAAAAAATCTATTAATTTCCTATAAAGCTGTGGTTGATGATAGTGATGATGTGCGTTACGGTTGGCTGTTATTTCATTTATAGAAGGAGTTTAAATCGATATTTAATTCTCGTAAATGATGTACTGTAGATTTCATTGGAATAGTTGCACCTATGTTCGATTGTTTGGTATATGACCTTAATTTCTTTTTGTAATCATTGTTGTGTTCTTGCTTGGTTTCTTGAGGTACGTTCACCTGTTCGGTTGTATCCGAGGCTGAATAATTATGTGATAATTCCCTTGAAACTCGTTTTAAATGGTCAATATGAACTTGTTTTTCCTCGCCACTTGACAGTGACTTAATTAAAACTTTGTTTGCCTTTATGTTAATTACTCTGTATGGGCCCTCAAATTTAGGGGATAATTTATTGTCTCTCGTATGAATGACTCCGTAAACAATGTCTCCTAAGCTGATAGGTGAATCTTTTGCCTTTTTGTTAAATGCCTCCGTCATTTCTTCCTTGGACATCGTTAATTGTTTTTGCACTCTTTTGTGAATGTCCTGGAATTCACGTAAACGGAGTTTAGAGTAATCATCGTAATTGTATATAGGCATGCTGTCACCTTCTAGGAGCTCATATGGTAATTTTTTATCTGTGCCATATATAATGAAATGTGGTGTGTCACCAATGGATTTATTTATAGACCCATTAATGGAGGCCTCTACTCTGGGAATCCAATCATCCCAGCTTGCATAATTTTCACTGAGAATGTGTCGTAGCACATCTAATACCTTTTATTTTGTCTCTCTACCAACCCATTCGAT
This sequence comes from Coenobita brevimanus, assembly GCF_032717465.1. Classification (NCBI taxonomy): domain Eukaryota; kingdom Metazoa; phylum Arthropoda; class Malacostraca; order Decapoda; family Coenobitidae; genus Coenobita; species Coenobita brevimanus. Next base: position 15,507,282 of record NC_136961.1, on the reverse strand, counting down.
GCTGGGTGATAGGCCAAAACGTTAACCTTTTTGATGTTGTATTGTTTACATATTTCTTGTAAGATCTCAGAATTAAATTCTCCTCCATTATCACTTATTAGTACCTTAGGGGTAGTAAAGCGACATATTACATTATCTGTTATTGCCTTTGCTACTGTCTCTGCTGTCTTATCTTTAATTGGAGCTAAAATGACATAACGGGAAAAATGATCCGTTGCTACGAATAAGTATAGGTTATTATTGTATGATAATGGCATCTTGAGTAAATCAAAAGCGACAACGTCCCATGGTTGATGTGGTACTGGGTAATTACCCATCGGTGCAGGTGTGATTGGGTATCCTTTGTGTTTCGCACATGATTCGCATCTGTCTATATGATTGTGTATATCTCTTCGTAATGAAGGCCAGTAATATAATAGCTGGGCTTGGTTGAATGTCTTATCCTTTCCAGGGTGTCCTGCATGTGGGCTGTCGTGTATCATTCGTAATACTTGGGGTATCATGTCATTAGGTACTACCAACTGGTTAGTATTTCTTTGGCGTTTTGGTTGTTTAGAGTTAATTTTGTATAATGTATTATTGACCATAGTGAATTGTTCAAGTGGGACATGCAGTTTGGGTAATTGTATGTCATCTCCACTTTCTAACTTGTATATTACTTTTGACCATACTGGGTCAAGTCTTTGTGCCTTTGCGATATCCTCGTGGTTTGGGATATTTCCTTTGAGATCTAACGCCGCGACCTGAATTGTGTTCGGGTTCCTAGATAATGCGTCAGCTACTATATTCATTTTACCTTGTATATAATGTATTTGTACATTGTAGTTTTCAACTGTACATTTCCATCTTGCTCTCCTCCCAGAAAGGAGTTTTTCTTTAAACATACCCACCAGTGGTTTATGGTCGGTGAATAAGTGGATTTCGTAACCATATACCAAATCTCGAAACTTTTGTAATGCAAAAATCACTGCAAGTGCCTCTAAGTCTGTAGTGCTATAATTTTTCTCTGCACCTCTTGTCTGTCTGCTGGCAAATGCAATTGGTTGATTCTTTCCTCTTTTATCTTCCTGCATCAGTACAGCCCCTAATCCTTTAACTGATGCGTCTGTACAAATAAGAAATGATTTCGTGTAATTCGGATATGCTAAACAAGGTGCATTTGTTAGTTTAATTTTTAGATTGTTAAATGCCCTTTTTTGTTCTTCTTCCCATTGGAATACAGCATCTTTTTGAGTAGTTGGAATAGAGGAAGGCTATATGAGAGAACTGTGGTACGAAGGACCTATAGTACCCAGCCAGACCTAAAAATTGTCTAACTTCGTCAGTCGTAGTGGGTTCAGGAAAATCTCTCACTGCCTGTATTTTGTCATCAGTGGTGTGAATACCATCAGAGCTTAATTTGTGGCCTAAGAAATTTATTTCCTTAAAGCAAAATTTGCATTTAGAAAGTTTAATTTTTAATCCAGCATCACTAAGCTTTTGTAAGAGTAAGTCTAATTTCCTGAGATGATCCTTAATATTCTTCGTTGCGATAATAATATCGTCAAGATAAACAAATATTCCTTGTCCTAAAATTCCGGACAATACGTAATTCATAAGACGCTGGAACGTACCGGGGCTGTCCTCAGTCCCATTGGCATTCTTGTATATTGATAATGGCCTCTGTTTGTTGAAAAGGCAGTGTATTTACGTGACTCCTGAGATACCGGAATCTGATAGTATCCGTTTAGGAGATCGATGGTCGAGAATATATTATTCTCAGGACCAATATTCTGTAGAACATCACTTAGCAATGGCATGGGAAATCTGTCAGGGATTGTGTGATTATTTAGTTTACGGTAATCTACTACCGCACGCATTTCTCCATTTCTCTTGGGCACAAAGAAAAGGGGAGCGTTCCACGGAGAAACTGAAGGCTCAATAATTCCAAGCTTTAACATTTCATCGACATACTGATTTGCAAGTGTACGTTGGGAGTGTGGTATGCGATAAGCTGGTACGAAAATTGGTGGTGTTTCTGGGTGCACATTAATCATGTGATTAATCAAGTTAGTACACCCTAATTGTTCTCCGGGCAAGGCTACGGTGTCCCTGTGTGTTTCCAGCAGGGTTAACAAATCATTTTCTTCGTCAAATTCACCTGAGTGAATTAAATTCTCTTTTATTCTTTCTCTATCCGTAGATTTTATCTCACTTGTTACTCCACCAATATTTATTTCCTTCACAGGGGCGAAACATTTTTCAATATTAACTATGCAAGTTCCCTTCTTCAACTGAACTTCCCCATTCATGTGATTAATAATGAATATCTGAGTTAGCCCTTCGTCGTTCGTATGACATAATGCGTTTTCTACTGACAATCCCTTTACTTTACATAATTCTTCTAAGACAAGAACAGTACTATTCCGTAATTTGCTCTTTATGGTAACCTTCATGTATGAATTAGGTGGTATAACCAAATCATTAGTGAGATGGGCTGGAAAAATTGATAAATCAGTACTGTTAGCTGGGTCACTAATTCTGGAGGATGGGGTTGCTGGTGTAAGTGGATCTATACACTCATCTGTTTGTGTATGTTTGTTAAAGCCTTTAATATTACCAATTCTTTTTGGCTCTCTTCTACCAATCGGTGAGGGCTCTGAAAGTATTTCCTCTATAAATTCATTATCAAAGTCTTTTCCATTCATTTGTGGGAGTATAGTTATGTTCTCAGTTCTCATGGATCTTAAGCCCAGTAACATATGAGCTTTAATTGCTAAGTTTTCAACGATATAGAACAATGCAGAGAATGGTCTTGTAGTTTCTGTGAAACCGAGATTTAATCTTATCATACCTTTTACTGTAATCTCTTGACCATCTACTGTGTTTAATTCTAAATCAGCTTCATCCAGAAAAGTTACTTTCTTTTTATTTTTAAGAATTCTATTTAGTTCTTCATGTGTTATTAAGTTCACTGGAGAGCCTGTATCTAAAAATAAGGAAACGTTTTGATCCTCACATACAGCTGGTATCAAGATACACTCATTTCCCAACATGCCTCCTATGTGAAGTTTAACCTTGTTCTTCTTTACGTTTGTTCGTTTTTTGTCATGACTTGGTCTTCCCCCGATTTGAACATAGACACAATTTTTTCTACTGTTTTGCAATCACTAGTCCAGTGCCCTTGGTATCTATGATGCCTACAGTAAGGACCAAACCCTTGTGTCTTTTGATTATCCTCTTTTGCCTTGATAAAGCATTCATACCTTGTGTGTCCTGGTTTTGCACAGTAATGACACAGAATGGACCTATCCCTTGACTGTGACCTACGAGGTGATTTCCCATAAAAAGTGTTGTTTATAGCGCGAGACCTGCTCGGGCTGCGCGAAAACTTATGAAACTGCCTGTAGGAAGGCGTGTGGGAACGAGGTCTAGGCGTCTTTGTTTGTTTGGGCTGCCTCATTTCAGGTCGCGATCGATTTTGTTCTCTGTTTGGGGTCGGTGTTGATGTTTTCACAGCTGATACTGTCTCAGGTACCCTGATTCTACCAGAATGTGCATGTGTGTCGACCACACCTGCTTTACTGCACTGCATCTCTACCTCGTTCATTAAGTCTAGTAAGCACATTCCCGGGGTGTACGCAATTGTTTTGGCGATCTTCAGGGTTCTATCAGGTAATTTACACAAGGCAGCTACATAACCAGTGATGTCCACGACGAGGTCTGGGGACATCTTTCCATCATCTGTTATCCACTTAGAATTCTCCAGAGTAGCTAATAGGGTTCTCTTGATTGTGGAGACATCAGCAGTTATTTCACTGAGCACATGGTTTGTAGTGTGCTCCCGTACAAGATCTACAATTTTATGTAATTCTGGAATTATACCTGGCAAGAAGTTCATACCTCCAGAAAATTTCTTCAGAAATTCAGTTTTAAATTCATCATATGTCCTAGCACGATGTAGCTTATCGGAGCGCAATAAATTGCTTGCTGTTTCTGAGCCACTGGAAATAAAAGAAGTTTGTCATTAATTTTAACTTCTAGCCGCCAGCTCTGTGGCGCCACAGCAATGCAGTCTCCACAATTGTCCTGTAATGCTTGCTTTACCATGTGGACATACATTCCTGTTTATAGCCTTCACATATTCGAAAGGTATAAAAAAAGAATATTGTATTCACAGTCATCATACAAAAAAAGAGACTAACGTGATAAGTAAACGAACCAAAAAAAAAAAAAAATGTGAATATTGTTCAGCTTGTAGGCCTATGGGATCCCACAGCAGGCAAAGCATCTGTGTGTGTGTGTGTGTGTGTGTGTGTGTGTGTGTGTGTGTGTGTGTGTGTGTGTGTGTGTGCTCTTTTGGAGACAAAGGTTGCCACATTAACAGCTTCCCTCCCTCCCTCTTTCCTCCCCTTAATCCAGCGTAATTCATTACATACAACTATTTGAAATAATTTTTTGTGTAGTTTAGTAGTGCCCTTTGCAGGTCTCAGAAATAGTACTTTCTTTCTTGTCCATTCCACGCCACTGTAGGCTTTGTGTGACGACCGATATTGGTATATCGCAACCTGGCCCTTTGTACATCACCACTCACTTGCCGTAGTACATCCTGCTTCTTCATCTTTATCATCCTTGTATTTTTTTTTTTTTTAGTATCTGCCCTCCTCTCCTCTCACTTTTCCAATCCTTTCTGTCACTTTTTATTACTCTTCCTCGTACTACACGTGGCTCTACTGTACAATTGACAAGTCTAAAGATTTCCCGTAATCCATGAAACAGTTTACAAATATCGCGGTGATATAGAGCCCACAATGATGCCCGTGTTAACTGTGGGGGGGGGGAGGAGAGAAGTAAATGCGGTTGGAACCAAAGCTCCCCATGCCTCGCCGTGGTGAGGCTATGTCTGCTGCAAGGAATTATGTGTGAACTGCACGTTTGCACGGGACTACCATACAGGGGCGGTTGCTAGTATCTAGTTGAAGAGTCTGGCCGACTAGACATATCTAGGTCATTAAAAAAAAAATTACAACTTGTCACATAATCTATATATATATATATATATATATATATATATATATATATATATTGCAAGACGCCTTCATCCCTTACGGGGTGGCCACAAACAAATCGCCTATACGTCGCCCTGTCCCCTGCCATTTCACTGCCCTGCTCCCAGCTCACACCTCCCTCTCTCATATACCCCTCCACTCCATCCCTTCACCTCATCCTCGGCCTCCCCCTCCCTCTCCCCTCCTCTACCTCACTCACATACACTCTCCTCGTCAGTCTCTCACCCTCCATCCTCTCCACATGGCCAAACCACCTCAGTGTGTTCCTCCTAACGCTTCCTATCACATCTACATCCACACTACAACGCTCCTTTATATCCTCATTCGTCAGCCTGTCTCTCCATGTGACTTCACAGATTCTTCTTAAATAACTCATTTCCACTGCTCTCGCTCTTGACTTGTGTCTTTCCAAGAACGTCCAAGCTTCACTTCCAATAAGTTAGAGATGGTATCACAATACTATCATGTAGTAACTTTTCACTTCCATGTTCACTTCCCTGTTTCTTATCACTGCTTTAAAGGAACCAGCAACCACTCTTCCTTGTTGTATCCTTTCAAGCACTTCACCTTCCAAACTTCCATCCTTACTCATCACACTACCCAAGTACTTAAACGTACTCACATTTTCCAATTCCTCACCATCCAACCTCACTGTACATTCACTGACTTCACCTCTCTCAAAGACCATCACTTTACTCTTCCCTACATTCACCTTTAGATTCCGTTTCTTACACACTCTCCCAAACTCATCCACCAATCCTTGCAGCTCCCCTTCGTCTTCACTCAACAACACAGTATCATCTGCAAACAACAGTACAGGGAGTTTCCAAACATTACCCTCTCTCACTTGGGCCACTCCAACATCCACCCTACCTTGTATCTCTTTTATTACCCCATCCATGTACAGATTGAACAACCATGAAGACATGACACATCCCTGTTTCAACCCAACCTTCAAATATAAAAATTCACTCAGTTCACCATCCACACACACTGCAGCCTTAGCACCATCATACATACTCTTCACAGCATTCAACAACTTCCCATCTACTCCATATATTCTTAATACTTTCCACAATCCTTGTCTATCCACCCTGTCATATGCTTCCTCCAGATCCATGAAGGCCGCATACAACTTCTTTCCCTTCTCTAGAAACTTTTCCACTAAAGATCTAAGAATAAATATCTGATTTACACAACCTCTTCCCTTCCTAATGCCTCCCTGATCTTCTCCAACCAATTCCTCTGTTATTTCCCTAATTGTGTCAATAAATATCCTACAATATACTTTTCCTATTGCACTAAGAAGAAAAATGCGCCAATGATTACCACACACTTCTTTTCCCTTTTTCCTTTGTACAGGGGAATAATTATGCCTGACTTCAAATCATCAGGGACTCTACCTTCCTCCCAGGTCAATTTTCATATCTTCCATATCCATTCTACTACTATCTCTCCCCCATGCTTCAGCATTTCACCACACACTCCGTCAATTCCAGGGGCTTTTCCCAATTTGACTTTCTTCATTGCTTCCACAACTTCTGTCCTACTGACTACTTCCAGTCTTCTCACCTCCCTCCTTCTCCTAGCCATTCCCCAGCCACTTATACTCGCATTACTTCCATTCTCTATGTTCAACAGTTCATTAAAGTGTTCTCTCCATCAGCTCACTTTTTCTCCCTTCTCCACCCAGAACATTTTCTTAGTCCCTCCACATTGCACTCAAATTCCTTCCAAATTCTTCATCCACTCTCTTCTTACTCTTTCTTACTAATCTTTTCATCTCACTCTTCCTTTCTACATATAACTCTCTCTTCCGCCTCTCAACTTCTTCCACGCCCCTATTTCTCATCCATTCATTGTATGCTATCTTCTTTTGTGCCACAGCCTGTCTCACTTCTTCATTCCACCATGCAGTTCCTTGCACCCCCCTCCGTCTTCTCTTCCTTCCACACACCACATCACATGCTGCACATATTTCGTCTGTGAATATCTTGCACACACCTTTCACATCCCCCATCTGCTCCATTTCATATTTACCCAATCGTTCCTCCACTTCTCTCATATAATCTGCCTTTTACTCATCCTCTTGTAACCTTTCCACTCTCCTTGCAACTACTCCTTCCTCCCGTCCTTCCCTTCTTCTATTTCTCCATCTTACTTGGGTCTTGATTCTGGCCACCACCAGTTAGTAATCAGAAAGTCCACTCCCCCAACCTCTATAATATATATATATATATATATATATATATATATATATATATATATATATATATATATATATATATATATATATATATAGTGCCGCTCCCCGGAAAACAACCAGCTAAAAATACGAACAAGAAGCCTCGGACTAGGACTGAGCAACCGGTGACGACTAAGGACCGAACAAAGGACATCATATGGGTTGCGATATGTAAAATAAGGGGTGCAAATGATGAGGTGAAAGAGAGAGAGATTGTCCAGGTGCTTGAGAGTGCAAAAGTGGATATATGTGGACTAACTGAAACTGAATGCTGAGGTGAGAGTGTAAGAGAACTGGAATATGAATGGAGTATGAGCATGGGAGTGTGTGACAATGAGAGGGCTAAAGAAGGAATGTGTTTTGTTGTGTGCAAGAGATGGAAGGAGATGTAAGAGAGTATGGATCAGCTGGCTGAGGAATTGTTTGGGTAAGATTGATACTTGGACTACAAATGTGGGTGATTGTGTGTGTGTGTGTGTATGCGCCAAAACAAGATCGTGCGAGAAGAGAGAAAGAAGAGTTCTGGACAAATGTGGATCCATGCATGAAAAAGTTTGAATGGAATGAGAGTGCTTTTAATTGGAAATATGAATGGAAAAGTAGTGAATGTGAAGGTGGATGGAGTAGATGGTGAGTGGGGTGTGCTGCAGAAGTGGATGAGAAGGCAGTGCCCTAGTGGACATTGTGCTGGGAGGGGGTTGGTAATAGCCAATACCCTCTTCAGACACAAAATGATCCACAGGTATACGTGGTGAGTGATGAGAAGGGTGGGTGGCGAACTGAGTGAACAAAAGGCAGTAACTGATTATGTGTGCGGATGATAGAATGAGAAGGTGTGTAATGGACGCAAGAGCATATAGAGGCTGGGGGAGTGGACGAAATTTCTGACCACCACTGGTGGTAGTGAAAGTCAAGGTTGAAATGAAGTGGAGGAATAGAAGAAGGTATGAACAGGAGAAAGTAGTTCTTACATGGAGGGTGAAATGGTTACAAGATGATGGGGAAAAGACAGAATATTAGAGACAAGTGGGGGAGCAATTGGGTAAACATGATTTGGAGCAGATGGGGAACGTGGGTGATGTGTGCAAGATATTCACAGAAGAAATCTGTGCAGCGTTTGAGGTGGTGTGCGGGATGAAGAGAATATGAAAAGGGATGCAAGGAACAGGATTGTGGAATGAGGAGGTGAGACAGGCTACGATACAAAAGAAGAAAACATATAGTGAGTGGATGGCAAGCATGGAATTGGAGGAAGTTGAGAGACTCAAGAGAGAGTTATACGTAGAGAGGAAGAGAGAGGTGAAAATATAGAGTAAGAAAAGAGTGGATGAGGAATTTCGAAGGAATTTTAGTGTACAGTGGAGGAAACGTAAGAAAATGTTCTGGAAAGAGGTAAAGGGAAATAGACAGGGTGTTAAAGATGTTAGGCGGGGAGTGAGAGGTGAATATGGTAGATTACTAGTGGAGAAGGAAGAAAAAGTGAGCAGATGGAGAGAACACTTTAAATAATTGTTGAACATAGAGAATGAAGGTAAAGGGAGTATAAGTGGTTGGGGGATGGCTGGTGGGAGGAGAGATGTGAGAAGAGAGGAAGAAATCAGTAGGATGGAAGTTGTGGAAACAATGAAGAAAGTCATAATGGAGAAAGGCCTAGGAATTGATGGAGTGTGTGGTGAAATGCTGAATCCTGGGGGAGAGATGGTAGTTGAATGGATGTGGAAGATGTGCAGATTGGCCTTAGAGGAAGGTAAAGTCCCGGAGGATTGGAAATCAGGTAAAATTATTCCCCTGTACAAAGGAAAAAGGGAAAAGTATGTGGTAATCACGGGGGCATTTGTCTTCTTAGTGTAATAGGAAAAGTATATGGTAGGGTAGCTATTGACAGAATTAGGGAAATAACAGCGGAATTTATTTGTTGGAGAATCAGATATTCATTCCTAGGTCTTCAGTGGAAAAGCTTCTAGAGAGGAAAAAGAAGTTGTATCCGGCCTTCATGCGTTTGGAGAAAGAATATGACAGGGTGGATAGACAAGGATTGTGGAAAGTACTGAGAATATATGAGTAGATGGGAAGTTGTTGAATGCCTTGAAGAGTATACTGTATATGAGGATGATAAGGCTGCAGTGCGTGTGGACAGTGAACTGAGTGAATTTTTCTATTTGAAGGTTGGATTGAAACAGGGATGTGTCATGTCTTCATGGCAGTTCAGTCTGTATGTGGAGGGGTTATAAAAGAGACAAGGTAGGGTAGTGGCTGCTGGAGCGGCCGTAATGAAAGAAGGCAGTGTGTGGAAACTCCCTGTACTGCTGTTTGCAGATGATACTGCGTTGTTCAGTGAAGACGGCGGGGAGCTGCAAGGCTTGGTGGATGCGTTTGGGAGAGTGTGTAAGAAACGGAATCTAAAGGTGAATGTAGGGAAGAGAAAATTTATGGTTTTCGAGAGAAATTAAGTCACTGAATGTACAGTGAGGTTGGATGAGCAAGAAATGGAAAATGTGAGTGCATTTAGGTGCCTGGATAGTGTGATGAGTAAGGATGGAAGTTTAGAGGGTGAAGTGCTTGAAAGGTACAAGGAAAAAAAGTTGCTGGTTCCTTGAAACAAGTGATAAGGAAGAGAGAAGTCAGCATGGAATTTAAAAAGTCGCTGCATGACAGTAATGTGATACCAACTCTAAAGTATGGAAGTGAAGCTTGGACGTTGTTGGAGGGACACAAGTCAAGAGTGAGAGCAGTGGAAATGAGTTATTTGCGAGGTGGACGTGGAGTCACATGGAGGGACAGACTGACAAATGAGGAAGTGAAGGAGCGTTGTGGTGTGCTTGTGGAAGTGATAGGATGCTTTAGGAGAAACACTTTGAGGTAGTTTGGTCATGTGAAGAGCATGGAGAACGAGAGACTGACGAAGAGAGTGTATGTGAATGGGGTGGAGGGGGGGAGAGGAAGGCCAAGGATGAAATGGAGGGATGGAGTGGAGATGTACATATGAGAGAGGTGTGTGTGAGCTGGGAGCATGGCAGTGGCAGGGGACAGGGCGACATGGAGGTGATTTGTTTGTGGCCACCCCTTACGGGATTATGGGATCTGGTTTTATATATATATATATATATATATATATATATATATATATATTGTCACTAGCATAGTTACCCGGTAGCGTATTGGTGAAATAGATGTGAAGATAAAGTAGGGAGATAAGACGAGCCGTCAAGAACGTTAAATAATTATTCGAGAATTTCATTATCAGTGTTGCCACCCCTAGTTGAGGAATCCAAGGCCTCGCTATTTTCCTTCTGGTTGCTCCGCTGTCAAAAGATCATTAAATGATTTTAGTTTTTCTGCTTCTAGGGAGAAGATCAGTAAATGTTTTTCACTGAACTACGCAGAGAGACCTATGTCATTGACCATAAGTAGGTGTGACACATAGTGTGAGAAGAGCAACTGAAAATGTTATCCAATGCCTGGTTAGCTTCTTGTGACACCTCTCTGTTGGAAAGATTTTGAATGTATTAACTTGTACTTGGTAGCAGGTGCCTCCATTGTTTAAGATTGGCTGGAGATTTCACTTAATACAGCCTTTTGGCTAGTTAGCCAGGAGAGGAAATGTAAAGCTACTATAAATCTTGAGGAAATTGGGAGAGAAACATTCTGTTAACTTTTTGTTGACAGATTTCGTTACATGTTTTATAACACATTTTGTCACTCTCTTTGTTACTACCCGTTTGGGACACAGTTCTCATCAGACACACTTTTCACATTGTTTACAAAACACACCGCTTCTGCACCATTTTTCCCTTTTGGTTCACTTTTCCATATAACACTAGTGTGTGGATTATATCTGGATTAGGTGGTGGCGATTATCATCCACTCACTTGATGTAGTGCTGCCTACTTCTTTCTTAGCCTTTATCATTCTTTTTCGTGCCTGCCCTCCTCTCTTCCTATTTCTCCCATCTTTCCTGTCACTTCTTATTGCTTTTCTTTCCTTTACAGGTGGCTTTACATTGAGTGACAAGCCAAATGGTTTCCTGTAAGCCAAGAAACCATTTACAATGCTGGGTGGTAACCATATAACCAAACCATACTTGCTCCCTACGTGTCAGCAAGTGGGTTGGTGGAGGGTTAGTGCCCCTCTCCGTAAAACATATAACTCAAAGTCAAATGGCCACCCCTTACAGGATTGTGCGTCTGGCAATAGATAGACAGATAGATATCATCAACGAGTTCTCCTAGTCCCTCAAGCTGTGTGAGTACGTAGCCTCCACTGATGTTAATTTGGTTTGGTAAGAGAAATAATTCGTTTTTATATTTATATTGCGGGGCCTATGTGAATCCCCCTTTTTGTAAACAAACCCTTCTTTCTTTTTGTGTATATTATAGTGTAAAATAAAGCTAGTTTTCTTGTGAGCTTTACTATATCCCTGTTGGTGAATAATTAAAGGTTAATAGTGCATCGTAATATATCAATCATTTCCTGTGGCACCCTCGGGGATGCATATATATATATATATATGCTGTCAGTATGTAGGCTATTTACGCCCACATTGGGATAATGACACTGTAATATATGTATGAGATGCGATTGATTACAACTGGAAAAGCTAGGAGTGGAAAATGTAAGTAAGCCATGTTGTCTAAGTGGTCAGAAATGTTGCTGCCCCAGGCTGGTGCAATGAAAAGCTTTTTTTTTTTTTTTTTTTTTTTCCCGCCGGCGTAGACTTTTTTGGTCTTATATATGTTATTCCTCTCCACCCTGCATGAATACTGTAGCACCAGTTCAATAGCAGACACCTCATTCATGTATATAATCAATATATACAAATCGTATTTGTGCTGAAGTGGTTACACGAGAAAGTAGCATATATATCGCTTAGAAGGAATGGTGGATCCCAGGGAACTGGATGTTAACTTTCCCACAGTGTCTAACGCACATAAACTCATGCAGGTAAGCACAATAGAGGCTGCGTACCCCATGGAATATTAGTAGACAACACTGTAACAAAGTTGGCGAGACTCTGACCGTCCACTATGACCTTGACATTTAACTTTTTTTTTTCTCAAAATCGAATTCCTTCATCCACTACCCACCTAGCGCTATTATGTCAAGTTTAGTCTAAAATAGATAAAACTGTTTAAGATGTCCTTGTCATTTGACCTTTATCTCTGGCCTATTGTTCCATAATGATAATAATAATAATAATAATAGTAATAATATAATAATGATAATAATAATAATAATAATAATAATAATAATAATAATAATAGTAATAATATAATAATGATAATAATAATAATAATAATAATAATAATAATAATAATAATAATAATGATATTACTACTACTACTACTACTACTACTACTTATAATAATAATAATAATAATAATAATAATAATAATGATACTACTACTACTACTGCTAACACTACTACTACTACAACAACAACTACAACTACTACTACTAATAATAATAATAATAATAATGTCATCCCACGGGCTGAACGTCATCCCTTCCAACAAGTCTGATTCAGATCCGATCAAATTAGTAATTTTGCTCACTCACAGACACGAAATGTTCGAACTTTGACCCTGCTCTATATCCCTGACTTTTGACTGATTATTTTCGAAACAAACAGCATCTGCTCTTTCCTTACCCGGAACCTTTCCACCATGTTTGCTATTAATCGCATAGAAACTTTTTGAAGTTGACCTAGCCATGTGGCTTTGACCTTTGAATTATTCATCTCAAAAGCAGACCACTTCCTTGGCTGACCCTGAAGTCTTTCACCATGTTCTTTATAAGCGGTTCATATGTTTGATAATACTAGCATAACACAAGTAGGTCTCTAACTTTTTACATACAGCTCAGTAAAATGCAGCCATTCAGTGATAAAAATAAGATGTTGATATGTTTGCCAGTATCTAAAACATGATAATGGCAAAACAGAAGAGGGTAAGAATAGTAAGATAAAAAGTATTTTTACTGCCAGAAGGAAAAATATGAAACTGGAAGAGAGATCTTAAGAACATGAAGAATGTGAAAGACCAAGGCTGGATGACAGGGAAAAAAAAAAAAAGGAAAAGTAAGTGTTTGTTTAGCCAATTTCGCTGGTTACGCTGCTGTTACTTCTCTCACTTCTGTGTATTTCTGGATCCTGCCTCGCCCTGCTAGTATATGGAAGGAGGAACAGATGATGATGGTGAGGTGTAGGAGGGATAACTGAGAGAAGGGAGTGATTTGCCAGAGGGTGAATAAGTGAGGATCTAAAATGAAAATTATTATGCCGTCGGACACAGGGATTTTGTCCACATTTTACCTAATGGCGGCAGCAAACAGGATTATGGAAATGAAGGACACAGTGGAAGGGACCAGAGGGTTTGGCTGAGAGAGAGAGAGAGAGAGAGAGAGAGAGAGAGAGAGAGAGAGAAAATTTGATCTTTTACAGGACTTTAGTAACAGAAAGAGTTGTGATTGCTTTACAAACAATTATAGACGCAGAACATATAGACGCAGAATATATATATATATATATATATATATATATATATATATATATATATATATATATATATATATATATATATATATATATATATTGTCACTGGCGTAGTTACCCCAGTAGCGAATGGGTGAAATAGAAGGTGATAATGAAAGGAGAGAGAAGCGAGCCATTAAGAACATAAATCTATTTTCTTATCAGTTTTGCTGCCTGTAAAGGGTGACCCTGGTCCCCAGCTGTATTTACCCAACCTGTCAACTTTTGCCTTCTCAACTGATAACACACCAGAAGCTTCTCTCACAAATTACGCAGAAAAAGTTCCTCTTGTCCTTGAACTGTGGGTGTGACATAATGTGGGAGGAGCAAAGTAGGGATGTTTGCCAATTAGAAGCCTAAATAGCACTTTCGTCACGTTCTTGATGGCACACAATTGGTTCTGTGTGGAGTGTATGAGGCCTTCATTGGTAACAGGTGCCTCTATTGTTTCTGTATGGACAGAGATTATTTTTAAGACAGTCTAGTGGTTAATCAGCTGAGAAAGGCTGAGTAAGTCTCTTATATAAGCTCCTGGAAAGTGTGAAGAGACACATTTGTCGTATTTTGTACACACATCCCTGTACACATTTTTGTTTCATTTTGTACACACATCCCTGTACACATTTTGTCATTTGTACACATTTACTGTCACGTTACACTTTTGTCACATCGTGTTCCACTTTTCCCAAACACTACTCAATACGTGACTTTGATTACAAAACACACTGTTTGTGCACCATTTCCCGTTTTTGATTCACTCTCCCATTTACACTAGTGTGTGATTTATATCTGGATTTAACCTTCGAAGTCTCCACGTTTCCTCAAGCTTTGTGAGTACTTAGCTTCCATTGAGTATATTCTGGTTAGGTAAGCAATAACTTGTTTTGTATTTGTATCCTGAGGCCTATATGAATCCTCCCTTTTGTAAAACGAACCCTGGTTTCTTCTTTGGTTGTGCACGTTATAGTGTATAGTATAGTTAAGTTAGTTTTTTTGCAAACTTTATCTTATCCCTTTTGGTGCTCAATTGAGGGTTAAGAGTGCACCGTAATATACACTCCCATAACAATATATATATATATATATATATATATATATATATATATATATATATATATATATATATATATATATATATATATATATATATATATAATCTTCCGTTCATTCAGGCACACACAGATACATATGCTTACATTCATACATACAGGTAAACACTTAGCAAAATACACGGAGAGGAAGACAGGCAGATAGACAGATAGATAGACAATTCACCCCCGCAGTCTATGTTTAACATAGGGAAACTCCTAGCACAATGTCAGCAACTGTACTGAGCTGTTTTAGAACAAAATTCCCTTCAGTCCATTTACGTTTTTTCTTCTGTACTGTTGCATATGATTTTGTAATTCGTATCATGGGAGACATTTCCGACTCCCATTAAAATCGCTTGGTGGTAGCTTTATTAAAACAAAAAATATGTAATCGTTTTGGAAGGCTTAAGCAGACACCTTGAATGCAAAAGGAAATCCACTCACGATGGGTCAGGAGCAAATTAATTGGCTGTAAAAGAATGAGCTGTGTGTCACTGGAGGCAAACAGGTGAGAAAAAGGGATATATTGACAACCATGCCCACGCTGTTATGAATTTCGCCGAACACGAGAGTTAGTGGTGTACTGACCACCAAGATCAGCTCACAGCAGGAGAAACCCAAGTTCGATTCTCGAGCTGATCAGACTATAGAGTGCAGTTTGCATCCTCTTTGTACCTACCATCCCAGGAGTAGAATTAAGACCTGGATGTAAAGCCGGTTGTTGTGGATCGTATTCTGTGGGAAGTTTGGAATCTGGCAAATGTTTAACGTTTGACTTAATGACCCTCTTAGAGGCGATTGGCATTAAATTATCAATTCAGTGTAGTTTTTCAAAAGTTTTCGTCAGATCAATCTAAATATATCATGATACTGTAAAGCGCTCTACTGGACGCAAAGATGATCAATATATATCCCATAAAAAACACCACTTGAAAATGGAAGCAACCACACCCTTACATACAGTGTACATACTGGTGCACACGTTTCATCACAATTGTTTCCACCAAGCGTCTGCAACCAGCGTAAAAACTCTGTCTGTATTGCTTTGTTGGAAAATGTCGCTGGGGGTTGGCCACAACATTTCTACTGTGAACAGTTTCCCTGCTCGTAAAGTGCAGGAGAAATTAATAAAGAAACAGTAAAATGCCGAATTGCTAAGTTCTTTTTTTTTTTTTTTTTTTTTTTTTATGTGTCCGACTCTGGGCATAGGCTTCACAGCCTGCTTTCAAGGCCCAGTAGTCCTCCTACGTACCGCACACCTCTACATGTCACCACTTCGGCGCTAACACCCACCGTCCATATTGAATACATGCTAGGGCTGTCTCATACAGGACTGGTCTATTGGTATTAGCGGGGGTATTTTTACGACATGTCGGCGGGCCTTCTGGTAGATCAGTAAAGTCTGATTTTATGAAATTCAAATCCTTAAACTGTTCCCTGCCCCAGCGGGATTTGAACCCGGGTACGTCAGGACTGCAGGCCAACTCTCTACCGATTGAGCCACCGCCGCTTTTTGGAGTACTGTGTGTGTGTGAGAGAGAGAGAGAGAGAGAGAGAGAGAGAGAGAGAGAGAGAGAGAGAGCTGGGAGCAGGGCAGTGAAATGACGGGGGACAGGGCGACATGGAGGCGATTTGTTTGTGGCCACCTCTTACTAGATTAAGGCGTCTGGCAATAGATAGATAGATAGACAGATAGGTGTAAGGTGACGTGGAATGGGAAGGGATGACGAAGAATTAGTGGATAAAATGAGGAAATGGGAATAACAGCAACAGAAAAGACAGCAGAGAAAGAAGGGAACATGGACTAGGGTAGGGAAACCAGATCAGGGCTAAATGAGTCGGGAAAAGGGGGATTTTGCATGAGAAACAGAGACATTGAGACGAGAAAACAATGAAGAATAGACAGTTGAAATAAATAAGCCTGGCTATTGTCAGATGATGAAATGGTCTTGCGTTAATTGCAAGAGAAATAATCTCAGGTTCTTGTGACACTCTCTCATCTGATAAATGAATGTCTGGTCTTCGCTGGAACAGTATACGAGAGTTGCCAAGACAATGAGAGGGTTAAAACGATCACACACAGACACAGAGAGAGAGAGGGGGGGGGGGTATTTGGGGAACCGATGGTCTGTAAATTTACGGGTGTCTAACTGTGGACATGACATAACAACACGTTCCCTGAGGTCCAGCAATCCCTACCTCTCCTCTCATCAGCGTTAATATCCACCGCTTCTATTTAATATACCCTATCGTTATTTCATTTATGACTGGTGTGATAGTTTTAAGAGGGATAATATTTGTAAAATGTCAGTGGGTTACGCGGAACATGGATAAAGCCTGATGAAGGGAGCAGTGGAAAATAACAGAGAAATGAGTGACCGATGGGAATAGGAGAGATATACAAAGGCTGGAAGAATGTCACAATGATATGTATACAACAGCAATAGTCAACAAACAAGTAATACAAATAACCAGTATAAAGGAGTCAAGAGGCTTTGGAAACAAGGCTCTGGTAATAATAAGTGAATAATTGTCTCCAAGAGTGGCATAACCAATTTAACTAGGGTCTGACTTATTTCCTCTGTGGCTCATTGCAGGAGAGTGACGATGGTGCTGCAAAGAAGAAAGGGAGCGGAACGAGTCTGAAAGAAAAGGGTAATGAAAGAAATAATGATGAAACTAATACACAGTGCAGAAAATAATCATAGCTGTGATGGAGAGGAAGTCACATGAAGTTTTTGATTGCTACCCCCAGAAGTTTTTATTAAATTTAAAGAAGGTATCTACTGGAGAAATTGAACACTATATCGAGCCTTTCAGGCTCCTGTGGCTCATTTTCATCTAAATATAGTCGTGTGGTATTACCTGAAATATAAGTATGAGCCGTTCCGAGTCGTGTGGCGTTAGCTGGAATAATGAGTCGTTCCGACTCTGAGAAGGTTATTAACACACTCAGGCACTTATGCTCATCGTTAACTCAGTAAAATTAATTGGTCGACATTTGGTGGAATAATTATTACTAAAGATTATGTGAGGAAAGAAAGAAGGTTTAAGCTCAGTGCCTGTTGACTGCACATGGGTCACTAAGACAGATGGTCAGTACATATAAAATTTCACTCTTTGCCACTCATTCACTGTATTTGAAAATTACCCGACATATGAATATAATGAGCAGTATGCCAGGAATGAAAAACTCCTCTCCCGTTAGCACGGCTTTGAGTGGCTACCAGTTGACTAAATGAACTGGTCCACGCATTGACTGACTGCGCATTTTTAAGCCTCCTGATCTAACTGCGATTTTCCCTGGGTAATAAATAGACAGGTATCGCAGTGGATAAGTGGCACCGATTTATAAGTCTGGGACACCAGTTTTAGTTATGCTTAAGTGCTGAAGACTGCCATTTTCAAAACTTGACGCATCTGTGGGTAAACTTTAATGAATTAAAGAAGATACGTGCCATCTCACTTAAACCGGTTCATTGTTAACCAGAATATAAACTTAATCAGGGTTCCCACATTAGTGAATCACACTTAGGTGCAGCATGTCACAATTTTATCCTAGTATACAAATACACTTACAATAGTTGATGTTACAACTGGGTTCTCATTTTGTACGACTGAGTGATCCAGGACAAGGTGAAAACAGTCGCGAAGTATGAGAGGATTTACATCTTTCATAAATGCGGTTGCTGGTCCTTGCCGTTCACTCGCAGCCCACCTCCTGTCCCGTCGACACCTCCACTCCAGTCCATGGTGGGACCAGCCTCCCTAGCATCACCGAGGAGGGTTGGCCTGTCCTTTCCACCTGGAGGGCCACGGCCTAGGACCTGCCCATCCGGAGGTCGAGAGCAGTTTCCTCCATCCGCCCACCTGGACCAGGGCCTGCCCTCCCTGCGACCGTGTCCGGGCCTCCCTCCTTGGTCTCCATTTGCTGGGGGGCTGGGCTAGTCTTTATGGCCATTTTCCACCAAGGGGAAGGGGTTGAGGGCAGCGGCGGTGCGTTATCCATCTGCAGTTCTTCGTCGGCGCCTTCCACTCAGCGCAGCGCCTCTGTCCACCTTTGCACGTCCCGCCCTGCCCTCCACGACCATCAGATGTGCTTGCCTGCCCCTCTCACTGCCCTTCCCTGCCTCTGCTGCCTTTCCCTGCCTGCCGGTGTCGGCCCAGCTATGCTCTCATTCTGGAGAGCCACCTTCTGCCACTTCCCTGACGGGGTCTTTGTTTGCCCGTGCCCCACTAAGTGTGGGGCAAATATCCACACACACACACACGCACCCTTGCCGTTAGCATCATCTGACGGCCTGGGGTTACAATAAAAGACCACTGAAACCTTCATCAGAGATACCGTAAACCTTTGCATCACAAACACCAATAAGTTTAGTTATGGTTTGGTGAGTTGTATATCTCTCAATTTGGCGTCGCCCGGGTAAAACCCTATAATCGTGCATACCAGCAATGCTTGAAACCCTCAATGGCCACTACTTCCGTGGGAGAAGATCCCAGGGGTCCAATTTTACCCATAAAATCAATGTTCATCCTTTGGCGCATTTCCCCATGGATATAATCTTCATGGACCTATTTCTAGCGTAAACCTATTTTTCCACTACCTACTTACCCACCAACACTTCCCACCCACTCACTCACATTCATCCAGCCATCCTGCCCACCCACTCACCCACATTCATCCAGCCATCCTGCCCACCCACTCACCCACCTATGCAGCCCAACCACGCCCACCCAAACCCATCCAACCACCACGCTCACCCTCCCACCCGCCCTACCCCTCCTGACCCACCCCGCCAGTCCATCCACCCATTTGACCCCTTGTAGCAAATAATGATGTGGCTGTAGTAGTAAAAAATTTTACAACAGACTACCACGTTCCCACCGTGTTGAGTTGATAATTTCTAGTTAGTTTTAATCTCCTCGATTTCCATTTAGGACAGAAAACAGACAGACACTCTCATATATATATATGAAGCCTCTGTGGTACAAAGGTAAAGTGTGAGTTTTCATACACTGAAGAACGAGGGGTCTCGCCCCGCCAGGGAAATAAACTTGGGGAGCGTTCTTCTGGCCACTTACTGCATTGGCGGACATCAGAGGTGCTGTGGTTGAACCAGTGTCGTATACTATAAAGTATGCTTGCACCCAGTCGGCTTGTGTGGGCCGATTACACTTGGTTCATAGACTACACACACATCCAAAGCCGCTCCAACACTACAATACACTTACAAGCACTTCTTACCCTACATACAATCTCTACCAGACAGCCTAAGCCACTTGGTAGAGATACATTGGCTGTATCGTCCCCGCTTCGGTTGGGATAGGCCGGTCCTGCAGTGGACACTCAAACGGCACATGAGATGATATATATATATATATATATATATATATATATATATATATATATATATATATATCATCATCATCATCCGGACCTCCTTTCCCACCCTAGGGCAGGGTGAGGAGTAGCAATGTCCAGACAGCCCAAATTTGCCCAATCCAATGGGCCACGCTTCCATTCACTTATCAATCAAGCCCCCGGAATCCCGGCTCCATCAGATATGCCAAAAACATTCACCATATTCTGTAGCTTCACATATACGTATCCGATAGAGTCAATCCGGTAGCTGTCACGTTAAAAAGGGGTGCCAAATCCCTGATCATGCACTGCTCCTCACCACATTCATCCAACCAGCTCGATCTGTTGTCAGTTCCTTAGCCTTACCGACTTCCAAACCTCTCCTCCTCACACACTCATCCACCATATCTCTCCACCCTCTCCTTGGCCTACCTCCCCTCCTCTCTCCTTCAAATTCTCTCAGATATACCTTTTTCACCACTCTGTTGTTATCTATTCTCTGCACATGACCATACCATCCCGTACACTCACTTCGATTCTGGTGTCCACAGACATCCTCACTCCACATCTTTCACGAATCACATTATTTGGTATCCTATCCACCCCACATATATTCCTCAGCAGTCCCATCTCCACTGCTCTTACTCTTGACTATTCATTTTCATGCCACACCATAGTCTCACATCCATATGTTAAAGTTAGCACTAACACTCCTTCATGTAAGCCTCGTGCAGCTGCAACACTCAAACCTGTTTCTTGTCAAGGCCTTCATTGCACCAGTTACTTTCCTTCCTTGTATCACTCTACTTTCCACATCTTGTGCACATTTTCCCCTCTTTTCTATCACTGTACCCAGATATTGGAACTCGCTCACCAATTCCAATCCCTCTCCATTCGCTGTAACATCACACCGGGAGTGACCGTCTCTCTCAATAACCATCACTTTACTCTTTTCTATATTTACTCTCAAGGCACGACGCTCACAGACATCAGCAAAACTTTGCACTACTCTACCAAGTTCTTGTCCGGTATTTGTAAGTACTACTGCATCATCAGCATACAACAAATTTGAGATATTCCATTCAATACCACTCATTGCCAACGTCATTCCCCTCTCCATTACTCGTGTTTGTACTTCTCTCATCACCCCATCCATACATACTATGAACAACCATCGAGATATCACACAACCTTGTCGCACGCCTACACCGATCGTGAACCATTCACTTAAATGCTCATTAACCCTTACACTTGCTTCACTTCCATCATAAGAACTCTTAATGGTGGATGGGGGCGCCCATCATCCACTCACTCAGTGTACAGAATTGCCTTATGATCTCTACACTGAGTGACAAGCCAGATGGTTTCCTGTACCCATGAAACCATTTACTACGCTGGATGGTAACCATATAACAGGGTTTTTTAGCAGGATTAAGTGATCCCCAAATTTCGCTATACAAAATCACGTAATCATTTCAGTTGTGTGTACAGTATATATATATATATATATATATATATATATATATATATATATATATATATATATATATATATATATACAGAGAGAGAGAGGTGTACGGATCTTTCTCTCTCTCTCTCTCTCTCTCTCACTCCGCCTGACCTTAATATACACCTCTTTCGCCAGTGGTGCATTGGTAACACATCTAGCTCGCAGATGGAGGAAACCTATTATGGTTCTGGGCCAGCCAATTTCTTGAACAAAGTTTTATCCCTTTTGCCAATGTTCCTGAACCAGTTCAGCTGGGGACCTGTATATAGAATCAACGACTTGCCTACAAGCTGTGTACTGGACAAAGACTAAGCCTTGGCAAATCATTCACCCTTTCCGTTTATGCCCCTCTTTTAACTGATAGGCATAAATCCAAATTAAACTTCTTGTATCCTTCCCTTCTCCTCAGTACACATAATGTAAGTCACGATACACAGTTTCTAACGGATCAAAGCCAATGTTTATAGTAAATCCATCCATCCATCCATCATCCAATCCTATATTGCCCCATGAGGAGCGCAGGAGCCCGGACCTAGGCAGGTTGGTCCTGATATTATGATGCGAGTGACCAGCCTCACTCATCCCTGAGTGGCATTATGTGAGCAATAAACTCCAACCATCCCTTGGATATAAACCTTCACCAGCTCAGACTGGGGCGCTGTAATTTCCCACTAAACCACCAAGCACCAAAGTTTGGTTATATGGTTACTACCCAGCGTAGTAAATGGTTTCCTAATGTAGAGCAAATTTGGCTTGTCACTCAGTGTAGTCACCCACAGGCAGAAGAGGAAAGAATGAAGGAAATAAAGACAGAAGAGGGAGTGTAAAGTCACCCGTAGGCAGAAGGACGAGGAAAGAATCAGGGAAAGAAAAGACAGAAGAGGATGGAAGGAAAGAAGGATGGAGGGAGAGGAAAGAGCAGACACCCGAGAGCAGCATTACATCGAGTGAGTGGATGGTGAGCGTCCCCAACCCCAAATGAACCAATAGCTTCTCTCAGTCGTTCACTTAAAGTAACATTTTGCTTCCGTGAAAAACTGATGACAGGAAGAGCTAGAGTTCCCATTTCACTGGGCCTCAGAACTCGAATAATTTTTGCATATGTGTGTGTGTGTGTGTGTGTGTGTGTGTGTGTGTGTGTGTGTGTGTGTGAATCCAGAAATATATATCAGTGCAGTTTACTTAACCTTTAACTTTGTTTTCCAAATTTCTTTGAGAATCTACCTTACAGTGTTTAGCACATTATCTCCCTCTGTTCTTTCTTTCAAATCCGTATTCTAGACGATTTCACTATTCATCACCACCTCCTTTGGCTTTCTCCTAATGTCGCCGATTCACTTAAGAAACAAGCGTAAATAGTTTCTCTTCTAAATGACCTAAAACAACTTGGGGAGCAATCAGTCAGTGGCACGTACAGTGCTGAAGGTAGCCTTGGCATAATTTTTCTTTCTCACTACAGATCCTTCTGCTTACTCTGTCAACCCTTTCTTCTTTGGGCTCTTCAGTCAGTGTATTAATTCTATAACCAGCCCAGTCGCCCCAGTTGAGTTTTGGGACCCTTCCAAAAATTAGCGTTTGTTACACAACGTCACTGCTGATTAGACGTCCTCATGCATTAGTATTGTTTTTAGCTGGAGTGATGAATACTCTCATAGCCAAGAGCCATTCGGTGTGCCCTACGTATTACGAAGAAAGTTTTCTCGGGTATGGAAACATACATTTCTTTTTCTTACCCTCTCATTACTGAAATAAAATGCTTTTCAAATGCTGTCTGCCACAAGGCTGTGGTTTTCACAGGATCATGACACCAACTGGCCCATACTTCCCATGCCGAGTCTAAATCTGCCGTATTCGTTCAAAATCTGTTCTTCGACCTCCTAAAAACAATTACAATTCAATCCTCGTAAATCGCGGCAAAGTGGCCGTCAGTCTGCCGTCAACCTTAAATCACTGTCAAGACATGAAAATCGCGGATCTGGCACCCAAGTGGGCCTTTTCCGAGGAGAATCGTAAACCGCGGCATTCAAACTGAAAATCGCGACCCAACAACCAGTCACTGCACGTCCCTGGTGGCAAGTGTGCATACTAATGTAGCCATGTTGTTGTTGTTCTTGTCCTACCACTCCACACACTACAGACCGTCGCCATGGAGTACGATAGCTACCTGCCATTTTTGTGCAAATTCCCCCCGACTCCTACCTGCCATGACCCCTCCCGACCCCCCGATGAAGCGCTCTAAGCGGTATGACATCAAGATGCTGCTGCCATTGTCAAAGATCAGCAATATTTTGCAACCTACCTCTAATATCATCTCTTAGGCACCCACTTATCACAAGCATTGCACAAGATGGAGTAGTTTCCCACACCCTTGTAAAAAACTGCACATTGCCATACTCCCTTTGCTTCGACCGTACCGCCAACAGCCCTGGATATAATCATCTTTGTTTTACCCGCATTTTCTGTCAAACCCTTATATCTTGTTCCATGTCTCCACTTCCTAAATCTTTCCCCCCCTACCCTCTCATTCTCTGCAATCAGCACAAAGTCATCAGCATACGACACCTCCCATGGGAGTCCAGTCCTGAAGTCACGTGAGTGAGCTTCAGACATCATGAAGAACAATATGGCGTTCAAAACTTTCCCTCTGTTAAACGCTAACATTCAAGGAAATCTCATCACTCGAACCAGTTCACTCTCACTTGTACTGTCACCTCTGCGATCCAGACTTTTAAATGGTCAAAAGGGGTAGAAAACAAGTCACTATTGATGACCAATGTGTGCTGGAACGGTCAGGAACTCAGACTGATGGAGACTCTCTCCCATTAGCGACCTCTTTGGTTGCGTTTATTACATTTCAAGTGGCCAAATTAAGAGTGGTAGCATGCCAAAATGATGGGGCCAGTCTTCAACTAGGCCAACCCAAGCCCAACCTTCACAGTTTCCCAGAATGCTTCTAAGTTGTACATTAATAAACTACTAGGTAAGCTCTACACGACCAGTTCTCAAGGGTTATAGAAACAATAAAGTTCGAGTGGGAGGGAATGTGTATTAACAAGACCAAAAAGTAGAAATCTTCCCCAGCTACTTGCTTTACAGATTAAACATGAATCAGTTGGCACATTGTTCGAAAAATATATCTCTATATGGTCCTAATATCAAATGCACAAAACTTAGCTCCTCTGTCCCAGTCCAATGTGTTTCTTCATAATCGTCCCTCTGAGCACAAATTTCACTGGTCCAGTCCTCTGCCACTCCCGACCTTAATTTTCACAACTGGGACCTTGATTCACTGGGACTTTGACCTCCACGCCTGGACTTGGACTCACTCACTGGTACTTAGACCTCCACACTTGGATTTTGACTCACTGGAACTTCAACCTCCACGCTTGAACCCGCTAGAAGTTAATATGAATAATGAATAACTATTCTCCCCAATGCAAGTAATCCCTTCACATGATCAGGAAAGTGTCATAATAAAGAAACATGAGTTAAACACTCGGCATCTCAAGTAATAACAGAATAACACAGGGCACTACAGACACATAGGCACGGCTGGATTAAGCATGTGGGAGGCCCGGGGCCCGCTTGGAAGGGAGGCCCCCTTTCCAACTCCCCCAATGGCATACACCACAGACTGGTAACCTAAATCCTAATATATAAATAGGACACTTTTAGTTAGGAAATACTGAATGGGGACTATTCATCCAATATTTTTCATAGAATATGTTTAATGTTCCAGATACAGTTTTGAATATTAGGGATACCTTTCTCCGCACAGGTGGGTGCCTGTGCTCAACTTTCTGCTGCTCTGGTGGGAGGCCCCCTCTTGGTGGGTGGCCCAGGGCCCGGGCTCCTTGGGCCCCCCCCTTAATCCGGCGGTGCACATAGGTCTGCTCAAAATAATACTTATTGTAGGGATAACATAGAAAAAAAAAAATACTGTAACATACACAGTAAGCATACCTAACTAACTCTAACCATGAAAATCATCACTGGATCAATATCACTGTGCTTCACAAAGTAACTATGTGAACATTAACTCATAACATAGGCCTAATAAGTACTGAATTGCAAAGTCATTTCAACACAATAATAAATAATTCACAGTCCCCGGGCACCTAATACTTGGCCTACAAAAAAAAAAAAATCACACATTTATCTGAGGCTCAGACAGAACTATGTAGCATTTCGTATTCGTTACTAAATAATATAAAGTACAGTACACAAATATATAGGAAATACCTCACTATCCAGCTCAAAAAATGTAGGGGAGGTGAGCGGGAACAGGACTCGCTTGTCCAAAGGCTAATGGAGGGGGGAGGGAGGATGACGACCTTACCGACCATCTGCCATCTATCGCGGCCGGTGAGCGAGTGAGACGCGCCAAATTTGCATGGTGCAAGGGGAAGGGGGGGATGACGGCGTACGCAATTTAAGATTTTAATTATTACAGACTCGAGATAGACTCAGTGTGATGTCTTTCCCCTTACAATCGATTACTCAAAAAAAAAAAAAACATTCTCTTGTTACAATAATTACTCATCACCTCTCACTTTATACCCTTACATCGAAAAATAATGGAATTTATCGTGCTTTACATCACTTTGCGCACGCGTACATTATGCTGGATTATGTGAACAAAGGCACATGTTCCCATCGACTCGAGATATTATATTATAAAGAGACTTAATACTAGTGAATTACAGTAGGAAAAAAAAAGTGACTTAACAACTAGGTAATTAATCTGTGTTCTGGACACGTCCGCATGGTAACAGCCATGCCTCGGCCACCCTCTCTCAACCGAACTTTTGGTCATATAAAATAAACTAGATACAACTCATTATCGCTTCCGGGCACTACACTCTTGGGTGCGAGCACCCGCATACTATACATTGCCATAACCACTCTAACCAGCCACTCCTCAGTCACAAGCTTTCTCATTGCTCACTTTACAACCTACCAAAGAATTCTGCCAAAGGCCGTTCCCAAATCAACAAAAACAAAACACATCTCTTTTATAATAATTTTTTTTTCTAAACCTATCGGACATTGAATATTGCATCAGTGGTCCGTTTGCCTGGCGTAAACTTAAACTTCATCTCGTCAGTATTCACTCTTTCCCATATATCTTCCGAGACTCTCTCCATTACCTTCATCATTTGGTTCAAAATTCTTATATCTCTTCAGTTTCCTCTTTTCAGGATATCACCCTTCCCCTTATAGATATTTACGTGCACGCGTTTTAACCATTCATCTGGAACAACAAAGCGTATTTAATCGTTGCCAAATCAATACCTAAACCGTTTGGAAGTGAGTGAAGTGAGTGAAGTGAATGTGCAGGAACGTGGCGGGCCTTCTATGAAGGAGCTCAGTGATTTGCTTGTTTACGTAGACATGGCCAAGGAGATTGTGAAATCCACTGAATGTGATGAGGAAAGGTGTAGTGAGAGTATAGGTTACCTAGAAAAAGCTGTGCATTTTTACAAGGACTTGCATAATTGCAGAGTTAATGAGAGTGGATGACGTAGCATCTGTCATCTCTAAGGCAGACTCTGAGGGCTTCCTGAGGGAGGCAGAGGAGCTGGAGAAGGGAGAACAGCATGAGGGAGCAC
Organism: Coenobita brevimanus; assembly: GCF_032717465.1. NCBI lineage: Eukaryota > Metazoa > Arthropoda > Malacostraca > Decapoda > Coenobitidae > Coenobita > Coenobita brevimanus. The sequence continues at coordinate 15,479,882 of NC_136961.1, read as the reverse complement.
CTCCAGCTCATGCTGAGAGGTTCTAAGTTCTTCCCAACACCACCCCACTCCATTCACTTAAGCAATTTCGTCATAGGATTTAGGTGAGATCCCTTAACATTGCTTATTTCTATCTAATACATGCACTGAATATTCCTAAATTTGTATGTTTGTGTTTGATGGTGCCTAGATAGGTGTAGGTAGGGTGCTGTGGGGGCGGGTTGGTCAAAGTCCAGACCCAAATTAATTGTTTACATAAGAGTTATTATTCATAAATCACGGAATTCGTAAATCACTGCAGTGGTCCAGACCCAAATTGAGCAATTTACGAGGACTGAGTGTAATCAAATCTAATTCCACCCTCTTCTCCATGTTCCTTGCTCAAAACCTCTCCCCTAACTTTGCATCTTCCTTCTTCCCTCCTCCTTTCTGCTCTACTGGCTCTGTTGGCGTTTCTTTCTCTAACAAAGCTGAACTTTTCCCTCAAACATCTCCTACTGTGCAGTTTGAGTTTGAGAGCAGGCTTTGAAGCCTATGCCCAGAGTCGAGCACATAAAAAAAAAAAAAAAAGTCCCTGACTATACAATCATGTACAAAAGTTCGTCATCTATTCCACAGCGTCAGTTTCACAAAGGTTTTGTCTCTTTCCTCGTCAAAGCATCGCATCAAAGAGAACCACCCGCCATCAGAAAAAAAATACAAAGCCTGTCTCAGCCTAATACAAAAGAGGCTTCGTATGCCAGCAGAGTAAAATAAGAAGTAAAAAAGAAGAACTGTTAAAGGATTTTTTTTTTTTTCGGTATCCCCAATTCTTCTCTAAGAAAAGAGGCACCAATACCTATAAAAACTGCAATGCTATTTTTCACTGACTTTTTATGGCAGATTTTATTGGCTCCTGATCGATGGTCGGACACTGGGACGGTTTACGGTTGGTATTTCATGCAGATCAAGACTGACGGGAGGCGTCAGTGCGATGGGGGAGTGAATATGGATTGGTGCTGAGCAAACGGAATACCTGATGAAGCATGGACACTTGTTAACGGGGATATGGGAACCGGTAGGCGGTATATGTGATAGAATGTTTGGTGAATGACTGGGGGAAAAGGAGGCTTAAGACATTGGGATTTTACGATGTTGCTGCTGTTATTATTATTATTATTATTATTATTATTTATTATTATTATGTACCCCCCCTACAATATGTCTACCCCCCGATGTATATATGCCCCCCCCCCCCAGTGCATACATGCCCCCACTAAACTTGCTGACCTAGCACGCCTTCCCAGGGCCCCAAGCCTGGGAAGACGGCGCCACTGCGTCAGTTCAGAGCAGACATTCAAGAAGGGAAGACTATTTTGTTGTGAGCTCGTAATAAACTCCTTATCTAGTTGTTTGTACACAGAGTTTCTATCACCAAAGTATGGCAAGTTACATTTGGTAGCAGCGGTGGTTTGGACCATCGGCTTCTGACCGCCTCCTAAAATATTTAGTGACACCAACAGATACACGACGTCTCGCATCTCACAGCCTCACCCCTCCTCAGTGCCTCTCGTGGTGTAATAACCGGCTGTGCTTTCCGGATGTACAATTTCTCTCACCAGTGCTCACCTCTCAAACAACCCCACCCACACACCTTGTTCCTGCCCGCAAGTGTCTCCATCGCCGACCTACACACCTGTTTCACCTGTTCCCAACACCTGTCTCGAACTCATTATCAATCCTGCCCCCACGGTGCCACTTATCACTGTCTGCCCACTGTCTGCCCACCGCCATTCTCTGCATTTGCAACTCAACAGCTCTACACCTGCATTGAACCAACATCTGCCCTCACACCCCACCACCAGCCCCGACGCCGCCACATGTGGTCTGAATTACGTGAGCCTCCTAGGACCGCCACTCCATGCCGGTGACTCATCGCTGCGTCTCTTCCCGTCTCGACTTAAGCCAAGCGAGAAGTTCCCCATCTTCTAAGACTCATCCAACACATCACTCCAGTCTCGTCCCCAGCCACTCCCCTCTCCGCCCAGCTGTCTCTCCACCGACGCCCCGCCCCGTCCCGCCCCGCCCCGCCCCAGCCCCGCTACGCCCAGCCACACCTGCACGTCATAAATCTCGTCAATTCCGTCTCTACTGTGTAACTATAGTATACCTTACCTTTCTATAGAGATTATCCTCGATTTTCTCTACAGATTGGATCTTTTGTAAATATTCCATCTCATTTCCATTACCCCGTTTTCATCTTCACCTACGTTATTTATTATCCATCTCATCCTTCGCCTTTTATTTAAACCATCCATCCCCGCACCTTCATTCGTTTTCACACCTACTCGTGTATTACATTCTCTCATTGTTATATTTTACGTTTCCACCTACATATCCATCTTCATCCTTCATCTCATCTTCCGTTGCCGCATTAAATGTTATACTTTCCACATCAACCACTTAACACCAGCCCTCTCGACCCGGAAACATCACCTGATCATACACCATCTGCCGACTCTAACACGATCACTCATTTACGAAGTGGCAAAGAGTACCACTGCCCTGTCCCTGAGACTCCCGTTTCACTTCCCACAGAACCACTTACTACCCATCCTACACTCGTAATCCAGATACCTCCTCCTCTACCCCTACCTCTACACTCCCTTCTTCTTCCTCTACTCCTTCCCCTATCGTTCACTCTCCTGCCTCACTTCATACCCCGTCTTGCTCGCCCTTAACTACCACTACCTTCTCTCTCTTCCACACCTCTCCTACCGCCACTTCTGCACTTCCAGCCATGGCCAACCCTCTGCAGTCTATCTATCTCGACGATGCCAATCGTCCCAAATTTACCGGCCAGGACCCAACTTGGTCTGTCTATGATTTCCTCAGAGAAGTCGAAACAAACATCCACAATCGGCAGATCACCGATGAATCGCTCAAAGTAGCCTACCTCATGGGTTGCTTGCACCACGGCAAATAGGACATCGGATCCGCGATCCGTGCAGGACATTTCGATAGCATTCATACCTTTGCTGATTTTCGTACGGAAATAACTGAAATAACTGCAACAAAATGGAGAGGAGAAAGTGTGAGAGAATGGGAGTATGGATGGGGTATATGTGCAGGAGTAGGTGAGAATGAGAGGGCAAAGGAAGGAGTATGTATAGTTGTGAGTAAAAGATGGAAGAGGAGCATAAGACAGTATGGATCAGTTGGATCAAGGATTATGTGGGTAAAGTTGAAAGTTGGAATACAAATGTGGGCGATTGTGTGTGTGTATGTGCCAACGCAAGATCGTGCTAGAAGAGTGAGAGAAGAGTTCTGGACAAATGTAGAAGTGTGCATGGAAAAGTTTGGAAGGAATGAGAGAGTGTTTTTGATTGGTGATATGAATGGTAAAGTTGGGAATGTGAAGGTGGATGGAATAGTTGGTGAGTGGGGTGTGCCTGCTGAGATAGATGAGAATGGGAGTGCGTTAGTGGACATTTGTGCTGGGAGGGGGTTGGTGATAGCCAATACCCTCTTCAGGCATAAAATGATCCACAGGTATACATGGCGAGTGATGAGAAGGGTGGGTGGTGAACTGAGTGAAAGGAAGGCAATGATTGATTATGTGTGTGTGGATGAAAGGATGCGAAGATGTATATTGGATGCAAGAGTTTATAGAGGTTGGGGGAGTGGACTTTCTGACCACTACTTGGTGGTGGCCAGAATTAAAGTTCTGGTAAGGTGGAGGAATAGAAGAAGGGAAAGACGAGAGGAAGGAGTAGTTGCAAGGAGAGTGGAAAGGTTACAAGAGGATGAGAAAAAGGCAGAGTATAAGAGAGAAGTGGAGGAACGATTGGGCAAATATGAATTGGAGCAGATGGGAGACGTGGAAGGTGTGTGTAGATACAGAAGAAGTGTGCAGCATGTGATGTGGTGTATGGAAGGAAGAGAAGACGGAGGGGGGTGCAAGGAACAGCGTGGTGGACTGAAGAGGTGAAAAAGGCTGTGGCACAAAAGAAGAAAGCATACAATGAATGGATGAGAAATAGGGGCGTGGAAGAAGTTGAGGGGTGGAAGAGAGAGTTATGTGTAGAAAGAAAGAGAGAGGTGAAAAGATTAGTAAGAGAGAGTAAGAAGAGAGTGGATGAGGAATTTGGAAGGAATTTGAGTGTAAAGTGGAGGGACTGTAAGAAAATGTTCTGGAAAGAGGTGAAAAGAGTAAGACAGGGTGGAAGTGAAGTTAGCAGGGGAGTGAAAGATAAAAATGGTAGATTACTAGTGGAGAAGGGAGAAAAAGTGAGCAGATGGAGAGAACACTTTAAGGAATTGTTGAACGTGGAGGATGGAAGTAATGCGAGTATAAGTGGCTAGGGAATGGCTGGGAGAAGGAGGGAGGTGAGAAGACAGGAAGAAATCAGTAGGATAGAAGTTGTGGAAGCAATGAAGAAAGTTAAATCAGGGAAAGCCCCAGGATTTGATGGAGTGTGTGGTGAAATGCTGAAGCATGGGGGAGAGATAGTAGTAGAATGGATGTGGAAGATGTGCAGATTGGCCTGGGAGGAAGGTAGAGTCCCGGAGGATTGGAAGTCAGGTATAATTATTCCCTTGTACAAAGGAAAAGGGGAAAAAGAAGTGTGTGGTAATCATAGGGGCATTTGTCTTCTTAGTATAATAGGAAAAGTGTATGGTAGGATACTTATTGACAGAGTTAGAGAAAGAACAGATAAATTAGTTGGAGAAGAACAGGGAGGCTTTAGGAAGGGAAGAGGTTGTGTAGATCAGATATTCATTCTCAGATCTTTAGTGGAAAAGTTTCTAGAGAAGGGAAAGAAGTTGTATGCGGCTTTCATGGATTTGGAGAAAGCATATGACAGGGTGGATAGACTAGGATTGTGGAAAGTGTTAAGAATATATGGAGTAGATGGAAAGTTGTTGAATGCTGTGAAGAGTATGTACGATGGTGCGAAGGCTGCAGTGCGTGTGGATGGTGAACTAAGTGAATTTTTCTCTTTGAAAATTGGGTTGAAACAGGGATGTGTCATGTCTCCATGGTTGTTCAATCTGTACATGGATGGGGTAATAAAAGAGGTACAAGGTAGGGTAGTGGATGTTGGAGTGGCCCTGGTGAGAGAGGATAGTGTTTGGAAACTCCCTGTACTGTTGTTTGCAGATGATACTGTGTTGTTGAGTGAAGACGAAGGGGAGCTGCAAGGCTTGGTGGATGAGTTTGAGAGAGTGTGCAAGAAACGGAATCTAAAGGTGAATGTAGGGAAGAGTAAAGTGATGGTCTTTGAGAGAGGTGAAGTCAGTGAATGTACACCGAGGTTGGATGGTGAGGAATTGGAAAATGTGAGTACGTTTAAGTACTTGGGTAGTGTGATGAGTAAGGATGGAGGTTTGGAGGGTGAAGTGCTTGAAAGGGTACAGCAGGGAAGAAAGGTTGCTTGTTCTTTGAAAGCAGTGATAAGAAACAGGGAAGTGAGCATGGAAGTGAAAAGTTACTACATGACAGTATTGTGATACCAACTCTAACGTACGGAAGTGAAGCTTGGACGTTGTTGGAAGGACATAAGTCAAGACTGAGAGCCGTGGAAATGAGTTATTTAAGAGGAGCCTGTGGAGTCACATGGAGAGACAGGCTGACGAATGACGATATAAAGGAGCGTTGTGATGTTGATGTGGATGTGATAGGAAGCGTTATGAGGAACACACTGAGGTGGTTTGGCCATGTGGAGAGGATGGAGGGTGAAAGACTGACGAAGAGAGTGTATGTGAGTGAGGTGGAGGGGGAAAGAGGGAGGGGGAGGCCGAGGATGAGATGGAGAGATGGGGTGGAGAGGTATATGAGAGAGGGGGGTGAGTTGGGAGCAGGGGAGTGAAATGGCGGGGGACAGGGCGACTTGGAGGCGATTTGTTTGTGGCCACCCCAAACGGGATTGAGGCGTCTGGCAATAGACAGATAGATAGAACTCATCAGCCTTTGTTGCCAGCATTCAAATACCGTGTCTCTCATGGGATTCATTAATCTCCTAAACCAAATGGATGAGGACTTGAGGGTCCCAGCGCAACATGACAAGCTCTGCGAAGCTGCTGCTGCCATGAAAGCAACTAGTAGCGAGATGCTCCAATTACTGGTAGGCACGAAATGGTTAGAAGACAATAATGGCGTTCCAGTGCTTTCACTCACTAACTTTGCTGACTTAACTGGTTACCTGAGATTCCTTCACTGGCTTACTCCTAAACAGTGAGAGCTAGCCTTGGAAATCGGTTTCAATCCAGGAGATAAAATTATTCAGGTCACTAAAGCCATTCATGAAAGAACCGGTTCGAACTACACACGTCAGGGCACCACCCAACCCTTGGCCTCCTCAGTCTGTCACACCTCCACTACCCCAGACCAATCTCACTCCCGTTCCACCACATGCAGCAGACCTGCCACGCATCGTTCTCCTACCGCAGGTCGTGATCAATCTAGCGTCCGACGGAACAGACAATCTTCGATTCTTTGCTGGCACTGTAGTCATCCTGGACATCGAGAATCCAGTTGCGACCGTAAATACAGACGTTCTCACTCCCAAACCAGACAGCGTACGCCTTCCCGCTCCCGTCGTCCACACTGCAAATACCACAAATCCAGCACGACTCACACCACTGAGGAATGTCGTTACCTCAACCGCCAACAGTCGGGGGAAGCGCCGCCCCTGTATCGGACCAATATCACGTCGAACCGGAAACCCAACTCCCCATCCGCCATGTAGGTCCCATAACATCCTCAGGTTTAATCATTCTCGGATGCGGTCATGACATACCAACGTCATTCTCCTTGGACACAGAATCTATAGTAAATCTGATCTCCGACAATTCCTTACATCTTATTCAACGACATCACAACCACGTCAGTTTCCTAGAACCACCAGACATTCGCCTATGTGGTGTCGAAGGCTCAGAGTTTAAGGTTAAGGGAAGAGTCACCCTAGAAGTCAAACTCCACAGAGATTTGCCCCCTATCCCAATTGAATTTCATGTCACTAATGACTTGCGGTATCCCGCAGATGCCCTTATTGGTTTCTCCACCATGGCACAACACTCCATTGCATTATTACCTGCTTGTGGTAGTATAGACATTTCTGGATTCCCAGTTTACAGTATGGAATGTCCCCGTCCTGTTCTTACGATCAAATCAGTCCTTCAGTTACCATTGTCCCAATCGCTACCAAAAAGTTCAGACCAGCCCAAACTACCACTATCATCATCTGAGAATACAGAGATCATTCCTTTAATGACTGCGAGCAAGGACATAAATTCCTCCATATCTACTGCTACATCCTCTCAGCCTTCGGAAATGGCTCTTACCTCCTCTCCCGACAACACTATCGCTGACTCAGACGTGTCTCAATTACCTACCTCACACAGTGTGAATGATCTTCTCCAACACGCAGAGACGAAACGTGCAGTAACGAATACGTGCACAATTTTGTTACCGCGTGAGTTCACCAAAGTCTCTGTTTGTGTTGCCGGTGCGAAAGAAGGAGTGGATGTACTAACACTACCTGAGACGTGTTGTGTGAATGGCTTGACTTATGAGTCAGCGTGGTGTACAGTCTTGGAGGATAGTTTATGCTACCTGTACTTGCTCCATGTCACAAATGCTCCACTAAAACTTAAAAGTGGTGTAAAGATTGGAGACTTCCTAGTATACCCAGCGGCCGTAAAGGTGTGCCAGGATTCCTCAATTCCTACTATTCAAACTGATGATAGTATGCCAATAGGTGTATGTACTATTAACTCTACGGGGTCTGCGCCGACATATTCATCCGATATGCTCTCACATCTCACTTGCACAGATTTCCCAGAAAATACGCCTCAACTCCTCAACCTTCTGACCTCGTACAGAAACGTGGTTGCTTTACCCAGTGAACCGATGGGCAGAACAGACCTTGTCAAACATACGATTGAAATACAACCAGGAACACAGCCAATTTACATACCAGCGTATCGATTTCCTCATAGCCAGAGAAAGCAGACAGATCAAATGGTACAGAACATGTTAGACCAGGACATTATCGAACCCTCCGTCAGTCCATGGAATAGCCCACTTTTCTTAGTACCAAAGAAGGACAGCAACTTTAGACCAGTAGTCGACTATCGTAAGGTCAATTCTGTCACCGTTCCAGACTGTTTCCCGTTACCCGTCCTTACTGATTTGCTAGAATCCTTTGGTGAAAATAACGTAGTCTTTTCATCTTTAGACCTCCTCAGCGGGTACTGGCAGGTAGAAATGGAAGAGTCCTCTCACCCAGTTACAGCTTTCAGCACCCCATCTGGACATTTTCAGTTTAAGAGACTCCCTTTTGGTCTGAGAATTGCTCCTTCCGTGTTCATGCGACTTACCCATTCAGTCTTCAGCAGTATGATGGGACACTGTCTTTTTGCTTACCTAGATGATATCATTGTTGTGAGTAAATCCATCCCTGACCATTTTACCAAGCTCTGGCAAGTCTTTGAACGCCTCCAGCTCGCAGGCCTGAAAATCAATCTCAGTAAATGTGACTTCCTGTGAAAGAAAATCAAATTCCTAGGCCATGTCGTAGATGCACAAGGCATTCATACTAATGAGGATAAAACTAAGGCGATTATTAACTTCCCAGAACCTACCACTACTGAAGCTGTACGAAGTTTCCTGGGCCTCAGTAGCTATTATCGTAGATTCATACAAGATTACGCAAAGATCGCCGCTCCCCTGACTCACTTACTCAAGCAGAATGTGCCCTTTGTTTGGACTAACGACCAGTCACAGGCTTTCCAAAAGCTAAAGACAGCTCTTGTAAATGCCCCTGTTCTAGCGTTCCCTGATTATACCACACCCTTCCTTCTCTGCACAGACGCCTCAGGCACTGGACTTGGTGTCGTTTTGATGCAACTCGATAAAGCATCAAGGAAGCGCGTAATAGCGTATGCTAGTCGCACCCTTACAACCGCTGAACGTAACCACAGTGTCACAGATCTCGAAGCGCTAGCGGTAGTCAGGACTTTAATCGCACTTTTCAATATGTACCAGGCAAGTTGAATGTAGTCACAGACTCACTCTCACGTCACGTAGCAGCAGCTATAACATCACTGCAGCCTGAAGTAACTGAAAACACTACACTAATGTCAGATGTTGTATGAAATTTTCAGCGCCAAGACCCCATATGGTCCAAAGTCATTTATTACCTAGAATCTGGCGATGCCTCGACCTTACCTACTCTGCCAGTATCACTAGATGAGTTCATGCTAGATGATGACCTCTTGTACAGGAAAACACTACTAACAGGCAAAGACATGCCCAATCGCGAAGTACGCCAACTTGTTGTTCCCACTGCCCTGATACCAACGGTTCTTCACATTGTTCATAATACCCCTCAAGCTTCCCATCCAGGTAAAGACCGATGCTTCCGCCAAGCACGTCTCAAATACTATTGGCCAACCATGTGCCACGATATCAATGCCCACTGTGACTCTTGCCTCTCCTGCCACCGCCACAAAGGATCAACCGGCTTACCTGCACCTCTCTTACAATACCCAATCCCGTCACGACCATGGGAAACTGTCTCAATCGATCTCTTAAAACTACCTCTCACGGAATCCGGCGCTGAGTACTTGTTTGTAGCGGTCGACCATTTCTCCCGCTACTGTGTCCTCGTACCCCTCTCTGACAAGACCGCGAAGAGCGTTGCACGTGCCTTTGTAGATCACGTAATTTGCCCGTTCAATACCCCTCATACCATTCTTACTGACAGCAGTACAGAGTTCAACAATAGCCTTCTAGATGAGATCTGTCGCCACTTTCATATCAGTAAGTGCAATGTCGTGCCTAACCATCCGGCTTCCAATGGCCTTGTAGAACGCCACAACCGGAAAATCTTAGAGTGCCTTAGACATCTAGGCTCCCATAGTTCGTCCTGGGATGACTGGATTCCCCAAGTGGCATCCTCAATCAATAGCTCCATCAATGCATCCATTGCTGAATCTCCCTTCTTTGTTCTCTTTGGTTTTGACAAGGACCTCCCATACTCTCTCTTATCCTCAAAGCCGGAACCCATCTACAACATGGATGATTATGTTAAACTAAAATTGGCCAACTTCCAGACAATCCACCAGTATGTCCAATCCACTTTGGCTTCCTCTCAGGAGCACATGCTGCAGCGCCAACATAAGTCCGCCTCTCCTATCACTATCAATGTAGGCGATCTTGTCTTTGCTCATTCCCATACGCGTTCCTCTAAGTTGGATGACAAATTTACAGGGCCCCACCGCGTCCTCACTCAACAAGGCAACAAATTTCACCTCCAGGACCTGTCCACTAAGGACACCAGATGGGTCCACGTCGATGACTTAAAGCGAGCACCCCGTGGCCTCGTCTTGGAAAAGTCACTTACACAACCTCCTGACCCCCCTTTCCCTCCACACATCCCTCAATCTACTTTGTCTCCACCTATCCCTCAGTCTCCTTCATCTCCACCTCCACCTACTCATTCATCAACCAATCAGTATCGGTCCAAACTGTGCTCTGCCCATCAACCTCTTCAAGACCTCCCCCATTAACTCTACCCTGATTTTCTAGGTACGATGTTAGCGATCTCCCTGCTGGCAGTGCTGACCCTCCTGGGGTCTGGGTCAGGTCAGGACGATGGTGGAGTACGTCCCGGGGCCTTGGTCGGCTCAGGAGGCGAGGTAATGCTTATCGAGAAACTAGTCTCCCTGCACTACGATCTTGCGCCCCTGGCCGATGTAGCCATTGCCCTACCTGCCTATGTGCACCAGCTCCACGGAATCAAGACCCATCTCACGACCATCATGGGGACACACAACCCAAATGAGTATCTCTATAACCTTTTCCTACCACTCTCCTGGCAATTGCAATACATAAGTAACAGATTCACTGAGCTCAATGACACATTTTCCATTCAGACACCCGTTGGTCGTTCTCATGTGAAACGAGGTCTCTTCGACTTCGGCGGTGAGATTCTGAGTGGCTTGTTTGGCATTGCTACAGCCCATGACATTTCTGGCTTCAAATCTGATCTCACTCATTTAGCTTCAGCCCTAGAATCCCAATGCTGAGTCATCAAAATCCAACACACTATGTTACAGAAGCTTACGACCCACCTAAATGAAGTCACATCCACTCTATACAACTTCACCGATATATTACAACGACACCTTTCAGATCTCAACGTTATCTCTCAGTTCTTCTACCTTCGACTCAACATGGATAATCTCCAACTGGCCATTACTCTCTCCTTTCTCAAGTCTACCTTGGTTCATATCCTGGTCGATGCTATAAATGGACGTGTCACTGCCGACTTAGTACCTGTCTCAGCTCTCTGTTCTGTTCTGGAATGGGCTCACTCCACCTTCGGTTTATCCCCAGTCCTCCCCTATTCCTCCCTCGAATATTATTCTCCTGTTCTCGAAGCCACTCTTCTCACCACATACGTCGTCGTCCATATTCCTCTCCTTTCTGCCATAACCTTTAACCTTTTCCACATCATTCCCTTCCCTTTCCGCCTCAACAACTCCTTGTTACAAGTATCTGTTCCTTCAGACTATTTCCTCCTCTCCCATGATCATCTTTCAGTTGCCTTCCTTTCTTCCACAGACCTCCAGAAATGTTCCTCCCTTACTCCGACTTCTCGTCTCTGTGCTGCCCACCTTTTCGCTATCTTCCCTAGCAGCGCTACACCCTGTGAGTCTGCTTTAGTTCGCAACCATTCCATCTACTCGGCCTGTTCCTTTGTACCAGCTCCTGAACTCCCGGTCCACCATGCTCACCTCAACCATGTCCAGTACTTCTTTTTTGCTGTTCCCATCTCTGTCACATTCATGTATCCTGGTTCTTCGGTTCGATCCTTCCCCGCTAGTGGTCTCTACAAAGCACCAGACTATTGACCATCAAATCAGAGTCCGTCATCACTTACGCCACTCGCTATGACCAAGCTGTCCGTAAACACTCCTATGACATCTTTCAACCAATCAACATGCCTTCCACCCTACCATCTGCCAACATTACCATCACCTCCCCTAACTTGCGCATGCTAACATTCCTCAATGACAGTGACTTCATTATGGATCAATTTTCTCTGGCCTTCAGCCGTTCCTGGGTTCATCCAACAGTTGTGTTTCCCCCTGATGTTATCGCTTTCATAGATTTTCTACTCATCATATGTGCAGTGCATTGTTGTGTCTGGAAAATGGAACGCCGACTCCAGGAAATCAGAGTCGCTACAGGCATAGTACGCCCTCCACACGACGTCGAAACTCCCCGTACTTAGTGCCCTCACATTCAGTGACTCCCAATGCCATCTGACAATTAACCCAACTGTGAACAGAACTCTTCCTACTAGAAAATGATGGTATTTCTTTAATGCATAATTGAGTGACAGTGTATCCTACAGAAACTACCAACCAACAAAAAAAAAAAAAAATGAACGAAGAACAACAAAAGAACTCTCATATCTACTCCTTGTTTATCATGTCTCAAGATATTATTGTATAATCCCCATTATATCTATGTATACCTTCGACCCTTACTGGACACATACCTATTAATCCTTGTACAGTATATCTTATCTGTATATATCCTTCTAATTCCCTCCCCTAAACATGGCCATGTCTCCCCTACTGCCCCTGTATCATACTTATCCCTTGTACATACCTCCCCGCCCTTGCCTTCATAATATAATCAAACACCATATAACTCCTGGTGTCAGGAGACATCATCTCAGCTACCCAGGGGAGTAGTGTACCCTCCCCTACAATATGTCTACCCCCGATGTATATATGCCCCCCCCCCCAATGCATGCATGCCCCCACTAAACTTGCTGACGTAGCACGCCTTCCCAGGGCCCCAAGCCTGGGAAGACGGCGCCACTGCGTCAGTTCAGAGCAGACATTCAAGAAGGGCAGACTATTTTGTTGTGAGCTCGTAATAAACTCCTTATCTAGCTGTTTGTACATGGAGTTTCTATCACCAAAGTATGGCAAGTTACAATTATTATTATTATTATTGTTGTTGTTGTTGTTGTTGTTGAGGCATTATACAAGATGTATATGAGTGGTGTAGAGAAACACGAGTCTGGGACAGAAGTTTATTCCTGATTACTTTTTCGCAGAGGCTTCTTCAGAGGAATGAACTTTTCCCGGGTCAGTCTGACTTATCTTGCCGGCTGCTGGATCACGCTTTTGGTTAATCCTTAGCCCGCAGGTAGCTGATTGGTTCGTTAATTACCTTTCCCTCTCTGGCCTGATCATCTGCGCTGCTATGTGAGACTACACCACGTCACCTACTCTTCTGTGCTTTGGAAACACTCTATATAACAATAATAATAATAACAACAAAAGAGTAGGTGACGTGGTGTGGTCTCACACCAAATCACACACAGACACAAACCTACAAAAACTATATCGCCTCGGCTTGCCAAAGACGGGCGATAACAAGGAAGACGTTCTAGAACTGAAGAAATTCAAAAGGGCATCGAATTGTCTCTAAGTATACATTTGTTACATAAAATCATGGAGTCACTTCTGTCGGGGGTTTGTGTTTAGTTTTCTTCCAGCATTCCACACTAGCTTTACCACATATTTAGGCACAATATCTTGCTACTTTCTCGGTTACCCACACCGCCTCCATCATAAATTTCGCTTACATTAACCTTCATCACCACCATAAAAGTAATACCGTAATTCTTTTCACAATCTGAACTCGTTATTTTTTGCCGTGCAGTCAATACTCTCTCTCTCTCTCTCTCTCTCTCTCTCTTATTCTCACGCACTAGATACACCACAAGTGCATAAAGCAATTTTCAGAGTATCTGAAAACATCCCATCACTCTGGATAAATGCTCAATAACTAAAACGTGGTTTATTTTATATTTGCACCGATGATGGATGGATGCACCGATTAGCAAGTATTGTGTTCGAAAGTAGGGATCACACACACACACACACACACACACACACACACACACACACACACACACACATACAGAGATGTGTGTGTGTGTGTGTGTGTGTGTGTGTGTGTGTGTGTGTGTGTGTAAGAGAGAGAGAGAAAGAGTCATTAAGTCAACTGATCGAAGGGTAAAAGTGGAGGCTCTCAGTAATGTTTAAATTTAACCCTATCAACCTCAAGACGTCATTTATATTTCTTCCAGCCAATACATTCCCCTTAGCTCTTGAACTGGAGGCACTTCATGCACCCTTCATCATTCCCGTTGGTGTTGTGATGGTTGGCAGTAGCATGATCCAACGTCTTTGGATCATGGGTGGTGACGGACTCATCTCGTGTTGCGTGTGTTCCGAGTCAAGTGTTGGAGTCAAGGCCGTGAAGGGTATATAAACTGGGTGTTGGCAGTATGTCCTTTCATATGTCTGCATATGTTGGGACCTTGTCGCTTATGCTAATGACATACACAAGCTCTGACATACGCACAAACATAGCCATTACAACAATTCTATTTTCACATACATCACTTTTCCCACAGGCACGTCATCCTCATTCATACTTCGCCAGCATGATGAAGGGTTAATTCCGGCTTTCATTTTCCTTGGCAGAAGAAGCTCTGGTCCTGCAGTGGACTTAATGTTGACACAAGAACATTATACAAAATAAGTATGCTCTTCACCTGTGATGGTGTTTTTATCAAATTTAATGAAATCGTCTGGTTATAGCAGAATAAAGCGAAGATTATGTCATTATGCTGGAGGAGTGAGAAAAATTGATAGATGTGAAGGAGAAAGTGACTTGTACAGGGAGAGGGCGAGGAGGAGCTGTAAGGTGGAGTATAGAAAGGAAGTTTGAGATGAAATTTGTGGACACTGGTTTATGCGGTCGATATAATGAAGAATAAGAAAGAGTCATAATAGTTTAGAGGAAGAAGTACAAAGTGCACGGGCATCTAAGCATTTCAGACAATAAGAGAATAGTGCTTGGCGTAGTCAGCACAGTAGTAACAAGTGGTGCCAGGCACAACGAACCTCGCTCGACAGCAATTATTTTATTCCTGTTACCGGTAAATACTGACTCATTTCTGCCTTTCAGTGTCAGTCCACAATCAACCCAATTGCACCCAGGGTCCTCAATATAGGGCGGAACTGAGTATTTTCAAAAGTTAAGAAAGGAGAGAACCCGGAGGTAGGGACCTATGAACTTCGCGGCTACGAGCCGATAGGCCAAGGGCAGTACGCTTAGTACCCTTCCAGCAACATCCCTCTCACAGGAACCCTGGGAGTTAATGGGTTAAAGTCTAAGGTAATGGCGCAAATGTTTTCAAGTTATGCCCTCTGAAAATCTTTGGTCTTGCGTTTGACCTTTCAAGGTCACTCAAGGTCAAAGGTCATACTGCCAAATGAAAGCCCATATGAGACTTCCTGTATCATGGTAATAGTAAATATCTGTATCTTCAACGAGTTTCGAGTTATAGCCTCCTGAATATCCGTGACCTTAAGTTTGACCTTTCAAGGTCACTTACAGCCAAAGGTCAAGGTACCAATTAAAAACCCATATGGGATTTCCTATATGTTGATAATAGTAAATATCTTACTATCTTCAATCAGTTTCGAGTTATAGCCCCCTGAATATCCGTGACCTTGAGTATGACCTTTCAAGGCCATTCAGGATCAAAGGTCTTGGTGCCAAATGAAAGCCCATATTACGAGCTCCTGTAAGTTCCGATAGTAAATATCTCTATCTTCAACGGTTTTCGAGTTACAGCCCTCTGAAAATCAGTGACCTTGATTTAGACCTTTCATGGTCACCCAATTACCTCCAAAATTTAATCACTTTCTTTTACCACAAATTTCCACATATCCTGAAGGTTTCATTTAATTTCATTCAGCCGTTTTTCCGTAATGTTGCTAACAAACAAAGGAATAACCATTCATGCATGCATACATACAAAGAAACATACATACTCGACCAGAAGCAAAACCTCGCGGACTCCGTCCGGGCGAGGTAAAAACAGAAAATGGGAAGATTATTGGCTGAGCGAATGGTTGGGAGCGGAATGGATTGGCAGTTGGATGAGTGCGGTGAGGGGAGAAAGAATGAAAGAGAAGAAGGGTTTGGAGGAGGTAAGGAGGAGGGGGAAATGGGAGGTTTGCTTTGTCAACTGAGCCAGGGGTGGGGTGGGAGCACTGTGGTGGGAGGACAGCACACCATGATCCATTCCCGTACCATTTAGTCTCGCATTACAATTGTTATCACTGACCTTCTGAAAAACCAACAGCTTCTGCTTATTCACATTCATTATTAACTCTTCCCTTTATCATACATTTATAAATTCCTAAACCCTTCATTATGGTGGCATCTTCCTTACCGAATTCTTGCTACCACCAAACTTAATTCACCTTTGGGGGACTTTTCCCCAACTGCCGAGGTTAGATCTTGCCTCCATTACTCAGTTCACTATAAACTATCTCCCATAACTGAAAGAATAATGTTTAAATGCAGCAATAAGAAACTTGAAAATGAATTTCTTGAGCTGAATGAGTAATTTATAATTTTTCACATACAACTTTAAAACTTTTGCCACAGTCTCAAACTTGAACTCCTGTCATCCAAAAGTTGTAGGCTGTTCATAGTTAGAACTGCAAAAACTGTACTCATAAGCAATGAATATCCTCAACTAAGGAAGTTTCCTAGCACCTCTTGCTTACTAGCTTGTTTCTGCATGTGGTCAGTTAACATCCATAACATTATCTCTGCACTGAAAAACAAAAATTTTCTTCTAAAATGATAGTTATTAAGTAGGAATGGCAAAAGTGCACAGATAAGAGATGAAAAAATCACAAAAACAAAAGACCATTCAGGACGGGAGGAGATTTGGAGACCTATACCCATTACTACATTCCACACTTTAGCCACAGACTTGTACAGTAGCTGGCGGAATGCAGTAATGGGTATAAGTCTCTAAATCTCCTCCCATACTGAATGCTCTCTTGTTTCTGTGCTATGTTCATCTCTTATCTGTGGCATTTTGCCATTTCTTCTTAACAATCATTTTAGAAGAAAAATTTTGTTTACTAGTTTATGATCTTTTCGTGGATGTATAATTATGCATAAAGCAAGTGTTACATTTGGATCGTTACATGCACAGCATTCTGAAATACTAAAACGAGGATGCTTTCTCGTGAAAAGAAGTGTTTGGTACGTTCTTTAACTGTAGGCGAGCTGTAGCTAACCAATACTGTGCGATGAGGTTTTCAGGACGTAACTCGCGAAACATAGCCTGAATGCTTTCCTATACATTAAAAGAAACATCTACACTTGACAAGCAGCATTTTGGTGTATAGTACGCTCGCGAACGGCTTTATAATTTGAAGTTGTGACTGATGAAATAAAATAAAGAAAAACAGAATGAAAGAAAGAACAAAATCGATATTTTTGCTATTCGAATTTGCTACTCCTAAGAAGGTTAGCAAGACTGCGAGTAGTTTTGCACTTAAATAGCTAAGGTCTTCTAGCTCATAAGCTTAGAACTAAGCTTTGCGACCATTTTCGCGCGAATGCTCCGGTACCCTATAGTACGGGACGCCAGTTTGAACCGGCGCCATTCCTACTTACAGAGTGCTACCGCACGTGTGAGACTGTCTCGTTATTAGATTGATGTGAATAACAGAAAGAAAAATAATATGGTGTAATATGCATTAATATTTTTAAGGATGAGATTTGACAAAGTCTTCTATGACAACGAGAAAATGGCTTTTGGTCTCCATTCCTTGCACCCTTTCCTTTCTCATTTTCTGTGTTCTTGTTTTCACTTGTCGCAGTACCCCACCCATATAAACAAGAACCAGCCAAGGAAACGTGACAGCCTCGTCCCAGTTCTAATCTCCTTCAGTCAAAGATCACCTTTCTGTAATTTCCCCCCTCTACTTTGTTGTAATCTTACTTTCTACCTTTGTCTACAAGGACATTTAGCTTCCGTCCACCGATGATCACTGGCTATAGTTTTATAGTTATAACCTTTTTGGCTTCCTTTGAAACTAAAGGTTATGGGGTATAAATCTCTAAGTTTTTCTTAATCTAACCACTTGTCATTTGGTGCAGTACACATTACGTTGGTTTTCTAACGTTATGTATGTAACTGATATAATTATAATGACAGCTAGATAGAATGGGTGGGATGGAATCACAGAAAAAAAAAGTTCCTAATTCTCTAAGATTCTTAACTCAGCAGAGCCCATTTTTATAAAATCTTCACATGAAAAGAAAAGAGACTTCTACCCACTTTTTCTACGAAAACTTTCCTTTTCGTTTATCACTTGCCTTTTCCTACTGCATCCGGTCTTCTTCACCCATATACTTCACAAAGCGCCATTGCCAGAACTATAAACAAATCTTTAAGTTCCACACAGCATTATTATGGTTTCTAATTCTCTCTCTATACCTTCAAATCATGTTTCATCTTCGATTGTGCTATGGCTGCTGTTTTAGGCAGCTACGATTCTTGTAAACCTACAAGTAATGGCGTTCTTTACGGAACTATACCTTGAACACCTCTCTTCACCCGATTCATTAGCGACCTTCACAACTGTACATCTGCTTCGTGACTCCACCCTTTACATTTCACCCATTTGACACGGCTCTGGCACACCTGCTTTTTATTTCCCTCGTAAATTTTAAGTGGAGCTTTAGAATCACTGACTTTTGACCATCAAAAAGTTAGTTCCTCCATATTTCAGGTCAACACAACCTTCCCTATGACGATCCTGTTACCCTCAGCAACAAACAGCTAATTCCTTCATCATCTCTTAATATCACTGGTGTCTTTTTCTAGTGATCTATATAGGAAAGACCTAAATACTTCTCTGACAAAAACAGTTTTACAGAGGTTAGCTCTGCTGATCCGATTCTCCACATTGTTTAAAGTAATCTATATTCTAATTTCGTAACTGGCTTTATTCACCATTTCCACGTGTGGGAATTCCTCTCGTACAGCATATCTAGACAGATAGGAAACAAAAGTCTCTTCGTCTCTTCGTCTACACTTCATCACTGCCCTTTCTGTACCACAGTCTCTCTCTCTCTCTCTCTCTCTCTCTCTCTCTCTCTCTCCTAGTCTTTGGTGTATATGAGTGGTCATCTCAGGAACTTCTTCCTCAGTCCGTCCTTTCCACTCTATGACCTACATTTTTTTAAATGCCATGTTTTCAGGTACCTAGAAACAAGCATAGCTTGAGTTTGCTATATTTGCTGACTATTTTTCTGAATGAAAACAGTTTTACAGGCTATATTTCTTGGATGAAAGAAATTCAATCTTACACCACCAACATCCACTCATATCTTCCCTCAGTTGACCCGTTTCCACCCATCCTTTTATCCCTTACTAATACGATGGCCATTAGTGAGCCATCAGCTGCAGCCGTCAGTTGCATTGTGGCCGTGCAACAATAACAAGAGGGGCTGCACTGACACTGACACAGGGTTTGTGGCTGGGTGTGTGCTGGTGCTACTGACACGTGAAATTAACAGCAAAATCTTTGGTGGTAAATTCACAAACATGTCATGTGTAGCTGAATGTATTAATGTTACGAATAATGAGGAAATAAAAGAAACATTAACTCTGGTGTATATGACTTATTCTGAGTTGAATACGTCCGGTGTTATCTGAAATAGGATGCCAGAGTTGTCCCAGACAGGAGAAGGCTAATGATGACACTGTCAACTCCCTCAGGTTCATATGACTACTCTGTCTAACTGTCTATTGCCAGACGCCTCAATCCCGTTCGGGGTGGCCACAAACAAATCGCCTCCACGTCGCCCTGTCCCCCGCCATTTCACTGCCCCGCTCCCAGCTCACACCCCCCTCTCTCATATACGTCTCCACCCCATCCCTCCATCACATCCTTGGCCTCCCCCTCCCTCTTCCCCTCTCCACCTCACTCACATACACTCTCTTCGTCAGTCTTTCACCCTCCATCCTCTCCACATGGCCAAACCATCTCAGTGTATTCCTCTTAACGCTTCCTATCGGATCCACATCCACACTACTCATAGCTTAATAAAATCGTCTGGCGTCCATTGA
The DNA here is from genome assembly GCF_032717465.1 of Coenobita brevimanus. Taxonomy (NCBI): domain Eukaryota; kingdom Metazoa; phylum Arthropoda; class Malacostraca; order Decapoda; family Coenobitidae; genus Coenobita; species Coenobita brevimanus. The sequence continues at coordinate 15,459,861 of NC_136961.1, read as the reverse complement.
AATAGAATGGAAGGGTTAATGGTGTTTGTATTGACTGTAGGGTGCGAAATGCTCACTGCAAATGAATTAAATCGTTGGAGTCAGCCTGAATAGAATGATAAAGTTCTTTCGCCGACAGAGGAATGAAAAGAACAGTAAATAGTAATGGATTCAGTGAAATGTGCTTATAAAAATGATATGCTTAATAACATAAAACTTTCACGAAATCAAGAGAAGATGGAGGGCAAAAGGCGGCTTGATCGATAAGGAAATAATTCACCACGCTGTGGGGCTTTATCTCCAGACGAAAGGAAAGAAGGAAAGGAGGAAGAATTCGACAATGAGAAAGTAATTTCTTAGGAAGAAAACAGTTTCTGGACTTCTGTTTATTCAGCATGCATTGAAAAGAACAAATTTTGCTGGCTCTCAGCCTTTGTCTCTTTCTTTTGCCCCCTTCCCCCCCAAAAAAAAAAAATAATAACAGGATTAGGCAGTATACTGTGGGTAGGAGAGTTACAAATACTAGCGCGACTAAGACAGGAATGCACTAAATGGGTAACCCTCGGCAGAATGGATTAGAAAAAGATACTGTACATATAAAATGGGAAATGGGTAAAATTCGCGTTCCGTGAGAGTTGATTCACAGTACTCAGTACCACGTGTTGGTAAATGTGGCGGAGGGGGATCGGGAGGGGACTGGCTGGACTGAACAACTCCTGAAATCTTGCCTCTTTACGTGCTGGGCAACAGCTTTTTGCGAAGGGAAAGAAGGCATTGAAAGGGATCAGTTTAATCGTCAAGTAAGAACTGGTCCTCTTAACCCACTACTGCCAAAGGTTCCTGAGTGCGGAATTATGCTGAAAGGATACTAGCGTACCCCCTTTCGCCTACCGGCTTATAGTCTCGGAGTTCAAGGGTCCAGACTTGGTGGTTCCTCTTTAACATACCTTCACAATATGCTCTAGTCCGTCTCTTGTTAAGTGCGGTGGGTTATAACGAGTTATTTAGCCTCGAATTTGTTTTTGAATTCATAGTCTGATATCATGGTAAGCAGTATTATCCACGTTTTTTTTTTTTTTAAGCAGTATCTTAGCCATATTGTTATCGTTCACGGTGTCATAGAACAATGTTTCAGTCGGCTGAATGAAAACAAAATAATATGGTAGCCTTCCCATAATTTCAATTTAACTATTTCAATCCGATGATGTATTCTTTACTTCATTCTTGCTGTCGCCAGGCTGTCACTAAGTTAAGAACATTCTTCAAATTTAACCAGAGCGGTTACATACAATTTTCTTTAACCCCATTACATCTATCTGTCTTTCAAAAGTAGAATGAAACCATCCAGTGTTAACAAGGATATAATCTAAGTGTGTCATTGGATGGATGGGCTTGACTCTTGACCATTATAAAAAGTTATTCTGTATTTGTTATACAGGACACTAAAGCTAAGGTGGATTTCCTAACACTGTCGCACAACCCCCCTGCCGTATTAACTTCGCCAGTAGGATCACGTCATTTTTATTACATTCATAATATCTCTAGTTGACTTAAATCAGTTTATGGGAGACTTTTTGAGCAGGAGTTCTATATAGCTTTCAACAACTCCGTCACGACCTCCGATGCTCTCTTGATATGGTGAAACAAAAAATCTGATAATAACGACGTAAAATAAGAATGACATGCTCTGCCTGACGTGGCTAATGCTTGGCATTTCAGATGGTTCTCTGAGTTGTTGTTTCCTTCCTCCCGTATGAACCAAAGGAGAACGCCTTGAAGACACATAACCTGGATCATCAGATTCCTTGAGCAGGATGCACTGAAATCTCTGGATTTTTTTTTTTTTTTACATTTTCACTATAAAATAATGAATAAATAAACTACTGTACTTAAGACACTGCATTCTATCAAAAGACACCAGTTCACTATAAGACACATAGCAATGTGAAATTTCATGACTCTGTACTGAGTACTTTCTGATTTCTGGCCCGGAAACTAAATCTCTACGCCCGGCCAGCAGCCCTGCTGCCCAACTCTATGGAATTCCCAGTGATAATAACACACTTCTCTGACTTTGTCAGGTGGAGGGTAAAAACGGTACACAAAACTGAAATCAGCTCCCGGGGCCCCTGCACTCCTGATGGGGCGATAACGGTGTAACGCCGTATTCAGTAAATACGTAAATGAAAAGAAAATTGCCATAAACTGTCGGCTAATACGGGGTTAAGTGACACTGGTGAAGTATACAGACCTGTATAACTGATGCAAGAACTCATAGGCAGAAAGCAAACTGGCTGCAATATCCCTTTGCTGGTGATGAGTTTTGGTGACGTAAAATAGAAATCATTTGCTGTAAACTGTTGTAAGATACATCGATCTTTATTCTTAGCGATATGTGTGTGTGTGTGTGTGTGTGTGTGTGTGTGTGTGTGTGTGTGTGTGTGTGTGTGTGTGTTTATTAATTACATGCCAAGGAAAGGTGCAGTACAGTACTCGATGGACAATTCTGAGATAGAGTGCAGCTCTGAGGTAAGTCTGAACAAGAGGATGGAAACCATTAGACGGTACTTACTACTCGTATATGATGGTGTCGACTTCCTCCTCACCAATAGTGTGGTACTGAATTATTTTCATGGAAAAACATATTACATACCATATGTCTACAAACAGCATTTCCTTGTGTTATTTGGAAACTTCTTTCTCTATACCTTTATTTTGGCAGCCTTGTTGTCTTACTCTTCCAGCTTTTAGCTTTCCATTCATCACCCATTTTTGTCATAATCAGTATTCTCCATAATAAATAGAATTGGTATAATTATCGATGACAGACCAAACTCCTGCTTAATTCTGAACTCGTTTGATGTTTGCGAATGGAGCATTCTCCGTACAGTATTATCATTCTTTCCTCATCCCCAATTCTCTTAGCTACGCAAACATAATGAGTTCACAGAATCCCCTTGACTTTCCTAGAGAAAAAGCACCTACATCATTATTCGAAATTAGCACAAATATAGCAGGAGAAGCAACCATTCACTTTGCGTATCTTAAAATTCCTCAGAACTCAGATGGTTTAGCCAGGAGAGGACAGGAGCTTACTTGAGATTTTATGAATAATTAAGATGCTAGTTGGCCTGTGTTGATGGGTGTTGGTGCCGGTTCATTAGGCTGATCTTGTCGTTGAGTCCTGGGTCTCTTGGGTCAAGGGTGAAGGGGACTGAGAACAACCTAAAGTTTTGCAAGATTTATACATTTTTGCCATCATAAATCTCCCTATCCGAGTGTTAGTGGAATTTTCTCTTAAAGTTTGTGAGACATGGAGCACAGATGACTGTCATCAGCATTCAGTGGATGAAGAGGAGGCTCCAAGCGAATATGATCGAAAATGAAAAACTAAGTAAATAATAAAGAAAAAAAGAAAAAAAAAAAGAAGGAATATCGTTCCTACAAGAAATACTCAAATACCTTGATATCTTTACTTTTAAGCATACAGATTCGGAAAGGCAGTAAATTTAAGCACTACTTTCAAATCCTATTGGTGGTCGGGAGTTTATGTATCGGGTGTGACGCTGCCACGGACGTTAGGTGGTGTCCTGCTCATAACTATTTTTTTTTTTTTTTGCGAGAGAAGGAACCAAAGGCTGAGCCCGCAAAACAGTTCCTTCCAAGAAAAAAAGAAAAGAAAAAAGAGAGAGCCAAATTCAAGATCCGTTCATTCCGAGATGCATGGACACACTGCGTTTGAAAGACTGGAGATCATAGGAAGTATGAAATACAGACAGAGGGAGACAGTTCCAGAGATGACCTGTCGTATAAATGATGGACTGGGAGTAACGGATAACTCTTGCATTAGAGAGTTGGACAGAAAAGGGATGAGAGTTTGTTGCTAGACGGGTGGTACGCGCCCGTCATAGAGGTGGAGGGATGCAAGCAAACAGTTCAGAGAAGCAGTGACCATTGAAGTAGAGATAGAAATGGGATGAAGAGGCAACAGTGTGGCGAAGAGACAGAGGCTGAAGGGAGCCAGTAAGAGGAGGAGAGTTGATGAGACGAAAAGCCTTTGACTCCACCCTATTGAGAAGAGCTCTATGTGGGGAGCCTCCCCACACATGAGAGTTGTACTCTAAACAGGGGGGAATAAAACCCGTGTATAAAGTCAACATCTGTGCAGGGGTAAAGAAGGCACGAAGTAGGTTTAGCACACCTAATCCTTGGAAGCAGATTTTACAAGAGATGCAATATGATCATTCCCAGACAAATCCTAAGTGAATGAAACCCCAAGCATGTTCAAGGATGATGCAGGATTAAGCTAGATATTATTAAACATTAGTGGGTACTCCTGTGGAAGATTTTGTCGGGTTGATAGATGTAAGAACTGAGTCTTTGATGTATTAACAACAACAAGATTATTTTTACCCCAGTCAGAGATACGAGCCAGATCAGACATTAGGTGTGCTATAGCCCCATCCCTTGTTTGTTGAAGTAACTCCTGAGATGGACGTTGCGGAAACCGAATGGAAAGGTGAAGGGTGGAATCATCAGCGTATGAGTGGATAGGGTTAGATGTACAGCTTAGAAGATCATTGATGAATAAAAGAAAGAGAGTTGGTGATAGGACAGAGTCCTGAGGAACACCGCTGTTGATAGATCTAGGAGAAGAAAGATGGCCGTCTACAACAGCAGCTACAGAACGACCAGAAAGGAACCTGTAGATGAAGGCACAGATAGAGGGATAGAAACCGTATGAGGGCAATTTGGAAAATAAAGATTTATGCCAGACTCCATCGAAAGCCTTTGAGATGTCAAGTGCAATGGCAAAGCTGTCGTCTAAGTCCCGAAAGGAGGATGACCAGAAGTCTGAAAAGTTGGTGAGAAGATCGCCAGTGGAACGTCCCTGACGGAACCCATACTGATGATCAGAAAGAAGGCTGTGAGAGGAAAGATGCTTTAAAGTTTTTCTGTTAAGAATAGACTCAAAAACTTTTGAGACACAGGATGTTAAAGCAATTGGACGAAAGTTAGAGGGTTTGGAATAGTCACCCTGCTTTGGGACTGGCTGCATGAGAGCAAACTTCCGCCAAGAAGGAAAGGTACAAGTTGAAAGACAAAGGCGAAAGAGTTTACCTAGGCAGGGTGTAAGCACAGAAGCACAGTTCTTGAGGACAACAGGAGGAACACCACCAGGCCCATATGCTTTGTTAGTATTGAGGCCAGTGATGGCACAAAATACATCAGCTGAAGAAGGTTTAATATCAGCCATGAAGAAGTCAGAGGGGGGAAGTGATGGAGGAACAGCACCGGAATCGTTTAAAGTGGAAATGGAGGAGAAAGTCTGAGTGAAGAGATCTGCTTTATCAATGAAAGAAATAGGTACCGAGCCATTAGAGTAGAAAAGAGGAGGGAAGGATGATGAGGTAAAGTTGTGAGAAAGGTTTTTGGCAAGGTGCCAGAAGGAGCGGAAGAATTCGTGTTGGAGAGTTGAGAGCATTTTGTACGGTTGAAATTATTTTTAGCAGAGCGAAGAACAGACTTAGCACGCTTCCGGGCAGAAACATAAAAAAGATATGATTCAGGGGTGGGTTGGCTCTGGTACCTTTTATAGGCCCTCTCTTTGTTGCGGACAGCATTAGAACAAGCTTGATTAAGCCAAGGCTTTCTTGCATTAGTCAAAGGATATGAGGAAGGAATGTGTGCTTCCATGCCCGAGAGAATAACTTCTGTAATGCACAATGCACAGTCAGATGGCTCCTGGCCATGGAAGCAATAATCATTCCAGGGAAAATCAAAGCAGTACTGCCTGGGGGCCTCCCAATCCACAGCTCCAAAGTGCCACAGATGATGTTTCTTTGGAGGGTCCACAGGCCGTACCGGAGTGATAGGAAAGGTTAAGGTAATAAGGTTGTGATCAGAGGAGTCCAAGGGAGAGAAAAGATTAACAATGTAAGCAGAAGGATTAGTTGTAAGGAAGAGGCCAAGTATGTTGGAGCTCTCTCCAATGCAGTCAGGGATTCGGGTAGGGTGCTGTACAAGCTGCTCTAGGTCATTAAGGATAGAAAAAATGTAGGCTTGTTCACCAGGTGGATCAGTGATAGGAGAGGAGAGCCAAAGGTGGTGGTGAGCAGTGAAATTTCCTAGAATGGAGATTTCAGAAAAAGGAGAAATAGATAGAATGTTTTCCATCGTAGAAGTAATACAGTCAAAGAATTTTTGATGGTCAGTAGAATAGGAGATAAGTAAACAGCGCAGATATATTTAGTTAGAGAATGACAGGAGAGCCGAAGCCAGAGAGTACAGAATTATTCAGAAGAATTAAGTTCAGGAACGCGAGAGCAATATAGGTCGTTGCGTACATATACACAACAGCCACCTTTGGCTTTGAAATAAGTATAAAGTAGGAGGACACAGAAAAGGGTTTGCTGTCAGCTGCCTCAGACAGCTGAGTCTCTGTTAAGAAGAGAAGATGAGGTTTAGAGGAGGAGAGGTGGTAATACTAGCTTAACTCCGGGGCATCCTACGTCTCACGGTGGTGGTGTGTGATGGACAGCTACAGCGACGCAAAAATAAATAAATAAATAAATAAATAAATAAATAAAAAATAAAACCGAAAACGGCGTTGATTCAACCTCTCTCTACGGCATCGTAGGAGCATCTAAAGATTCACTGATGTGCTCATAGGTAAGGAGAAAGATTTCGTTTTCTTGTGCATATTTTACTGATTTTCTTTTATCTTGTTTATTAATATGAACATTTTTGCTCTGAAAATGGGCAACCTTAGTATTTATTGCGCAACAGGAGTATCGCTGTCACTATCTTAACCTCAGTCAAGGGGTTCGGGGCATCTTACGTCGCACGGTTCATTATGCCCGAAACAGGTAATATGGATTTTATATATTTTTTTAATTTACCACGTCGCTCCATTGGCGTATATTTCACTATACCTTTAATGCCTACAGACGAATCTGTTGAGCTTAAAGGTAATTTCTTCTAGAGAAGGGGTTAATGATGGATATAGTAACATAAGCTCAAAAGCCCCCTCATGAGTAGAAAATAAATCGACTGTACATAGGAAGAATAATATTTTAAAATACAGCGTCGGCTTCAAGAGGTAAATCTAGTAACCATTCTCTTTCCCTTGTATATTCCATATTTCTTCCTCAGGACGACTGCTTGTTATGAATAATAATGGATTTGAACTCGTCACTACCTACCCATTCCTAAAGTAAATCAAACAGACTGCAGGAAACAATAATACAGTAAAAAAGCCTACTCCTCCTCAGATGTTTAACTCTTACGTATATAGTTTCCCCCAAACTGGCTAAAGTCGCCTGGTGGTACGTAGCATTAACCCGAAGCCCTTCAGTACAGGAAGGATCTCACTCAAGCTCAAGACAACTGCCTGGAGAAAGCAAAAATGTTATGGAAGGAGCCATCACAGCAGTAAAGGGATTATGTGTCTTTGTTCTCCTTAAATCTGGTCTTTTCTGCCTCTCAGAGTCACATCAGTAGGACAGCGTCTTAAGAGTCCTTATCGCTGTTGCCTCAGGACATTTTTATTTCATCTCAATGTAGCCTGTCATCGAAAAATGGTTAGGAATAATTTCCATTAAACTTCCTCCCTAAGACAGATTATTCAAAAACTAAATCAAGCAGTCAAGTGGGTAAAAACAAACACACAAACAAACGAAAGGTGAGTTTCTTGGCTCAAGCGATTGTGTTTCATTTAGCCTATCTAAACACCGTCACCCGTGTCACAGAATATAGCCTTGATGGATTCCCCCCCCCCTCTCTCTCTCTCTCTCTCTCTCTCTCACACACACACACACACACACACACACACACACACACACATTACGGGAGAGATGTTGTATAGGGCAGTGCAGAGATCAGCGATAATAAGTCTATAAAATACACAGGTTTATGTCAACGCGCACTGTTCAAATAATTCCTTAACCCAGATGGCACCCTTCACACCAGCTGGAGAGAGGGGTGAGGGAAGATGCAGTAGTTACCGGAGAGAGAGAGAGAGAGAGAGAGAGAGAGAGAGAGAGAGAGAGAGAGAGAGAGAGAGAGAGAGAGAGAGAGAGAGAGTGAGTTATTTTATAGTTTATTGTAGAAAGTGTAAAACAACAATGGTCCTACCTAATGAACAAAACTAGTTCAGGAACAATTGTTGTCAAATTATCTTTCACAGCTCTAGATAAGAAGCTGGGAACAAATATATTTAAATTCTCAATTTCCTGTAACTCATTCTCACCTGAATAAAATCATCAGGTGTTACCCGGAATGCAGTATAGTACTTTATTTATTCTGCCATGGGATAGTTAATGGTACCAGTAATATTACTGAGGCTTCTGTTCCTCACTCCTAGCCAACTAAAACCATCTGGTGATAGCTGAAACAGAATGACAGAATTTTCCCGGCCATGAGAATGTCAATTACGCCATGTAACCAGTTGTGATTAAATTATTTTACTTAACTAAAGGAGCTTGTGTGAAAAGTAAAGCATATGTTTGCAAAGAATGAGAATGTTGGTGAAATTTGTCAGTTTGCAGACTTCCGATATATTCATTTCAGAAAAAAAAAAAAAAAATCAGAGGATCCATATACTGACATAAGTTATTTAGAAGTTTCTTTCTGGCCAATATTAATTGGATATATTCCTCCTGCAGATAAAAAACTACTGTAATAACAAAGGTTTTTATCCATGTGATAACTGAATCTCTCTCTCTCTCTCTCTCTCTCTCTCTTTTATTTATCTATTTATTTATATTTATTTTTTATTTATTTAATTGTTCATATAAAGTCTATGTTCATTTCACAACTTCTACCAGAACCATTTTACACTCGCTGATATAAACATGTGAGGAATATGACATCAGCACAAGGCATCCATCTGCACATCATTCAGTCCTTTTAATGTTCCAACAGTAACGTAGGGGCCTGGGGCCACGTTACTCAGTGCAGACATTTGAGGAGAGTGTGACCAGCTTCTTTCTTCTTCTTTCATTTCGAGTGGCAGTACGTGAGCACTAAACCACACACACCCCTCGGATATGCTCGGTTTGTCCAGTGTCCATTTTACCCTACACCTGACAGAGTCAGAGGAGGGTATTGTTATCACTGGGATCAACAGGGGTCTGCCCGTAGAGCTAGGAGAAAGAGTGGATGGCCAGGTGTAGAATCTCGTTTCCGGGCCATAACTCAGAAAATATCTACTATATAGTCATGAAATTCCATATAGTTATGTGTCTTACAGTGAGCTGGTGCTATTTCACGGGCAGAATGTTATGCTAGGTCTTAAGTATATATATATATATATATATATATATATATATATATATATATATATATATATATATATATATATATTCTTTAAATAATGAAAAAGTAAAAAAAAATAATATCAAGAGATTTCAATGCGACCTTCCCATGGAATGTGAAGGGCCCAAGCTGTGTGTCCTCGAGGCGTTCTCCTTACGCCCACCTTAGAAGATGGGTGGGGGGCATGAGGGTCATTATGTGCTTGGTTAAGAGTGCAGGAAGGTGGGGGGTACGTGCTTGGTCAGATGGAGCGTTGCAACAGCGTACCATTGCCTATGTACTTATACTTCACAGAGTGATAATCCAGATTTTTTCAGTTCATTCCTGATTCTATGTGTACTGTTAGCGCAAAAATTCCTACAGTCTTGTTCCTGCTTGTGCGGGATGTGCCGGCACCCTACATTATATACACACTATAGTTAGGCTGGAGGAAACGAAAAAAAAAGAAAAAAAAAAGGGTCCACTAAGAGGTGAATGATGTAAATACTATTACTGCCATGTATATCCTTTAAATTCATATTTAATGAGCATTAAAATGTAAGTTTTATTTTACCTATTTTTCCCTACTTGAAAAATTAAATAATATGCCCTACAGATTAAATAAATATTTAAATCGTCAGCAATGGGAAGATTTTCAAGAAGCTTTATAAAAATTTTATCAAGGACAGTAATATGATCTTTTCAGTTCAGCTGTAACATCACACCTTTCTAAAGGTGTACCAACAACCCAGTGGACTTAGAATGGTTACTCTTAGGGTTCACATTCGCCTGAAGTGCCTTGACCTACTGAATAGTTAGGCGGCCGTCTGTTGGATATGAGAGTACCCAAACAACTTTATATTTTTTTTCTTCAACGGGGCATCCGTTAACATTGTGTTCAGTGTAGAGTCACCTGAAGGTTTCACTATGCTGTGTGAGCGGTAATGACCATCCCTACTACCACCGAGCAAAAATGCATTAATTATAAATGTGCGTTAGTAAAGTACATGCATTATCTTTTTACAGTCATCGTCAAATTTCATGCCAATTATCAACAAGGTTTATTAAATATATATATATATATATATATATATATATATATATATATATATATATATATATATATATATATATATTGTTACGGAACAGAGAAAGATAATGTACACTTTAAGTGAGAATACGAAGAGTCACTACTGTCCCGTAAAGTTCCAGGTTCAAAACAAAAGAGTTAGGTAAAATTACAAGTTAAAGTTTAATGCTCAAACTAACAACAAAACATTCAGGACTCATAAGGATAATGTAATGGCAAAAACAGGTTAAATATATGGTTAACTGCAATAGCCTCTATTAACACGAAATTAGCAAGAGTAAATTTATCTAAGTCAGCCCTGATAAAATGAGATACCAGATAATACTCAGTAAATGCCAGATAAATAATTACAGATACAAACTATTATCAAAAATGACTGACACAAAGAACCCTACATGAATTACAAAAAACTTCACTAGGCCTACAAATTAAACTTATGCTATACAGTACAAGAAAAAATGCAATAACAGTTATACTCAAATTACACACAGCTGCTAGATGGTTGGAGATTTCCTGAGCACTCACAATAATAATATCTGTACAGGGGAGGACAGAGATGTGAACAAAATGAGGAGCAGATCTAAGTGGCCATGATGCAGAGACTGAGCTCATTATATAGGAGCCAGGAGAGCTTGATACAACTTGTAATAAGGACGCGCAAATGAAGCCATGGGGACATAGAGTTGACAATCCCGCTCTGGACAACAGAGAGAACGACTTACTCTACTATAACGGTAGAAGGGGGGGACTGAGGCAGAACACGCTCGTGATCAAACATGCAGCAACTGTGCGTTAAAATTAGACAAAGGATGATGAAATCATAGGCTATGTAACACCTCCCCACAAAGAAAAAGAAATTTACAAAGGAAATTTCTTATTACTCTAAAACAATCTGTCTAAAGTCTAGATAAGCAATCTGCAATAACATTTTCTTTCCCCTTGACATGTTGTATGTCTAATGAATACTCCTGAAGAAGTAGACTCCATCTTGTCAATCTCTGATTTTTATCTTTAAACTTACTAAGGAATTTCAGTGGGTTATGATCGGTATAAATGACTATGGGGTCAAAACCAGAACACAAATAAAATGAAAAATGCTGTAAACCCAAAATCAAGGCCAAAAGCTCTTTCTCAATAGTTGAGTAGTTCTTTTGAGGTGGAGTGAACTTCTTACTGTAATAAGATACAGGATGTTCAATACCCTGATCATCCTCTTGCAGCAAAACAGCCCCAGCTCCAGTATCACTTGCATCAACAGCCATCTTAAAAGGCTTAGCAAAATTTGGAGTAGCGAGCACTGGCTGACTTAATAGAATAGCTTTAAGTTTGTTGAAAGAGGATTCACAGTTATCGGTCCAGACAAATTTAACTCCCTTTTTCAGTAGGTCTGTAAGTGGTGATACAAGAATAGAAAAGTTAAGAACAAATCTCCTGTAATAACCTACCATTCCCAAAAATCTTTGTAGCTCTTTCCTACTTTTAGGTCTGGGAAGATCACTTATAACCTGAACCTCAGCTCCTGGTGGTGCAACATGTCCATCACCAATTACATACCCAAGGTACTGAACTTTAGCTTGACCAAACTCACACTTTGATAAATTAGCTACAAGATTAGCATGAACTAAACGGTCAAGAAATTTACTGACATGGCATAGGTGATCTTTCCAGTTGTCACTGAAGATTAATACATCATCAATATAAACAACACACCCTGCCAAACCCTCTGTTACAACATTCATGAGCTTCTGAAATGTGGCTGGTGCATTCTTCATACCATACGGCATTACAGAACATGCAAAAGCCTTTCCTAGTGTTACAAAACATGAGATCTCCCTAGCACGTTCAGTCATAGGTACTTGCCAGTATCCCTTTAACAAATCAAACTTACTTATGTACCTAGCCTTTCCGATCTTGTCTATGCAATCTTCCACACGAGGGAGAGGGTAAGTGTCTGTTTTAGTTATCTGATTAACACGTCTGTAGTCGATGCAAAGCCGCTGTGACCCACCTGGCTTAGGGACCAGAGTGACAGGAGAACTCCACTCGCTCTGACAGGGCTCAATCATCTTGTGGTCCAACATGTAGCCAAGCTCCTTCTGGATGAGAGGAACTTTCACTGGGTTCACACGGTAAGGAGGCAGTTTAATTGGCTTTGCGTCTCCAACCTCGACATCATGCATCAACACAGTAGTTCTTCCTGGAGTGGCACGGAACACTTGCGGGTACTCCTGCAGTAATGCCAAAAACTCCTGCCTTTCCTTGGGAGGTAGATGAGAAAGCTTAGTCTGGAGATCATTCATGATATCAGGATTCTTCCCCAAACTATCACTCAGGCTCATACTGCATGGGAGAGCTTCACTTGCAGACTCGGGTGGAACAGCTACAGTGCAGACTGGATTATTTTCGTCCCGCCTGTGATATAACTTTAGCATGTTGATGTGACATAGTTGCTTGCTCTTTCTACGATCTGGTGTGGCGATGACATAGCTGACATCACTGAGTTTCTTCTCCACGAAATAAGGACCACTAAACTTGGCTTGAAGAGGTTGCCCATGAACTGGTAGCAGAATCAAAACCTGATCTCCTGGCTGAAAGTGGCGTAACCTGGACTTCTTATCATACCAAGTCTTCATCTTCTCCTGAGCAGCTCCTAAATTCTCTCTCGCCAGCTGTAAAGCAGTGGACAGCCGTTCTTTGAACTTCATCACATACTCCAGCAGGTTGACGTCATCTTCCTCCGACAGCCAGCATTCCTTGAGTAACTTAAGGGGTCCTCTTACTTCATGGCCAAACAGTAGTTCAAAAGGTGAGAAGCCCAGTGATTCATTTGGAGATTCTCTTGCAGCAAACACAACGAATGGATGACCTTTATCCCAGTCTTTCTGATGTTCCAAACAGTATTTCTTGAGCATCGATTTGAGTGTTTGATGATATCTCTCCAACGCTCCTTGGGTCTGGGGATGGTAAGCTGAAGACGTGATCTGGGTGATGCCCAACTCTTTCAGAGACTGCTTGAAAACGTTTGACATGAAATTACTCCCCCGGTCTGACTGTACCTCCTTAGGCAGACCAAACTTTGTGAAGAACCCCAGCATTTCCTTTACCACGTTCTTTGCTGAGATGTTTCTAAGTGGAATGGCTTCAGGATAACGAGTAGCCATGTCAATCATGGTCAACACATAAGAAAATCCTGAAGAAGTCTTAGGAAGAGGGCCCACAATATCCACCAACACACGGGTGAAAGGCGCCTCAAAAGGAGGAATGGGAACTAGAGGTGCAACCTTTTCGGTCTGATTACACTTCCCCACAACTTGACAGGTGTGACAAGACTTACAATACCAGGAAACATCCCTGAAGATACCTGGCCAGTAGAAGTGTTTCAAAATGCGTGCCACAGTCATCCTCACTCCAAGGTGTCCTGCCAAACTGGAATCATGAGCCACTCTAATGATATCCTGCCTACAAACACGAGGGATGACAACTTGATGTACAACCTCCCATTCACAGTCGGCTGATGCTGTTGGGGGTCTCCACTTCCTCATAAGTACTCCTGACTTTACATAATAACAAGTAGAAGCACCGGCTGACTCTTCTTCACTGTAAGCAGAGTTAGCTAGACCTTTCAACTCAGGGTCAGCAACCTGCAACTCAACCAACTCTTGACGAGACAAATTATCAACACTACGGGGTACTGCCTCATCTGGTGAGTGGTCCAAATTAGCAAGAAAAGTGTCAGCTAGGATAACATCATCATCATCATTATCCTCTAAATCACCAGTAACTTTAGACTTAGCCCTAGTGACAGCACATGCAGGGAACACATCAGGGACATCACAATCCAGGGACACAGCCACTGGCTCATTAGACAACTGAGGAGCTGGACACACTTGACTTCCACCAATATCATTTCCAAGTAAGAAAGTTACACCTGACATTGGGAGTGTCTCAACCAACCCAACAATAACAGAACCATTAACAAAACCAGACTCTAAATTCACTTTGCACAGAGGAACAGAGAAGTAATTATTCCCTACACCTTGTAAGATTACAGTTTCATCAGAGGAATTAAAATTAGAGCCTAGAACACTGGTCAGCATAAGGGATTGGCAAGCACCTGTATCACGATATATTTGAACTGATTTCCTGTCATTACTGTCCAGAGGACTGACAAAACCATCAGACAGGAAATTAGCACATGAACTCTTGAGAGTGTCACCCACGTTACTGCTCAAAAGAGGAGCTCCATCATGAGAATTTAAGTTACCCCTCAAAGCAGGTTCAGTTAACTCAGTTAAAGAATTCTGGGAACTCTCAAGAGTGGACACTAGACCAATTGACTGAATATTTAAAGACTCCTTTTTGTTCACATCACGCTGTCTCCTGAAACATCTCTCCGTAGTATGACCAAGCTTACTACAATAAGTACATTTACTTTTCTGAAATCTAGAGGTGAAGCTGGTATTTACTTCCTGAGAAACATCATCCTTATTCTCTTTCCTGTTACCTGTACTCTGAGTAGAGGCAACGTACTTACTCTCAGCTTTCCCTTTTTCTCTAGAATATCTCTTGTGAGTGAGAACATACTCATCAGCTAAAACTGCAGCATCAGACAAATTATCTATTCTTTTCTCATCAAGATATAGGCTTACATCTTTACTAATACACCTTTTGAAATCCTCCAGCAAAATCATCTGCTTAAATTTACCAAAATCAGAATCCACATTCTTAGAATTTAACCACTGCTCTAACAAATCTTCTTTGATTCTTGCATACTCAACATGGGATTGCTTATCTTGCTTGTAAGTTGTCCTAAATTTTACTCTATAAGCTTCAGGAACAAGCTCATAGGCCTTAAGAATCAAGCTCTTTACTACATCATAATTATCAGACTGATCCTGAGGCAAAGATGCATAAGTTACTTGAGCTTTACCGGTGAGAACAGTTTGAAGGAGTACTGGCCAATACTCCTTAGGCCAATTAAAACCTGTAGCTACCCTCTCAAACAACTGAAAATACTTTGTTAAATCAGATTCATTAAAAGGAGGGACAAGTTTAACATTTTTAGCCACATCAAAATCATCAGAGCTAGATGATCCAGTTCCACATTGTTTCATGCGATACTCATGGTCTGCCTGAATCCTAGCAAGTTCAACTTGTGCGTGAAACTCAGCCTCCTTAACACGAGCCTCCTGCAGGGCTAGCTGTAACTTAGCTAATTCAATCTGCGTTTGCTCATTTGGAGGAGTTACATTAAACAAGCTTTCATTAATCATGGCAACAATTTGATCTTTAGACTGATGAGAGCGAACAACAAATCCCAATTGTTGAGCAACAATCTTAAGTTCATTCTTTGTTCTGTTTTCTATATCACACACTGTTTGCACATTTGACAAAAAATCTTTGGCTTCATCAAGTGTAGAAATAGTAGCCATCATGAATATATCACAGTCACAAAATATCAAACAATATCCTTATGATAATATCCTGAATATCCTGATATGAGGTCGCCAAATTTATGTTACGGAACAGAGAAAGATAATGTACACTTTAAGTGAGAATACGAAGAGTCACTACTGTCCCGTAAAGTTCCAGGTTCAAAACAAAAGAGTTAGGTAAAATTACAAGTTAAAGTTTAATGCTCAAACTAACAAGAAAACATTCAGGACTCATAAGGATAATGTAATGGCAAAAACAGGTTAAATATATGGTTAACTGCAATAGCCTCTATTAACACGAAATTAGCAAGAGTAAATTTATCTAAGTCAGCCCTGATAAAATGAGATACCAGATAATACTCAGTAAATGCCAGATAAATAATTACAGATACAAACTATTATCAAAAATGACTGACACAAAGAACCCTACATGAATTACAAAAAACTTCACTAGGCCTACAAATTAAACTTATGCTATACAGTACAAGAAAAAATGCAATAACAGTTATACTCAAATTACACACAGCTGCTAGATGGTTGGAGATTTCCTGAGCACTCACAATAATAATATCTGTACAGGGGAGGACAGAGATGTGAACAAAATGAGGAGCAGATCTAAGTGGCCATGATGCAGAGACTGAGCTCATTATATAGGAGCCAGGAGAGCTTGATACAACTTGTAATAAGGACGCGCAAATGAAGCCATGGGGACATAGAGTTGACAATCCCGCTCTGGACAACAGAGAGAACGACTTACTCTACTATAACGGTAGAAGGGGGGGACTGAGGCAGAACACGCTCGTGATCAAACATGCAGCAACTGTGCGTTAAAATTAGACAAAGGATGATGAAATCATAGGCTATGTAACAATATATATATATATATAAGTAGAGGCATAGCACAGAATTACAATTTTAAAGTAACATTTATTGGTAAAAGATTACCTAACCATTACAAACAAATTACTATCTCCCATTGTTAATGGTCATCACATGATTCAAACTGCAATAAAACCTTCATGACTATATCTTCAGTCGGGTAGTGGTAGGCCCAATGCACTTTTGACTTGTATTATTCACAATTGTTTTGGGAGGAATCTGAGTGTGAAATGGAGGGAGAGTAAGAAATTGTTTTGGAAGGAGGTAAAGAAAGTAAGGATGTGTGAAAGGGGAAATAGTAGGGGAGTGAAAGATAGGAATAATAGATTGTTGGTAGAAAAGAGAGAGAAATTGAGGAGATGGAAGGAGCACTTTGAGGATTTGTTGAATGTAGAGAGTGAGAGCAGTGTGAGTATAAGTGGTTGGGGAATGGCTGGGAGAAGAAGAGATGAGAGGAGGGAGGAAGAGATCAGTAGGTCGGAAGTAGTGGAAGCGATGAAGAAGATTAAGCTGGGAAAGGCCCCAGGAATTGATGGAGTATGTGGTGAAATGCTTAGGTATGGGGGTGAGATTGTTGCGGAGTGGATATGGAAGTTGTGTAGATTGGCTTGGGAAGAGGGAAGGGTTCCAGAGGACTGGAAATCAGGTATAATTGTTCCTCTGTACAAAGGAAAAGGGGAGAGAGAAGTATGTGGTAACCATAGGGGTATTTGCCTTCTTAGTGTGACTGGTAAAATATATGGTAGAATACTCATTGATAGGGTTAGGCATATGACAGAGGAGCTAGTTGGAGAAGAACAAGGGGGATTTAGGAAGGGAAAAGGGTGTGTAGATCAGATATTTGTTCTAAGATGTTTAGTGGAGAAGTATCTAGAGAAGGGAAGGAAAGTGTACGCTGCCTTCATGGACTTGGAGAAAGCTTATGACAGAATAGATAGGAAAGGTATGTGGAAGGTATTAAGAATATATGGAGTGGAGGGGAAATTGTTGAGTGCTGTGAAGAGTATGTACGAGGGAGCTAGGGCTACGGTGCGAGTGGATGGTGAGCTGAGTGAGTTCTTTGATCTCAATGTGGGACTGAAACAGGGGTGTGTAATGTCTCCATGGCTGTTTAATATATATATGGATGGGGTCGTAAAGGAGGTACAAGGTAGGGCAGTGGATGTGGGGGTGGCCCTAATGAATGAGGGTGAGATTTGGAAGCTTCCGGTGTTGCTGTTTGCCGATGATACAGTATTGTTGAGTGAAGATGAATGGGAGTTGCAAGGTTTGGTGAATGAATTTGGGACAGTGTGTAGGAGGAGGAAGCTGAAAGTTAATGTAAACAAAAGTAAAGTTATGGTGTTTGAGAGGAATGAAGTCACAGAGTGTGCAGTGAGGTTGGATGGTGAGGATATGGAGAATGTGAGTGCATTCAAGTACTTGGGTAGTGTGATGAGTAAGGATGGAACTTTGGGGGATGAAGTGCGTGAAAGGGTACAGCAGGGAAGGAAGGTTGTAGGCATGCTGAAAGCAGTGATGAGAAATAGGGAAGTGAGTATGGAAGTTAAGAAGTCTCTGCATGATGGTATTGTGATCCCTACTCTGACGTATGGAAGCGAGGCGTGGACCTTGCAAGAGGGGAACAAGTCAAGAGTGAGAGCAGTGGAAATGAGTTACTTGAGAGGAGCATGTGGAGTGACATGGAGGGACAGGTTGACGAATGAAGAAGTGAAGGAACGTTGTGGGGTAGATGGGGATGTGGTTGAAAAGATTAGGAGAAATACACTGAGGTGGTTTGGACATGTGGAGAGGATGGAGAGTGAAAGACTGACTAAGAGGGTGTATGTGGGTGAGGTGGAGGGAGGGAGAGGGAGGGGTAGAACGAGGATGAGGTGGAGGGATGGAGTTGAGAGGTATATGAGGGAGGGGGGGGTGAGTTGGGGGGAGGGGAGTCAAATGGTGGGTGACAGAGTGACTTGGAGGCGTTTTGTCTGCGGCCACCCTTTGCGGGATTAGGGCGTCGGGCTATAGATAGATAGATAGATAGTTTTAGTAGGATGGAAGTAATGGAATACTGAAAGCAATGGAAGCAATGAAGAAATTCAAAATGGGGAAATCCCCAGGAACTCATGGAGTGTGCTGTGAGACGAAGCATGGGGGAAGAGGTAGTAGTAAGATAGATATGGAAGATATGCAGATTGCCCTGGAAGGAGAGTAGAGTCCCTGAGGACTGGAAGTCAGGTATAATTATTCCCCTGTACAAAGAAAAAGGGGAAAAAGAAGTTTGTGGTAATCATAAGAGCATTTGTCTTCTTAGTGGAATGGGAAAAGTAAAAGGTATGATAGTTATTGACAAATTTAGGGAAATAACAGAGAAATTAGTTGGAGAAGAACAGGGAGGTTATAGAATGGGATGAGGTTGTGTAGATCAGATATTTATCCTTAGGTCCTTAGTGGAAGTTTCTAAAGACGGGAAATGAGTTATATGCGGTCTTCATGGACTTGGAGAAAGCATATGACACACTGGATAGACAAGGAGTGTGGAAAATACTGAGAATTGTTGAGTAAATGGGAAACTGTTGAATGGCATGAAGAGTGTGTATGAGGTTGCTAGGGCAGCAGTGCGTGTGGATAGTGAGCTGAGTGAATTTTTCTATCTGAATGTTGGATTGGAAAAGGGATGTAACGTGTCTCCATGGTTGTTCGGTCAATATATATGGATGGGGATAAAAAAGAGATACAAGGTAAGGCCGTGGATGTTGGAGAGGCCATAATGAATGAGAGCAGCGTTTGGAAACTTCCTGTTTTGTTGTTTGCAGATGATATTGTATTGTTACATGAAGAAGAAGGGGAACTGCAAGGCTTGATGAATGAGTCTGGGAAAGTGTGTAAGAAATGGAATCTACAGCTGAATGTAGGGAAGAGTAAAGTTATGGTCTTCGAGAGAAATGAAGTCAGTGTATGCATAGTGAGGCTGGATGATGGAGAAGTGGAAAATGTGAGTACATTTAAATGCCTGGGTAGGGTGATGAGTGAGGAAGGTAGTTTGGAGGATGAAGTGCTTGAAACTGTACATCAGGGAAGAGAGGTTGCTGGTTCTTTGAATGCGGTGATATGAAATAAGGAAGTGAGCGTGGAAGTAAAAAAGTCACTGGATGATAGTATTGTGATACCAACTGCAACGTATGGAAGCGAAGCTTGGATCTTGTTGGAAGGACACAAGTCAAGAGTGAGAGCAGTGGAAATGAGTTATATGAGAGGTGCATGTGGAGTTACATGGAGAGATAGACTGACAAATAGGAAAGTGAAGGAGCGTTTTGATATGGATGTGGATGTGATAGAGCGCGTTAGGAGAAATTCACTGAGGTGGTTTGGCCATGTGGCGAGGGTGGAGAGCGACAGACTAACAAGGAGAGTGTATGTAAGTGAGGCAGAGGGGGGGGGGGAGTGGGAGGACCAGGATGAGTTGGAGGGATGTACAGGAGCGGTATACAATATATGGGAGAGGGAGGTGTGAGCTGAGGGTAGGGCAGCGAAATTGCGGCCGACAGGAAGACATAGAGGCAGTTTGTTTATGGTTATCCCTTAAGGGATTAATAGATATATACTGTAGATAGTTTTACAGAAGCTCCAACTTTCATTCTTTTCTGTGCATCTCCTCCGGCTTTCCTGCTTTCAAGATTCACTGCATTTCCTCTCAAAAGGTCACACATTTACTCTACGTTTACTCTCTCCTCGTCTATTATTCTCACCCTTGCTATTTTTTCCACACGTTTCCTCTCCCTCCGTACCCTCCACCACCCACTTCATCTCTCTCCTTCCAGCTCGCTTTTATCAGTGACTCTTCCTATCCTCTGTTTTCCATCCCTCTATAATTAGTAAAACAGATTGGAGTAAAGGAGACTAACGGAAACCTCATTAACGTACCGTATCTCATAAGCTTTCCCTTCCCCGCCACTAATATCAGTATTCATTGTGAATTATATACTCTCTGTATTTTTTTTTCTCTCGACTAACTATCATCATCATCTTAATATCGCTCAGGGTTTCTTTCTTTATTTTTCTCCTTATCTTGCCGCAGATGATCATCATCTGTATTATCATCATAACTCCACTGGTATATAAAATAGGAGGGGCCAAAGCCAGGCTCACGAGTGTTTTCTTAGTGCTCATAGGGGACAAATTCAGAATGAACTGCCAGGTCGTATTATTCAGAGTTACTGTATAAAAAATATTGTTGCAACCTTGGTAAGAATGGCATAATCAGCTCAGAGGTATACTATACAGCATACAGAACAGTTTGCAATACAAGTGCTGGGTTTCAAGTAAGAGTTCAAAATTTTCTTTATACTTTCTTTCTGAAAAACAAATATCTATCTATCTATCTATACCCTGACGCCCTAATCCCGCAAAGGGTGGCCGCAGACAAAACGCCTTCAAGTCGCTCTATCATCCACCATTTGACTACCCTCCCCCCAACTCACCCCCCCTCCCTCATATACAGTACATCTCAACTCCATCCCTCCACCTCATCCTCGGTCTACCCCTCCCTCTCCCTCCCTCCACCTCACCTACATACACCCTCTTAGTCTTTCATTCTCCATTCTCTTCACATGTCCAAACCACCTCAGTGTATTTCTCCTAATCTTCTCAACCACATCCACATCCACCCCACAACGTTCCTTCACTTCTTCATTCGTCAACCTGTCCCTCCACGTCACTCCACATGCTCCTCTCAAGTAACTCATTTCCACTGCTCTCACTCTTGACTTGTTCCCCTCTTCCAAGGTCCACGCCTCTCTTTCATACCTCAGGGTAGGGATCACAATACTATCATGCAGTGACTTCTTAACTTCCATACTCACCTCCCTATTTCTCATCACTGCTTTCAGTGTACCAACAACCTTCCTTCCCTGCTGTACCCTTTCACGCACTTCATCCCTCAAAGTTCCATCCTTACTCATCACACTACTCAAGTACTTGAATGCACTCACATTCTCCATATCCTCACCATCCAACCTCACTGCACACTCTGTGACTTCATTCCTCTCAAACACCATAACTTTACTTTTGTTTACATTAACTTTCAGATGCCTCCTCCTACACACTGTCCCAAATTCATTCACCAAACCTAGCAAATCCCATTCATCTTCACTCAACAATACTGTATCATCAGCAAACAGCAACACCGGAAGCTTCCAAATCTCACCCTCATTCATTAGAGCCACCCCCACATCCACTGCCCTACCTTGCATCTCCTTTACAACCCCATCCATGTATATATTAAACAGCCACGGAGACATCACACAACCCTGTTTCAGTCCCACATTGAGATCAAAGAACTCACTAAGCTCACCATCCACTCGCACCGTAGCCCTAGCTCTTCACAGCACTCAGCAATTTCCTCTGCACTCCATATATTCTTAATATCTTCCACATACCTTGCCTATCTATTCTGTCATAAGGTTGGTCCAAGTCCATGAAGGCAGCATACACTTTCCTTCCCTTCTCTAGATACTTCTCCACTAAACATCTTAGAACAAATATCTGATCTACACACCCTTTTCCCTTCCTAAATCCCCCTTCTTCTCCAACTAGCTCCTCTGTCATATGCCTAACCCTATCAATGAGTATTCTACCATATATTTTACCAGTCACACTAAGAAGGCATATACCCCTATGGTTACCACATACTTCTCTCTCCCCTTTTCCTTTGTATAAAGGAACAATTATACCTGATTTCCAGTCCTCTGGAACCCTTCCCTCTTCCCAAGCCAATCTACACAACTTCCATATCCACTCCACAACAATCTTACTCCCGTACCTCAGCATTTCACCACACACTCCATCGATTCCTGGGGCCTTTCCCAACTTAATCTTTTTCATCGCTTCCACTACTTCCGCCCTACTGATCTCTTCCTCCCTCCTCTCATCTCTCCTTCTCCCAGCCATTCCCCAACCATTATACTCGCACTGCTCTCAATCTTTACATTCAACAAATCCTCAAAGTGCTCCTTCCATCTCCTCAGTTTCTCTCTCTTCTCCACCAACAATCTATTATTCTTATCTTTCACTCCCCTACTATTTCCCCTTTCACACTGCCTTACTTTCTTTACCTCCTTCCAAAACAATTTCTTACTCTCTCTCCATTTCACACTCAGATTCCTCCCAAACTCTTCATCCACTTTCTTACTCTCCTTCACCAGTCTCTTAACCTCCCTTCTCCTGCTTACATATACCTCTCTCTTCTCTCTCTCATCTTCTCCCCTACCTCTACTCGCTAACCATTCACTATATGCCTTCTTCTTTTGTTCCACAGCTCGTTTCACCTCATCATTTCACAATGCTGTCCCTTGCACACCCTTGCATCTCCTCCTCACTCCACAAACCGCCTCACACGCTGGGTCTATCTCTTCCGTGAATATCTTACATACGTCTTCCACCCCTTCCATCTGCTCTAGCTCATACCATCCCAATCTTTCTTCCACTATGCTCTTATACTCTGTCAATTTCTCACCATCTTGCAATTTCTCCACTCTTCTCACAAGACTTGCTTCCTCCTGTCTTCCCCTTCGTCTCCCCAACCACTTTCTTTGCATCTCTACCTTGGCCATCACTAAGTGATGGTCCGAGACTCCATTCCCCCACCCTCTCCACACTCTTGCAAAAACAAATATGCCCTCTAGAAATGAGAATTTAGTTCTGTATTAGCCCAGTTCCATGATACCGAAAAAGTTTTCGTATTCTGTGCCTCTCACATATCCTAAAACTGTTCAGTGTTGTTTTAAAGTCCTGAAGGCATAGCCATACCTTTGAGGATGAGCAGGATCCTGAATCAGAAAAATGAAGACACAAAAATGGTGTGTTCAGCGACATATACATGTTAACATAGCGTAAATTATACATATTATCATACCCCATCATAATCAAACAAAACGGTGTAAAAAAGCATTAAAAGTGTGAATTACCACTGAACTTCATTCGTCTTTGTTGATCATGCTTAGTTATATCTAGAGGGATAGTTCAACTAAAGTCTTGTAGAATTTTACACACTGCACAGATCCTGGTGACTGGTTGAACTCCTTCATTACAACAACACATTGTAATTATATTCTTGCTATCTTTCAAACGATTTTTGTTGGAGAGGAAGAGAAACTATGAAACGTTGTTGGGTGAGAACGCCTATATCAATCTCAACTCCAAAACTCCAAATACAGACAGAGGAAGACATTTCCACAGTTTAACTGTTGCAGACATGAAGGACTGGGAGTAACGGTTAATTCTTGCATTAGAGAGTTTCGACAGGAAAGGGATGAGAGTTTGTTGCTAGACGAGCGCTACATGACCGCAGTCGTGGTGCATGGACGCAAGCAGACAGTTCAGAGGAGCAGTGACCATTGAAGTGGGGATAGAAAAAGATATAGACGTAACAGTGAAGCGAAGTGAAAGAGGTTACGGCAGTCAGTAAGAGGAGGAGAGTTAAATAGATGAACAGCTTTGACTGCACATTGTTGAAAAGAACAGTATGTGGGGAGCCTCCCCATACATGGGAGTTGCACTATACACAGAGGCGAATAATACCCTTGAAAAAATCAACAACTGTGCAGGTAAAGATGGCACGAAGTCGGCTTTGCACACCCAATCTCTTGAAAGCAGATTTTACAAGAGAAGTCATATGACCTTTCCAAGATGAGTCCCGAGAGACTGAAACCCGAAGTAAGCTTGAAGGTGTTGCAGAACTGAGTTGGATATTGTTTGAAATTAGCCGATACTCCCGTGGAAGATTTTGACGGGTCGAAAGATGTGAGTTGTTGATGCATTAAAAACAACAAAATTTCTTGTTGCTAGCATACAACTGGAAAAGGTAAAACTCAGACTTAATACCAAAACGGTAATAACTTGGAAACTAGATGCAGCAGACCAACCCCATCATTTAAAAAAAAAAAAAATATGGAAAAGTATTATTTGTTACCTCAGTGGCGTTCCTCAAAAAAGCCCAAAGGCACCAAACTGAGCCCCAGACTGTCTCGAACTGTTATTAAACCTACAGGGAGCCTAATCACATTGCTGAAAACATACGGAAAAGTGAGGGGTGTTAGTTAATCGGCTTTTCTCAAGATTTGCCACTGCATTGCTGAAACAAGAAGACAAAATACGACTGAGCACAAAAGCTGGGATATTTCCGAAACTATTTAGCTACACAGAACTTATGCTTATCGTTGGAAAGCTTATCGAAAAGAAATAGATGATACTTTAATGGTCCCTCCCTCGCGTGTCGATTTTATCATCTCCATGCCCTCCGTGACTCACTTCAGTATATATTTACAGCTCAATGGTCTGTCTGTCTGTCTGTCTCTCTCTCACGACCTACCGATTCTATTTTTCATTTTTACACTCTGCGAACACCCAACTTTGAATATTCCTTCTTCTACCATGTTTCCACCAACCTGCATCATAATAGCTTAGAATTAAACTTTCTAGCTTTATTTTTCCTGCCAATTACCAGTTAACCTCTTCTATTATTCTAGTTATTCCAAGAAACCATAATTCCATAAGGAGTGGCCACTGGTCTTTAATTGATTTAAAGGAAAGGGTTCTAAACCTCCGCCAGTGCACTTGTTGACACGTAGGGAACACGTTTGGGTTGGTTATCATGATTACCATCCAGCACTGTAAATGGTTTCCAGGCTTACAGGAAACTATTAGCCTTGCCATTCAATTTAAAGCCACCAAAAAGGGAAAAACTAAAAAAGTGAAAGGAAAGATGGGAGAAACAGGAAGAAAGGAGATCAGATGCAGAAAAAGAATGATACAGATTAAGGAAGAAGTAGGCAGCACTACATCAAATGAGTGGATGATGGTCGCCACCACCTACCACCATACAAAGAAAAATGTATAAAAAAAGAAGTACCAATACTTAACTTTAATCAACTTTGCCGGGACAACTCTAGTACTCTATTCCAGCTAGATTATTTATTCCAGTTAAATGAATTATGAAAGCTTGAGTGTTTATACGGTATCGTTAACCCATTCAGGGTATATTTCATTCACTTAAACTTGGCCCAAAACTCCGTCCCCTCGCAGCTCGTTTTAACCCCTAAACCGCGGGGTTGTTTTTGCCTGACTTGCGTGTCTCGCGGGCATATTCGTGCTCCGACAGACTCTCGAAAAATATTTGCCAAAAATCAGTTATTAGTCCTAGAATATTATAATTAATCGTGCTTATGGTACATACCTTCAGCCTTCTCCTGGGATGTTTGTTGAGCCTTCGTCGAGTACCGTAGGACTTATGGAGACCTCTGAAGTTGGGTAACGAAGTCTCCACTTTACACTTCCCAACAACCCGTAATATGATTACCACAGCCTGATATTATCACTAGAAATGTCATAAAAAGACTTTGTAGTTACTTGTAGCTGAGGTTATCTATTAGACTTGTGGACGAGCGGTTGTTATACTTGAGTTGTTTGTAAGTAGATAATCTTGGTTCCCATTTGTCATGCAATGACAGGAGAGGTAAAGAAGAGTATGGGACTATTTTTATTTGTCTTGGAAATATTAACAAAAGTCTCTCACACACGAGTGAGTATAAGTAGAGTCCCGCTAGCTATCTCCCTGTCTCTCTCTCTCTCTCTCTCTCTCTCTCTCTCTCTTCCAAGTTGCTAAGCCTTTCTCTCTACTACCTGCCGATTCTATGGCCTCTCTCCTTCTGAGCTCTCTTTCCTAAATTCTGGTGAAACAGGGGTCGTGTCACGTGTGTTCACTGTGGTTGGAAAGTTCTAGAAGCCTATGTGTGTATGTGTGTGTATGGTCACTAGGCTTTGTTCTCCTGGTGTTTCGCTGACAAACTAACTGCATCATCTCCTGACTTGCTACTTCCTAATCTGTCGTCAGCTTTTCCTCAGTTTAACTTGCAAGATCATTTCCCATTCCCAGGCTCGCATAGAGCTGTCTATCTGTCTATTTATCTATCTATCTATTATGATTTGTAAATATAATATGGACTCATAACATTGCTCGGCCCACGCAGCTGAAGGTCCTCCAACAGCAATTATTATTGACATATGCTAATCTATTAGTACATAATATTGATTATAATATTGTATACATGTAAAATTCATAGTAAATAGCAATTATTCAGTAATATTACATTTTAAACAAGTTGTATACATATTTGAATAAATGGATTAAAAGTAAACTATTTAATTGTAATACAGTATGTACTTGGGTTATTGTAGTGAAATGCATACATGCAAGAAAAAAAAGAAGTTTAAAATTAAGATTATGGTAAGAGTTATTGATATTTCATTTAAAGATAATGGTACCGGTATGCCATATATGGGTCACTCTTCTTTGTATTTATATATATATATATATATATATATATATATATATATATATATATATATATATATATATATATGTAATATTAGTATATTTAGGCAGAATGTTTTCTTTTATACAAAAATCATTAAAGACCAAGGCGTAGCCATTGTTCACTATTTTTCTGTTGATCTTTTCGAGTTTTCTTACACATTGTTTTACACTATGATTCAGGTTGTAGATAATATGTCCAAGATCCATGTCGTAACTATATATTATTAATTATTTATTTTCATTTTTCGTAGGACGTTTCGTGTATCCTTACACATCATCAGCGACTGTAATATAGATACAATACACTATAAAACATGACATATACAACATAAACCTATACAATATATATACTGAAACGTACAACAACGACTAATAAAAGTGTAGAGTTACAAGAGTATGGATAAAAGAGACAAACCCTTTAGGTGAAGTCAAGTATGAGCTACAGTTAAAAGTGTATGGATAAAAGAGACAAACCTTATAGGTGTAGTCAGCTATGAGCTACGTGGTTGACTGCGAAGGTTGTATGGGTGAGTGGGTGTTTGTGGCTGTGTGGTGTTGCCAGTTGTGTTATTGTGTGTGTAATGTTCATTTGTAATTGTCGCTCCTTGTGGTCGGGCCTTTGTGTATTTAAACAGTTTGAGGGTACGATCTAGTCCAGTAGTTTGGTTGTTTATGGCCGGCGTGTTTTCACGTATGAGAAGTGCTTCTGCCAGTTGTAGTCTAATGTGGTCATGATATTTTTTTATTATATTAGTATTTTCTATTAGAACTTGTCTGTTTATTGATGTGTGATGTTGAGTCATATGATCTTTTATAGAACCGGATTGTAGGTGCATGGTTAAACGTCTGCTTAGTGTGGTTGTGGTCATACCAATATATTTCATGTGACGAAGTTTACAACCTTCGTGTGGGCAAGTGAATTCATAAACTACTTTGGTATGTTGAAGTCTGTTGGTTTGTTGAGCTGTGTTGTTTTTCATAATCATGTTGCTAACTTTCCTGTTTTTATAGTAAATAATTAAACTGAGCTTGTCTGAGGGGATAACACATGATGTGTTACGTGTTACAATCTCTCTAAGTACACGCATGGATGTTTAGGGGTGATGCAGCAGCCTTGCCTGGCACTTTTAAGGTAGGCAGCTGTCAATCAGGCCCTAGCTCCGTTCACTCCACTGAGACAAGGAACTCTCCCATGTGGGACAAGTACACAAGTTTCCTCCTGAAGCAATGACCCCAGGTACATTGAAAAAATCCTGATGGTGGTCACTTGGCTAACAGGGACCCTCAGTGATCGACAGCCCATCACAGGTCGAAAGTAAGAGTAGTGACCATTAACTCAGGGCTATCTGTGCAGATCCTAATCTGTGCTTATATTAATTCCTTGTATTGGGGAAATTGAAAAATATATAAGACGGGGTGTCCTATAGACAAACAGGGACTGCACAGTGCACAGTGTGGATGTACAGTGCACAGACTGGATGTTTAGGGGTGGTGCGGCAGCCTTGCCTGGTGCTTTTAAGGAAGGCAACAGTCAATCAGGCCCTAGGTCCGTTCACTCCACTGGGACAAGAAACTCTTCCATGTGGGACAAGTACACAAGTTTCCTCCTGAAACAGTGACCCCTGGTACATTAAAAAAAATCCCGATGGTGGTCACTTGGCTACAAGGACTCTCAGTGATCCACAGCCCATCACAGTTCGGAAGTAAGAGTAGTGAACGTTAACTCAGGGCTATCTCTGCAGATCCTATTCTGTGCTTATATTACTTTATTTGCATTGAGTAAATTGAAAAATATATAATGACGTGACGCGATGCTATGAATGGGTTCGTTGTCTATGGGGTGTCTTGTAGGCAAAAGGGGAATGAACTTACACGTAGCTATAAAGCAAATTATTCGGATGGAAATAGAGTCAGCTGAGGATTCTCATGCAAATGTACAGCTCCGGACAGATGAAACGGCTACACCCCATCCACCAGCGACTTGGTTTGGGTGTCAGTGGTTCTGGTAACAGTTGCAGGTGGAGGGAGGGGGGATGTGGGAGGGTGAGGAGGGGAGAAATGTGGGCGGAGTTATATAGGGGGTAGTGTGGGAGGGTGAAGAAGCAGCACAGTCTGGCTGGTGGGAGGGGGAGACGAATGGTTGGGTAGCGGAGACGAGAGTCTGCTGGAGGGTAAGACAGGTGAGTGTGATTAGATGAAAAGAAATTACAAAAAATGATTTATTATAATATCTGCTGCATATATTGCATTTTTATCTACTAAATAAAAACACTGTTTATTATTCACCACCGTATTTAGGTATCCTACTCATTATTATTATCCTTTGGATATTAGGCAATAAATAAAGATATTGGACGGTCTTTCGGACCCGAACCAATTTT
Source organism: Coenobita brevimanus (assembly GCF_032717465.1). Taxonomy (NCBI): domain Eukaryota; kingdom Metazoa; phylum Arthropoda; class Malacostraca; order Decapoda; family Coenobitidae; genus Coenobita; species Coenobita brevimanus. The sequence continues at coordinate 15,430,443 of NC_136961.1, read as the reverse complement.
TTCATAACTTTTTTCTTCAGCTATTTCCGTATTCCTATTATCCCTCGTGCTTGAAGTCCCCCTTTTTATCACTTTCTCCTACGCCCTACATTTTTTTTTAGGCATAAGGCAGTTTAACTTTCTCTTTAAATAACCATATTTGTCAACAAATATTCCTTTCATTAATCTGTTTAATTACCTGTTTTCTTTCAATATGCATTTGTCTAATAATGAGTGTTACACCTTAATTGGCGTCGCTATTTGACGTTTTGAATAAATTTGGTCTAAATTTACGCATATATTGCAGTCTCTCTCAAGTAGGCTGGCAACCTCACACATCCTCCCCCCTGCTTTCTCCTTCTCTCGCTACCCGTTCCCTCCTTTCCTTTTGTAGTACTGTTTATCTATTCTTTCTCATATTTTTAACCTCATTCCTTCTTACAAACTTTTAGTGCCATAGGAATTTCTCCCTTATCAACTACAGTCCTACTACATGAAAGTGGAAAAAACTGCCATCGGGAAAAGAATAACTGGAAATTTATGGCGAAGGTTACGATATTAGTTATTTAGAATGAAAGTGTTGGCAGATATATACGCATTCTTGACGTGATTATCGCAGCCACAGCATTTCGCCTTCATAAAACAGAAGGACTATAGGTTTCATGCATTACGTCCTTACGTCCAGCATTACTGTGCAGAACGCCATGTATAACACATTAAGGACCACAAGGACAGTACTGGTAGTCATCGTGATTTTCATGAATCTCTCCATAGGCTATTGAAAACAGTGCTTTATGCTCAACTTCAGAATTATGTTCTCATCATGGCAATGATAGGCAAAGATAATAAAAACAATATATACAACCACATTATCATTTATTATACAACAAAGCTCAAACTGCCTCCGTGCTACCTGAAAAAAATTAAATACCTGATCACACACACACACACACACACACACACACATATATATATATATATATATATATATATATATATATATAATCATACAGGCTCTACACTTATGAAATTTAACATCGAGTAACCCTATATGCCCAAAGTAATTTCCTCTGCATGGACTGACGTTGTAACGAAACTGGTTGTCCCCCTGCAGTAATTATTAATATATTTTAATGGTCATGTATGACTGAATAGTTTAGTTTATACAAGCGAAAACCTCAGAAATAATACTCACCGAGTATTATTCCTTCTCCAGCAGTTGCGCCTTCAGCGACACACTTCCAAAAATCCTCTGGATTGTCAACATAACGTTTGCTAGGGTCCTGTGATGCAACCCTGCTTCGTGCAATACTCTTCTCATAGTCTTTTCGCTGATATCATGGTCTGTGCATCGGTTTCTGTGGCGTGTAGTGCAACATGGTGGTTTCCGTGTGGTAGGTTGCCATGCTAGTTAGTGTCCTCTGCTTTACCCAACACAATATATTTTAGATCAAACAGTGTTGTTCATGGTTATTAATATATATATATATATATATATATATATATATATATATATATATATATATATATATATATATATAGGATCATGTATTTAATTTCTTCAGGTTACATGTGATTGTGTGAGCTGGTTACACCCTTGAGACTGCAGCACGGAGGCAGTTTGAACTTTGTTGTATAATAAATGATAATTTGGTTGTATATATTGTTTTTAGTATCTTTGCCCATCATTGCCATGATGAGAACATAATTCTGAAGTTGAGCATAAAGCACTGTTTTCAATAGCCTATGGAGAGATTCATGAGAATCACGATGACTACCAGTACTGTCCTTGTGGTCCTTAATATGTAATACATGGCGTTCTGCACAGTAATGCTGGACGTAAGGACGTAATGCATGAAACCTATAGTCCTTCTGTTTTATGAAGGCGAAATGCTGTGGCTGCGATAATCACGTCAAGAATGCGTATATATCTGCCAACACTTTCATTCTAAATAACTAATATCGTAACCTTCACCATAAATATCCAGTTATTCTTTTCCCGATGGCAGTTTTTTCCACTTTCATGTAGTAGGACTGTAGTTGATAAGGGAGAAATTCCTATGGCACTAAAAGTTTGTAAGAAGGAATGAGGTTAAAAATATGAGAAAGAATAGATAAACAGTACTACAAAAGGAAAGGAGGGAACGGGTAGCGAGAGAAGGAGAAATCAGGGGGGAGGATGTGTGAGGTTGCCAGCCTACGTGAGAAAGACTGCAATATATGCGTAAATTTAGACCAAATTTATTCAAAACATCAAATAGCGGCGCCAATTAAGGTGTAACACCCATTATTAGACAAATGCATATTGAAAGAAAACAGGTAATTAAATAAATTAATGAAAGGAATTTTGTTGACAAATATGGTTATTTAAAGAGAAAGTTGAACTGCCTTATGCCTAAAAAAAAAATGTAGGGCGTAGGAGAAAGTGATAAAAAGGGGGACTTCAAGCACGAGGGATAATAGGAATACGGAAATAGCTGAAGAAAAAAGTTATGAAAAAATTGGTTCGGGTCCGAAAGACCGTCCAATATCTTTATTTATTGCCTAATATCCAAAGGATAATAATAATGAGTAGGATACCTAAATACGGTGGTGAATAATAAACAGTGTTTTTATTTAGTAGATAAAATGCAATATATGCAGCAGATATTATAATAATTCATTTTTTGTAATTTCTTTTCATCTAATCACACTCACCTGTCTTACCCTCCAGCAGACTCTCGTCTCCGCTACCCAACCATTCGTCTCCCCCTCCCACCAGCCAGACTGTGCTGCTTCTTCACCCTCCCACACTACCCCCTATATAACTCCGCCCACATTTCTCCCCTCCTCACCCTCCCACATCCCCCCTCCCTCCACCTGCAACTGTTACCAGAACCACTGACACCCAAACCAAGTAGCTGGTGGATGGGGTGTAGCCGTTTCATCTGTCTGGAGCTGTACACTTGCCTATTTTGTTTTTGAATGTCTTAAGTGAGATACTGTTCACGGTATCTGAGGGTAATCTATTCCATATATTTACGACTCTGTTGAAGAAGTATTTTGCTTCATGGGACTGGAAATGCTTTCCCATAATTTTGCAGCCATTACTTCTGGTTTGACTGGACCAGTCTATTTAAAAATATTTATTCGTCTAAGTTGCAATATCTCTTTATTATTCTGAAAACTTCAATAAGGTCATCTCTCACCCTGCACTTCATTAGACTAAATAATTTAAGTTCTTCAAGGCGTTCCTCATATGGTTTGTTTCTAAGTCGTGGTATCATTTTTGTGATTCTTCGCTGCATTTTCTCTACTTTTTCTATGTCCTTTCCGCAGTACGGAAACCACATTTGCGCACAGTACTCAAAATGGGGGCGCACTAGTGAGTTGTACAAGACAAGTATGACTTTTTCCAATTTAAACTCGAAAGTTCTTCCAATAGAACCAACCAGCTTGTTTGCAGTTTTAACCGTATCGGTGCATTGCTTACTCGGTTTTAGGTCATTTGATATTATCACACCAAGATCCTTTTCATTGTCTGTACTTGATAACTGGATGTTATTCATTTTGTAATTCGCATGGTCGTTGTTACTTCCATTACGAAGTACTATGCATTTTTCTGTGTTGAATTTCATTTGCCATTTTTCTGCCAAGCTTGCTAAAGTACCTATATATATATATATATATATATATATATATATATATATATATATATATATATATATATATATATATATATATATATATATATACCGTTATTAAAGTCATTTTGTAACTACTGCCACTGTAATTTTGAAGTTACTTTACTGGTTATTTTAGTATCATCTGCAAATTCGGATACTTTACAAATTAGACCCTCATCAGTATCGTTTATACAGATAATACAAAGTACTGATCCAAATACTGAGCCTTGGGGAATGCCGCTAATCACATTAACCCATTTGGATTCCATTCTGTTTATCACAACTTGCTGTTTTCGGTCTGAAAGCCAGTCTTGTAACCTTTTCTGCGTATTTCCTTTTATTCCATGTGCTTCTATTTTGCTCATGAGACGTTTGGGAGGGACAGTGCCAAATGCTTTCCGAAAGTCGAGGTGAATTATATCTACTGCTCTGGAGTCATCATATGATTTTTAAACATCATGGAAAAAGTCCAGTCAGTTAAGTTATGCATGAACGACGATGTCTGAATCCATGTTACAAGTCTTTAATTTTATTTTCCTCTAGATAATTAACTATATTATCTCATGATTTTAACTTGCACACTATTCATGTTAAGCTGATTGGTCTGTAATTTCCTGGGTGCGACTTATTTCGTTTTATGAAAATTGGTGTTACATTTGCTAGTTTCCATTTGCATGGAACTTTTCCAGTACTTAACGATTTATTGAATAAGACAGAGAGTGGCAGCAGTATATCATTTTTTGATTCTTTGAGAATTCTCAGTGATATTTTATCAGGGCTAGGGGTTTTGGATATGTTCGTACTATTTATGGCTGAAAGGATATCGCTACTATGGATAGCAAAGTTACTAAGGACTGAGCTATTTGCTTTGTTTGTGGGCAACAGTTGGTTTCTGGTGATGTTTTCTACTGTAAAAAGAGACGCAAAGTAATCGGTAAGAAAGTTTGCCATTTCAACCTCATTTTCTGTGTATTTGCTATTGTTCGTTTCTAGAGGGCCTATTGATGTGGTCTCAACCTTTTTCTAATGTAAATGTAAAGTAAAGGATTTGATTTGCACGGATTAGCAATATGGATCTCCAGTGCTCTTTTGCTTAGTTTAATAAGTCTTCGATATGCAGCGTCGATTTTCATACTGTAATTTATCATCATTATTTTGTATAGTTTTATATTTATTGTATGCCTGTTGTTTGGCTATTAAGTTCCTTTTAAATTCACTGGACCACCACTTTAGTTTACTATTACCAGTTGGATGCCTGTTACGTAGTAGCACACATGACCTTACTGCTTCATTAAATTTTTTGGTGTACAATATATTTTCCATACTTGGTTTGTCTCATCGGTTTCAGACATTTCATTCCAATCTGTAGTTCCAAGTAACGCTCTAAGCCTGGTGAAATCCGCTCTGCAATAGTCCGCGACCTTTTCTTTGCTCTCTGTTTCTTTAACATTTTCAGCAGGAATATTAAACTGTATAATTCGATGATCACTGAAACTAAACTCAGGTCCGATTTCAGCGTTGTTGACTAGATTATCATTTCAAGTTAAGATGATGTCTAGGATATTGTTTCCTCTCGTTGGGTATTCTCCGTGTTGGGAAAGGGCACTTTCTTGAAGATTCATATAAAGCTCTTTTCCTGAGTGTGCCGTTAGCGGTTCACCCCACTTTGTTACTGGTAGATTAAAGTCTCCGAAAATTACGCTATCCTTTTGACAACAAATTTCTGCAATTTGATCATAAAGTTTTTCATCTGTCTTAGTTGACTGTGCTGGAGGACGATAGACGAGACATATATTTTGTGCGAATTAATACTCAGCTGAACGTAACTGGCATCTATGTTGGTAATACTGGGTTTGGATAGCACAAGGGGGTGGAGGCTGGTTTTCACATATTGTAAAACACTGCCATCAGCTTGGTGTGGTCGCTCACAGCTGAAAATATTGTACCCTGTTACTGAATATTCTGATAAAAAGGCACGATCAGATGTGTTAATCCAGGACTCTGTGATGCCAAGAATGTCATAATTTTCTAGGTAAATAAGAGATTTCAAATCCTAAAACTTGTTGTGTAGACTGTGTGCATTTACGTAGCAGACTCTAATTCTGCCCCAGACAGTTGCTAAAATGACTTCGTGGGTATTCACGTTGAGTTTACTGCTCCTGGACGTTCTGCGTTTTTTTATCTGAAGAGGACAACTTTATCGCATATAAGTCTACCTAGCCGTGCCGCTCCTGCCGAGTACAAATGGAGACCATCTTTCTGGAACAGAGTATGTTGCCCATAAAAACTGGTCCCACAGATTAACAAGGTCAACTCCTCCCGTGCAGAGAGATTTGAGATGGTTATTTGTGCTGAAGGCCTTATCATAAAAACTATTCTGCCTTGATCCTTGGGAGTATATATATCAGATATTATTACATTAGTAGACTTAGTTTTAAATCGTTTGATCATTTCATGATACATTGCTAGCAATTCCTTCGATCTATTGGACTTCAGATCGTTCGTACCAACATGGATAACGTATAGAGTTTTATCATTTGCATCTGTTGTGACCTCATCACAGGCTTCTGTGATATCACATAGTCCACCTCCTGGAAAACAGTACCTCATTCTCCTACTGGGGGCGCATCCACAAATTTCCTCCAGATGACTGCGTACAATAGACTCCCCAATAAGCCTTGTTTTTTTCTGATTCATCAATTGCTTCGGCAAGGATCTGGTAGCGATTGTATGTAGTTATGGGAAGGTGCTTCCTCGTACCTTTAACGGGTTTTGTGCCATTTCTTACCACAGTAAAGGGGACTTTGCTTGGCGAGGAAAGTACTGAATCGCTGGGTGAGGAAAATACCAGTTCACTATCATTTGTACCTGCATGATGGGCGGGGACTTGTATAAGCTCAGTTTGTAAGTGTCTTCCTTCTGGAATGCTGTCACTGACTCCTACGTTTGCTGCTACGAACTCTTTCAGTATCTCAAACTCTGCCTTGAGTTCCCTGTAATTTCTCTGTGATTCGGCTAAACAATTTTCAAGATCTCTTCTCATGATGCATAGTTTGCACATAAGTGTCGAAAAGTTATCAGAAAAATACTGAGGTGCAAAACGACCAGTACATTCCCTGGCAGACCTTCAGTCAAGATGGCATTTTGCAGCTATACAGTATTTCCAAAATATCACAAAAATAAAAAATAATACTGGTACACAGCTGAGGGATGATATTAAAAATGGATAATATTCTCTATAGATGAAATATTGAACTTCTAGGGAGATCCACTTACTTTCTATATACTATCTCCCTTTACCAGTGTAAAAATAGAAAATCGACTTGCTATGGTATAATCTAAACTAACTTACCATGAATTCATTACCAGTGTAAAAAGAATAGAAGATCTAAATGCTATGGTACAACTCAACTTACCATGAATTCCTTTACCTGTGTAAAAAGAATAGAAAATCTACTTGCTATGGAATAACCTAATTTACCAGAAGTCATGTACCAGTGTAAAAAGAACAGAAAATCTTTTGCTATGGTATGACCTAACTTACCCTGAATTCCTTTACCAGTGTAAAAAGAATTGAAAATCTACTTGCTATGGTACAATCTATCTTACCATGAAATGTAGAAATACACCATAAACTGATTCAGTGGAAAAAAATAACAACAACAGAATGAAGGGAAAATCAAAATAAAACAGCTTCACTCAGTGAACTATTGCTTATAGTGTATAAACTATTTCACTGGTGTACCATCAAACACGCAGTTGTTACTCTATAAAAAAGGCAATGTTGTTCACTTGCATTTAAACAGCAAGCAACTCATTTAATTGTTGTTAAACTTTACAGTGCTAAGACGTACACAGGTGATAGGAAAACACAGTCCACACAGAGAGCTCGTTTGTGAATACAACTCTTAATACACTAACACCATTTACTAGTGAAAAAAGATAATCTACTTGCTATGATATCGTTCTAACTGACCTTGATCTGCGGGAAAATAAACTATATTATGACTGAGATAAAAATACAAATGTGGGAAAACGATAGGCCTACAGAGGGTGGGAATGAAATGTAAACAATGGGACAAGCTAACGATTTACACTTTCAACACACTCAAAAACTTCTGCACGCAAGATATTATAATTTTTTACACGGGGGTAATATGTCTTGGACTCTTTATAACACTAAGCTATTCTCTTTCACACCAATATTCACTCAAACTTGTTAAAACACTTAGTAATGCAGAGCGCTGGTGTACACATCTGATTCTAAGATGGCTGAGGAGAACTGGATGTCGAGCAAACCATACAGTATATAAAGTCCTACTCGCCTCTACGGAAGAGATCCTTTCAACAGTCTTAGGCCTGTGTACGGGGTGCATATAACCTCCCTCTCGGCCACGACCCCAGTTGGTGCCTGCAGATGTACAGTAAGTTTGTGAGAAATATCTACAGTACTTTTTTTCTGTTCAGTATTCTAGAGTTACTTATGAGATATTTAATTGATATTAGTATTGTCATATTGACTTATATTTGTTTTGCTTTTCTGTCTATCTATCTACCTATAGTGGATATGGATATAATCTTATGGTTTATGCATATACCTCCACTCTTCCTTTCCAGCCCACTGGTGGTCGCCCTATCACACCTTTTCCTTTCATTTGCTCTCACATATTCTGTAATTTCATTTCTGTTCATTTTCTCATTCATTATTTTTTTAAATGTTATTGGCCACTTGCAGAAATAAAATACAGCACTGATTTAAAATATATGATGAAGTTCAGTTAATTCACTTTCACCAAACAAACTGATTTAAATTTAATACTGAAGAAATTCACCGTGTTATGTTAAAATCAAACGGCTCTTACCAAACCTGATTTCAGTGCAGATTTAGCTGCTCTGACTTGAAGTTTACAACAGGGTGAAATTTTAATGCTGGGTAGGGTCGGCCACAAATTTAAAACCATATTCGTTTTTTGCCACTTTCTTATACTTACTGATGTTTTTGGATTATTACACATTCATATAAGGTATCTTGTGTTACTTTGTTGCGTTTGACGCCTTTCCGCCTTTTTTTTTTTTTTTTTTTTTTTTTTTTTTCATTAGGCTTTTACTGTTTACTATCAAAATTTGTTACAGTGTTATAACGTAATGCTGCATTTACCAATTTCAAACGATTTTTCACATTGTTTTCTTACGGTGTAACTATGAATTTGTATTACCTTTGCATACGTAAAGACGGCGACGGAACCCAGCTACCACGCGCGGAGAATTCTAAGAATTTAATAGTTATTATGATGCCAGACTAATTTTGCTTCAGTTGCAGTAGAGGTACAGTTACCTCCACTTCTAATGAGTACAGCGAGTGGTGTATTTGGTGAAATGTGGCACCACTGTGTTTGTTTATATCGTAGTAATAGTAAGTGAATGGGCAGGTCCGGCAGAGTTTCTCCTCCGCTACAGTATCTAGTACCCACAGAAACGATGTTCTATCAAGTCATACTCTGTCTGCAAATCCAAGTGTTTGCCACGTATGGTTAGTGAGAGGTAATGAGAAAAACAAATACTAACGCCATTGGATCCCATTGCTTCTCTGACGGGAGATCACTGTGAGGCGAGATGGAACGGAGGGGAGGGGGGACAGGTGGTGGGGGCGCATGTATCAAAACCTTGTCGTGTTTCGTTTTGAAATATGAAGGATGTGATTATACAGATGTTCTGAGGTGATCTGTAACTCCGTATGCAATAACGTGCATTGGATGAATGTTGGAGTCTTAATGTTCGTCATACAGTGTAGTGAAGAAGTGTAGCTGAGCATAAATGTTAGAAGGTGTGATGTGCGGTGTCTCGAATCGTGGTTCATCTGAGTCTAGTGTGCGTGACTCGACTGCTGTAACATTTTTGTGGCTGAACCAGGGTGGTCTTTAATGATTCATGATTAAGCATGCGACACAACGGTCATGTCATGTTGTGCATCATCAGTCTGTTATATTGTGAGGAAAAACAATCATTATATTCTCAAACTATGGTATAAGTAGATGTTCTGTTGCATAGGATTATAGCTACTTTGAGTGTTGGACAGCTATTGGCTTGTTGTGCGAAAATGTTGTGCAGTCATCATACTGATGGATCATGTGGAGGTAATGAGATACTGTATTTACATAATGAATGCATATCTTGTATTTTTTAATAATTTAAATAACGGTGTTACTGATGTTCAGTCCGCAAATGATGTCGCCTTCCTCGAGTTCCTATTTCATTTGCCGGGTTACTTGTGACATAACATCCACAAACACTGATCATCTATCTATCTATCTATTGCCAGACGCCTCAATCCCGTTTGGGGTGGCCACAAACAAATCGCCTCCAAGTCGCCCTGTCCCCCGCCATTTCACTACCCTGCTCCCAACTCACACCCCCCTCTCTCATATACCTCTCCACCCCATCCCTCCATCTCATCCTCGGTCTCCCCCTCCCTCTTCCACCCTCCACCTCACTCACATACACTCTCTTCGTCAGTCTTTCACCCTCCATCCTCTCCACATGGCCAAACCACCTCAGTGTGTTCCTCACAACGCTTCCTATCACATCCACATCAACACCACAACGCTCCTTTATATCCTCATTCGTCAGCCTGTCTCTCCACGTGACTCCACAAGCTCCTCTTAAATAACTCATTTCCACTGCTCTCACTCTTGACTTGTGCCCTTCCAACAACGTCCAAGCTTCACTGATCATCGTTTATTGTATTCTCTTTAAAACATTCATACATTAGTTTTCATATACAGAAAGTATTACACATTCAAGCCCCCCTTACCTCCAGACGGATTATACTATTTAATGGTGTGTCTACACTCACACACTGTTCATCCAGTGGAAGCAATATTTCCCATACCAACACCAAACATCACATATATTGGTGGTGACCTTACTCCCACCGGCCCAGCTCCTCACTCCCTACTGCTCCATAACAGTTCGCTTCCACACACACCATGCCACCAAGCGGGATGGTCAAGTCCTCTCACCCTTTCTGTTCCTGCAACATTTCCTTCCTCTCCTACTACCCCTCTCCTGAAGTCCCATCTTACCTACCAAATATTCTATTGTATTTCTAACTGCCTTGGGATTATTGTTTTCAATCTTCAGCGTCATCGGACACAGCATCATGGGTATTCGTACTATCAAAATCAATTGTCAAACTTGAGGTTATTATGAATATCGCATGATGGCTCCATGATCTAAGTAGGGGAGGTCAGCCAAACAGCCCGCCGCGTGAGACCGCGTGATGTCACATCAGCCCTCTGGTGAGCGGGTTCAGCTTGTCCCATTTTGCGCTGTCTCCTTGCTCTTGTCTGTTAGCATTGATCTCTTCGTTTATCCGTTTAAGAGCCATCATAAACGTTGCTCGCGTTTATATAGATAGATAGATAGATAGGTAGTTTGATAGATATAGATATAGACAGACAGATACATAGACCGATAGATAGATATAGATATAGATAGATAGATGAGTGCGAATGTGATCGAATGTGTATTTATGTGTGGAGGTTTTTGTGTTATTTTGTTTTCCTTAGTCGTATCGCTACCCCACCTTGGTGGGAAGGTGCAATTAAGTATAAAAGAAAAAAATATAGACAGATAGATAGGAGAAGCAGGTATTAAGTCCTGCTGTGGAATGTTACAGGCAGATGATAATGTGATTTATTGACGTATTGACTATGGTCATGGTAGATGGTTATAAAGACATAAAATATATTGTACGAGAGATGAAACTATGAATGAAGCAGTGTGGTCGAATCTCAAACAGCACGTCCAGGTGGACGCCAGCCAGCTAGCCTTGAAAGCCAGGATTGGGAAGGCAGTGGGGTGCATGTGACGTCATGCAGGCAGGGATTCCGTGCTGTCTGGCTGACCTCCCCTATTTAGATCATGGATGGCTCAAACAACAATACCATAACGAAGTTTCGCTTCCCATCTACAATCACCACCATCACAGTGCCCGGTAACCAGTACACATCATAATATTTTGGGTCCTAGTTCCCTTTGTCCTACGATCGATATACTATGTGTGTCCATTGTCTGTTATGAAATTGCAAGGACAGTATCGGGCCAGTATTCACCGTTGCAGAGGTATTTCGGTGGTGTGGTTTTACTAGGAATATTGCGTAGTCTAGCTTTGTTTGTGCATGGGTCCAGTAATGCAGCTGGCCAATCCAGATCCATGTTAACACAGTTGATGACGTCTGCAACGTTTGTGTGTGATAAACGGACATATAACGAACTGCACCACTGGCAACATTATGCATGTCTGTCCGTTGTAAGCCATTATAACACAAGTTTTTAGTATGTGGCCACGGCTACACAAAATATGTCAGTGGCGTGGTGCGGCTGGGAGAGTGGAAAACTGCATATAGTCTATGTGTGTTTGTGCAGGGAGTCTGGTAATACACTTCACCGACTTGTTTACACTCATGCCAAGATAGAAGCCAAAGTCACCGTTTTGGTGGCTATACTGACTGACCATTGAACACTCACCTCCCAGCAGTCTGAATGAGGTCCCGTTTTCAGCTAATGGAAACATTAAGTAGTGCAATGAACAATGCAATTTTATATGTAAAGTAAAGAGTGTTTTATGCACCCTGTCATCATACAGGCTTATACAGTATATATATCACAGCCAAGGATAAGCCGGACCTACAGTATTATAAAGGTTGAGTGCTGCTGGAGCATCCAAGTATACGTAAGCAACATTGGTGCACCAGCACCTGGATGGTAAAACCCAACCATCACCCTTTAGGCACAATACTCCCGGGTTGTGATGCTGCCCCACGTCATCCAGTAGATTTACACAAGGTCACTGATAAGCCTGTAATCTCGTCGTAGTGATCCGATATGATAAGTAAGTCAATATCAGGTATCTTTACCCTTTACACGAGAAAGGGCAGGAAATTTGAGAGAGAGAGAGAGAGAGAGAGAGAGAGAGAGAGAGAGAGAGAGAGAGAGAGAGAGAGAGAGAGAGAGGCTGGTGCATTCAAAGTGTCATAACAAGTTGCTACAATGCCACATAATAGACCCAGGGAAAGATAGGGTGGTCCTTGTCTCCATGGGTGTCTTTCTACGGTGACGGTAGCCTCACAGCACCCACCTGTGACCGTGTAAGCATAACAAGCCTCCTCGTTTACAGGCTATTTGAGAGAGAGAGAGAGAGAGGGTCTCTCTCTCTCTCTCTTTCCTTATATACTGTATATATATATATATATATATATATATATATATATATATATATATATATATATATATATATATATACAATATATATATATATATATATATATATATATATATATATATATATATATATATATATATATATATATATATATATATATATATATATATATATATATATATATATATATATATATATATATATATATATATATATATATATATATATATATATATATATATATATATATATATATATATATATATATATATATATATATATATATATATATATATATATATATATATATATATAACGAAAGAGAGACTCTCTCTCTCTCTCTCTCTCACTCTCTCTCCAGATGCATTATACTATTTAATGGTGCGTCTACACTCACAACCTGTTCATCCAGTGGGAGCAATAAATCCCATACCAACACCAAACATCACAGATGTTGGTGATGACCCTACTCCCACCTGCTCACCTCCTCACTCGCTCGCACTCCATAACAGTTCACTTCGAAACACACCTTGCCACCATGCTGGATTGTCAAGCCCTCCCACCCTCTCTATTGCCGCAACATTTCCTTCCTGTCCTAGTATCCCGTCCCACTGACCAATCTCTCCTCAATTCCCCCTTTACCTACCAAATATTCTATTGTATTTCTAACTGCCTTGAGAATATCTTTTTCAATCTTCAGCGTCATCGGACACGGCATCACGGATATCCATACTATCAAAATCTATTGTCGAACTAGAGGTTATTATGAATCTGTATGATGGCTCCAAACAACAATACCTTAACGACGTTTCGACTCCCATCTGCAGTCAAAACCACCATAGTGCTGGGCACATTATACCTCATGATATTTTGGGTTCTGCTTCCCTTTGTCCTACGGTTGATATTCTATGTGTCCATTGATGTCATTGAAATTGCAAGGATAGTATCGAGCCAGTATTCATTGTTACAGAGACAAGGACCCTCTATCCTTCCCTGAGTCTATTATTAAATCGTATTGTAGCAACTTGTAATGACACCATGAATGCACCAGTCTGTCTGTCTGTCTGTCTGCCTGCCTCTCTCTCTCTCTCTCTCTCTCTCTCACACACACACACACACACACACACACACACACACACACACACACACACACACACACACACACACACACACACACACATACACACACACACACACACACACACACACACACACACACACACACACACACACAAATTTAATCCTTCCTCGTATAATGGATAACGAGACCTGATTTTGACTTCTTTATCATATCGCATCACTACGACGAGACTTTGGCATTATCAATGACCTTGTGTAAATCTACTGGATGGCGTGGGGTAGCTTCAGAACCAGGGAGTAATTTGCGTAAAGGGCGGTGGTTGGGTTTTACCATCCAGGCGCTGGTGCACCAATGTTGCTGACGTGTACTTGGACGCTCCAGCAGCACTCAACCTCTGTCATACTGTAGGTCCAGTTTATCCTTGGCTGTATTATATTGTATAAGCCTGTATGATGACACGGTGCATAAAACACTTTATACTTTACACAATCATAAAACTGCCTTGTTCACTCCACTACTTTATGTTTATATTGCTTGAAAATAGGATCTCAGTCAGACTGCTGGGAGGTCAAAGAGTGATGAATGCTCAGTCAGGATAGTCACCAAAACCAAGACTTTGGCTTCTATCTTGGCAGGAACGTGAATAAATCGGTGAAGTGTATTACCAGACTCCCTGCACAAACACAAGTAGATTATACGCAGTTTTACGTTCTCCAGCAGCACCACGCCACCGATATATTTTGTGTAGCCGTGGCTACATACTAAATCCTTGCGTTATAATGGCAGACAACCGACAGACATGCATGGTAAAGGAAACGTTGATCCCCCTGGAGGAACAGTGTGTGAGTGTAGACACACGATTAAATAGTAAAATTCGTCTGGAACTGAGGAGGGCCTGAATGTGTAATACTAGTATGAAAACTGATGTATGAATGTTTTAAAAAGAATATAATATACGAAGATCAGTGTTTGTGGTTGTTGTCACTGCTATCCAGACTAATGAAACAGCACCTCGAAGAAAACGATATCATTTGTGGCCTGGACACACGTAACACCGTTATTTCAATTTTAATAATACAAGATATGCATTCATTATGCAAATACAGTATGTCATTACCTCCGCGTGAATCTCTTGCATCAGTATGATGACTGCACAACATTTTCGCAAAACATGCCAATAGCTGTCCAACACTCAAAGTAGCTATAATCCTATGCAACAGAACATCTACTTATACCATAGTTTGAGAATATAATGCTTGATTGTTTTTCCTCACAATAAAACAGACTGGATGATGTGCACAACATGGCATGACCGCTGTGTCACATGCTTAATCATGAATCATTTAGGGTATGTCCACACTGCCGAATATTCCGAAACTTTGTGTTATGGAACAAGGTTACAGTAACATGTTATGGTATAATTCGAAACAGTTCCGGAACATTTATTGAGTTCTGTAACCAGGCCAGAGCTACCACTGGGTGTGCAATAATGTTCCTGACAGTGTTCCGGAACGTGCAGTAACTTCACGTAACATTGTTACGGCAACATGTCACTGTTACGTAGGTTACGTAACCTTGGTGTGGACGTACCCTTAAGGCCACCCTGGTTCATCCACAAAAATGTTACAACAGTTGAGTCACACACACACCAGACACAAGTGAACCACGATTCGAGACAAGGGACATCACACTTTCTAACATTTATGCTCAACTACAGTTGTTCACTATATTGTATGACGAACATTAAGAATCCTACATTCATCCAATACACGTTATTGCATTTGGAGTTACAAATCACCTCAGAACATCTGTATAATCACACTCTTCATCTTTTCAAAACGAAACACGACAAAGTTTCAATACATGCGCCCCCACTACCTGTCCCCCCCTCCCCTCCATTCCATCTCGCCTCCACAGTGATCTCCCGTCAGAGAAGCAATGGGATCCAATGGCATCAGTATTTGTTTTTCTCACTACCTCTCACTAACCATACGTGGCAAACACTTGGATTTGCAGACAGAGTATGACTTGACAGAACATTGTTTCTGTGGGTACTACATGAATACTGGAGCGGAGTGAGAAAACTCTGCCGGACCTGCCCATTCACTTACTATTACTACGATGTATACAAAAACACAGTGGTGCCACATTTCACCAAACACACCACCCACTATACTCGTTAGAAGTGGAGGTAGCTGTACACTGAGTGGTCAAAAGTTGTGTCCTGATCCCAGGCACAACATTAATCTCTATCAACTGAGGTTCGAACAACGATGCTTCGGGAGGAGGGGGGGCGGAGGTGCCGGGGTGAGCAGGATACGGGGTCAGAGGAAGGGATTCAGTGTCCAGATCCATGAGATGATAAGTAACCAATAGTTGCTATAATCTCAATTATGATTCAATGGTAAGGTTACTATTAATCTAATAAGTACGAACAGCATGATATACAGATAACTATATACTCCGCGTGACAATTCTTTTTTACAAGTGCTCTGATGTTTCTCAGTCCTCTCAGCGTAGAAGCAGTCAGGTTTGAATTTCAATTTTTAAATCATCGTTTGCATAACTTGTGACTAGTTGCTTTCTTTGGTGTAGAGGGGCCAGTCGTCAGTTATCATTGGATGTTTAACTTTTCAGTGTTTATTACCTTCTGGTCATACTTTTCTTGTCTTTAATAAGGTTGTAATTCATACCACATTTTCAAGGTATACCACCGTTATTTTGAGTCCCTTCAACTATGGAAGGACTTAATGGCAAAAGCCTGGTCATTTCAATCAGTTTTGGGAGAAAGTGCTCGGGATGAAGTTAGAAAATATATTGGCAAATTTTAATTTAGAGGAAATTGAAACACATGAGTTAAACAAATGCTTTTATATCAATCACACACTATTAGTGACACACAGTAAAGTAGTTAGTGTATTTATGATATAAAATTGGCATATTACTAATTACATATACAAGTAACTCACCTTGACTGTATTAAGAAAAACACATTCATATATAATTACACTAATTTATAGTAACCTAGGAAACATAAGGGTGATATTAACAAACATAGAGCCAAGCATTTGGTAAATCATTGCCTACAATATATACACATAGAATGCATACGATATTACTTTTCATTATGAAAGATACCTCACATGGACTCAAAGAAAATTACATCATCAAGCAATTAAAGGATGCAAACACGTCAGTAGCCTACAAGGTCCAACCACCTTGAGCTTGAACAACTTCATCAACCCACCTGGGTAGGGATGTCACTAAATTATGACAAATATTTGGACGGCTCCTCACAGACATCCCAAAACCTCAAGGGCTTTTTACCTTCTACAGCTTGAAGCTTTTTTCTTCACCCACATAATGGCCCATAAATTCTCGATTGGGTTTAGATCACGACCATTTGAGGGGCCAATCGAGGACTTCCACTTGCGAGTGTTGATTTAACCAATCCTTTAACACTGTGAACAGGTCTAATAGGATGAGGAAGTGGGACTGACATATTCTTTGCACGGGTGGCAATAAAACGTTTTCTAACACGTCACTGTATTTTTGCCCTGTAAACAATCTTCCTTCTATTTTCGTCAATTCTCCAGGTCCGCTGGCCCACATCCATCCCCCAAATGAAAGGTTCACCCGACCACTTTTGGCCTTCTATATATTTTTCATCTCATACTGTGTGTTTAATGGTCTCCAGCACGTTCGAGCCCCTGCTTCTACCGGCATGAAAGCAGTTTTCCTCATCAGAAAATATTGATAATGTTTAAAAATCTACGTCTGCTCCTTCATGCTGTAAAGCAAAGCCTAGTATACACTCTTTACTGGTTTGGGGAGAGTTTTTTTATTTCTTGGCCATCCTGTAACAGTGACTGCCAATCTCGTGAATGCGTCTTCTCGTCGTCCGCTGATCGCTTGGAAGCTTTAATGTCCGAACAACCTGAACTGCTGAACACTTTGACTGCTCGTTTACCATGTCCGCAATACGGGCGACATCTTGTCGGTGAGAACCCGAATTCTTCCACTGCGAGGCTTTGTCTTCACTGGGCAACTCCATTTGCCACCGACAAATCCATCGATTCACAGTCCTGACAGAGACACCTGTGACGAGGGCAACTTCTCTAGATGATTTTCCCACTTCCCACATCCCGATGATACGGCCACGGAGGGAAATGCTCAGGATCGTTTGCATTCTTCCATTCACCCATTTCATTACAGAGCCTCTCTGCTATTCCTACATTGAATATCAAATAATGCAATAGTTGGTACTGCAGTCTTAGACTATTCATACTTCATTGTTTTTGCAAAATAACTGGTAAAACCATCTTGCACTGCCGCTCTCGTCTACATTCAAAACAACAACTTTCTGTGTGTGTGTGTGTGTGTGTGTGTGTGTGTGTGTGTGTGTGTGTGTGTGTGTGTGTGTGTGTGTGTGTGTGTTTGTGTGTGTGTGTCTGTGTGTGTGTGTGTGTGTGTGTTTTGAACAACCACCCATGTCATATCACTACATAATTATGGGGCTTTATCTTCCTACCATTGCCACATTCTTGCCATCCATGATAAATTGCAATACTTATTAAACAATTCACACTGAGTTAGCAGTATGTATATAAATATATATATATCGGATACTTTTAAGTTAAGCTACAAAATATGGTGAATGTTTTTGGCGTATCAGGTAGAGCCAGGATTCCGGAGGCTTAAATGATTGAATGAAACCGTGGTCCATTGGACTGGGCATTGGGGAGACTTGGGCTGCCTGGTGGCTGCTACTTCTGATCCTGCCGTAGGGTGGAACTGGAGGTCCGGATGATGATGATGATGATATATACAGTACATATATCAATATCTATCTATCTATATCTATATCTATTAATATTATATATATATATATATATATATATATATATATATATATATATATATATATATATATATATATATATATATATATATATTCGTGCAATGAATAATGGAAAGTTTGGAAAATGAGTATTTATTCTGATGATCAATAGGCTACAGAGCAATTCTGGTTTGACCGTCTCCAGATAATATTTATGCAATGAATGTCGTGGTATACGTAGTAAAAGGTAAACTTTCCACTACCACTGATTTTTAGATCACATATAGCAATGGACTGCTAAACAGGAGGTCCATGGACCCTCAGGGAGTGGAGTAAGTAGGTATGAAGAGCAAGGAGTAGGCGGAGAGAGGTAAGGAAGGGGGAGGAAGGAGGTAGGAGTTTGACAGGAAGGGTGAGAATGGGTGGAATGTAGATAAAGATGTAAGAGAAAGGGGTGGAGATACAGGGAAATAAAACAAAATAACCAGAGCTGCTTATTTTGATCGAAGTAAGTAGTTTGGGATAATTCTATAATCTGCTTTACCTCATCATTTCGTGCTGTCCGTTTCCTCCAGCACTGAAATGCAGAGGCTGAAAATCACTACGAGTATACCAAGGCTGACATTCACGTATTCCAAAGTCTCATGGAATACTTGACCATACTCATATTATTGTAAGTCTTCAATATCACAGCCCAACCTAATCAGTAAATCATATTGAGATCATGGCAATAGTGGTTACTTATCATCCCATGGATCTGGACACTGAATCCCTCCCACTGACCCCGTCTCCTGCCGCCCCGGCACCTCACAACCCCCTCCTCCCGAAGCACCGTTGTTCGAACCTCATTTGGTAGAGATTCATGTGTTTGTGGCCTGGGATCAGGGACAGAACTTTTGGACCGCCAGTGTACCATTTACGTTATTACCTCGAAAGTTTCATTATCGAAACTCATTCTGACTTATTCGAAACCAAAAATAATGAACAAATGAATGCAGTATTGTCTGCAAAAATATCAAATACTGAAAACCAGTGACCTTGTACTGCATAAAATTTCATTCAGTTGGGTGCAGTTAAAGATAAACCATGCTAATTTGGTGAAAGTCATTTGACGCCGGCAACTTCTTTCGACACTGATTTTAAATCAGTGTAGTGAGATTAAATCACTCTTGGTGCAAGGTGGTCACATAATTTTAAACTTTATCAATCGTCTATTTCTGTCTGTTTGGCTTTCTTACAATATAGACCTGCTATGGCAGCCAATGTTGCGTACGTCGACGGGACGCCTCGGGTTAACCAAAGATTTACATCAATTCTTGCTGAAGGCATCGAGAAATCTCAGTGTTTTCTATTTCAAAGTATTGGGGAATGATTCCACGAGGGCCTGGTAAGTTGAAGCATCATCTGACGACAATCCACCTTTAGTATGAGGAGAAAAGATCCCAGTTTCTTCAAGCGCCATGAACAGAATTTGGGAAAATAAAGACTGGATGGGAGTGGTGCTTTTATAACAACAGAACTTAATAAGCGTATTACAGGTGCATCATCTGAGGTTTCCCTTGAAATAGCAAGGAAGAAAAAGATCCACATGGTTCGTGAAACTTTTAAGCCGTGTGCTGTAAAGATGGTCAAGTGAGTTCTTGGAGAGACAAGTGCATAAGGTTCAGCAGATTTAAGGTTCAGCAGATTTAAGGGTCCTTGAATTTCCTTGTCAAACAGACACAGTGAAATGGAGAATTAGTGAAATGTCAGCTGGTATCATGGAACAAGTGATATAGGAACTAAATTGTCTCCAACTGGTATGCGTGCAGTATAGTTGGATGAGTTAACGGATGTGAGTTCTTGTGCACAACTACTTCTGTTTGTTTGGCAGCGTATTCGTTCTATTAGACATCCAAGATGAATATCTGTTCTGTACCCACAGCCTGAAACTACCACAAAAACTTCGGATGTGATGGAAAAGAAGACTTCATTCTTCGTTGCAGCTAACGGAACAGCCTGGGGAAACTGTTGTGGCGTCTGTACTAATGGGGTTCTTCTGGCGATGCTGGGATCAAATTCAGGACAACAGAAGCATGTCAGAAGGAGCAACAGCTGTGAATGAGAATGTGGTGCATTTTATGATCCATCGTCTTACACTAGCGTTCAAAAACGCTCTCTGATTCTCTTTGCAAGGTCCTGGAAGCAGTGGTTAATGTGGCATCTTTGTGAGGATAGGAGATCTGAACTCTCGCCTTTTAGAAAACTCTCTGTGAAGGCATGGATTCAGAGGCATGAATACCTCCTCCTTTACTCCAAAGTACGAAGGCTGTCCAAGGGCAAGTTGTGAATAGAGTATTTGAGCTTCGGAGAGAACTGAAACTTTTCCTCGAAATAAAAGGGAAGGATGGTCTGTTAAACCTCTTCAACCAGGCGTTGTAGGAGTCACATCCTGCATACCTGGCCGACATTACCCAGACAGCTAAACAGGCTGAATCTCAGTCTACACGGCAGGGAGAGAAATATATTTCACGTCATGTTGTTCTGTATGTGTACATTTCTTGCTGAACTCCAGGACTGGCAAAGGAAAGTGAGTGCAGAAAATATTGCAATGTTTGAGAACCTTTCAACTTGTCCGAGACGAGACTGAAGAGAAACATTTACTTGACCCATCACTCAAACGTGAAATAATTCAGCACTTGAAATCAGCGGAAAGGAGCTCAAAATATACTTCCCAGAATTCCAAGGATGAAGAAGAGGAAGTGATGAGGAATCCCTTTTCTGACAATCTTGATATTGCTGCCATTCCTGATGATGTTCAGGACGGATTCCTTGACCTCAGGAATGATTCTGCTGCCAGAGACATTTATGAAGAAAAATCTCTGACTGTATGTTACTAGTTCTCCATGCATCAGTCATATCCAAAAGTTAGTGAAATCATGCTTAGATTCCTCTTCCTGTTTTCCACAACATATTTATGTGAATTTGGTTTCTCCACCCTTCTACTCATAAAAGTAAAAGCAGAAGCCTGTTGGATGAGGTCCCAGATGTGAGATGTGCGTTATCAGTAACCAAACCTCGACTTAATTGACTGATTGAAAGCAAACAGTGATATCCATCCCATTTATGTGTAACAAAATATACATTCTTACTGACAGTTGTAGGCATTAATAATAAACGGGCAGCACCAAAGCATTTCTTTTTCTAATCAGTATTTGTGAGGGGCTTGAGAGAAAACTGAAGGCCACGTCGAGGATGTAAAGATCCTCACAATTGGGGGAATGTCCTATGCAGTCTGCAGCACTAAAAAAGAGCTATCCCATGCATTTTGTGTGCAATATGAGAAGACTAAATATAGTGTATTTATGTTGAATATGACCTGTGTGTGTGTGTGTGTGTGTGTGTGTGTGTGTGTGTGTATAGGCCTATATATATATATATATATATATATATATATATATATATATATATATATATATATATATATATATATATATATATATATATATATATATATGTTACGGAACAGAGAAAGATAATGTACACTTTAAGTGAGAATACTAAAAATCACTACTGTCCCGTAAAGTTCCAGGTTCAAAACAAGAGTTAGATAAAATTACAAGTTAAAGTTTAATGCTCAAACTAACAACAAAACATTCAGAACTCATAAGGATAATGTAATGGCAAAAAACAGGTTAAATATATGGTTAACTGCAATAGCCTCTATTAACACGAAATTAGCAAGAGTAAATTTATCTAAGTCAGCCCTGATAAAATGAGAAAATCAGATAATACTCAGTGAATGCAAGATATATTATTACAGATACAAAATATTATTACCACTGGCTGACAATATGAATTACAAAAACTTTACTAGGCCTACGAATCAACACCTTATGCTATACAGTACAAGAACAAAATGTAATAACACTTATACTCAAATTACACAGCTGCTAGATGGCTGGAGACTTCCTGAGCATTCACAATAATAACAACTGTACAGGAGAGGACAGAGATGTGAGCAAAATGAGGAGTAGATCTAAGTGGCAATTAATGCAGAGACTGAGCTCATTATATAGGGACCGGCAGAGCTTGATACAACTTGTAAGAAGGATGCGCAAATGAAGCCATAGGGGACAAAGAGTTGACAATCCTGCTCTGAACAACAGAAAGAATGACTTACTTTACTATAAGGGTAGAAGGGGGGAGTGAGGTAGAACACGCTCGTGATCAAACATGCAGCATACTGTACGTTAGAATTACACAAAGGATGATGAAATCATAGGCTATATAACATCTCCCCACAAAGAAAAAGAAATTTACAAAAGAAATTTCTTATTACTCTAAAACAATCTGTCTAAAGTCTAGATAAGCAATCTGCAATAACATTTTCTTTCCCCTTGACATATTGGATGTCAAATGAATACTCCTGAAGAAGTAGACTCCATCTTGTCAATCTCTGATTTTTATTTTTAAACTTACTAAGGAATTTCAGTGGGTTATGATCGGTATAAATGACTGTGGGGTCAAAACCAGAACACAAATAAAATGAAAAATGCTGTAAACCCAAAATCAAGGCCGAAAGCTCTTTCTCAATAGTTGAGTAGTTCTTTTGAGGTGGAGTGAACTTCTTACTGTAATAAGATACAGGGTGTTCAATACCCTGATCATCCTCTTGCAGCAAAACAGCCCCAGCTCCTGTATCAATTGCATCAACAGCCTTCTTAAAAGGCTTGGCAAAATTTGGAGTAGCGAGCACTGGCTGACTTAATAGGATAGCTTTAAGTCTGTTGAAAGAGGATTCACAGTTATCAGTCCAGACAAATTTAACTCCCTTTTTCAGTAGGTCTGTAAGTGGTGATACAAGAATTGATAAGTTAAAAACAAATCTCCTGTAATAACCTACCATTCCCAAAAATCTTTGTAGCTCTTTCCTACTTTTAGGTATGGAAAGATCACTTATAACCTGAACCTTAGCTCCTGGTGGTGCAACATGTCCATCACCAATTACGTACCCAAGGTACTGAACTTTAGCTTCACCAAACTTACACTTTGATAAATTAGTTACAATATTAGCCTGAACCAAACGCTCAAGAAATTTACTGACATGGCATAGTTGATCTTTCCAGTTGTCACTGAAGATTAATACATCATCAATATAAACAACACACCCTGCCAAACCCTCTGTTACAACATTCATGAGCTTCTGAAATGTGGCTGGTGCATTCTTCATACCATATGGCATTACAGAACATGCAAAAGTCTTTCCTAGTGTTACAAAACATGAGATCTCCCTAGCACGTTCAGTCATAGTTACTTGCCAGTATCCCTTTAACAAATCAAACTTACTTATGTACCTAGCCTTTCCGATCTTGTCTATGCAATCTTCCACGTGAGGGAGAGGGTAAGTGTCTGTTTTGGTTATCTGATTAACACATCTGCAGTCGATGCAAAGCCGCTGTGACCCACCTGTCTTAGGGACTAGAGTGACAGGAGAACTCCACTCGCTCTGACAGGGCTCAATCATCTTGTGGTCCAACAGGTAGCCAAGCTCCTTCTCGATGAGAGGAACTTTCACTGGGTTCACACGGTAAGGAGGCAATTTAATTGGCTTTGCGTCTCCAACATCGACATCATGCATCAACACAGTGGTTCTTCCTGGAGTGGCACGGAACACTTGCGGGTACTCCTGCAGTAATGCCGAAAACTCCTGCCTTTCCTCGGGAGGTAGATGAGAAAGCTTAATCTGGAGATCATTCATGATATCAGGATTCTTCCCCAAATTATCACTCAGGCTCATGCTGCATGGGAGAACTTCACTTGCAGACTCGGGTGGAACAGCTACAGTGCAGACTGGGTTATTTTCGTCCCGCCCGTGATATAACTTTAGCATGTTGATGTGACAAAGTTGCTTGTTCTTTCTATGATCTGGTGTGGCGATGATATAGTTGACATCACTGAGTTTCTTCTCCACGAAATAAGGACCACTAAACTTGGCTTGAAGAGGTTGCCCATGCACCGGTAGCAGAATCAAAACCTGATCTCCTGGCTGAAAGTGGCGTGACCTGGACTTCTTATCATACCAAGTCCTCATCTTCTGAGCAGCTCCTAAATTCTCTCTCGCCAGCTGTAAAGCAGTGGACAGCCGTTCTTTGAACTTCATCACATACTCCAGCAGGTTGACGTCATCTTCCTCCGACAGCCAGCATTCCTTGAGTAACTTAAGGGGTCCTCTTACTTCATGGCCAAACAGTAGTTCAAAAGGTGAGAAGCCCAGTGATTCATTTGGAGATTCTCTTCCGGCAAATACAACGAATGGAAGACCTTTATCCCAGTCTTTCTGATGTTCCAAACAGTATTTCTTGAGCATCGATTTGAGTGTTTGATGATATCTCTCCAACGCTCCTTGGGTCTGGGGATGGTAAGCTGAAGACGTGATCTAGGTGATGCCCAACTCTTTCAGAGACTGCTTGAAAACATTTGACATGAAATTACTTCCCCGGTCTGACTGTACCTCCTTGGGCAGACCAAACTTGGTAAAGAATCCTAGCATTTCCTTAACCACGTTCTTTGCTGAGATATTTCTAAGTGGAATGGCTTCAGGATAACGAGTAGCCATATCAATCAGGGTCAACACATAAGAAAATCCTGAAGAAGTCTTAGGAAGAGGGCCCACAATATCCACCAACACACGGGTGAATGGCGCCTCAAAAGGAGGAATGGGAACTAGAGGTGCAACCTTTTCGGTCTGATTACACTTCCCCACAACTTGACAGGTGTGACATGACTTACAAAAGAAACATCCCTGAAGATACCTGGCCAGTAGTGTTTCAAAATGGGTGCCACAGTGTTCCTCACTCCAAGGTGTCCTGCCAAACTGGAATCATGAGCCACTCTAATGATATCCTGCCTACAAACACGAGGGATGACAACTTGATGTACAACCTCCCATTCACAGTCGGCTGATGCTGTTGGGGGTCTTCACTTCCTCATAAGTACTCCTGACTTTATATAATAACAAGCAGAAGCACCGGCTGACTCTTCCTCACTGCAAGCAGAGTTAGCTAGACCTTTCAACTCAGGGTCAGCAACCTGCAACTGAACCAACTCTTGACGAGACAAATTATCAACACTGCGGGGTACTGCCTCATCTGGTGAGTGGTCCAAATTAGCAAGAAAAGTGTCAGCTAGGATAACATCATCATCATCATTATCCTCTAAGTCACCAGTAACTTTAGACTTAGCTCTAGTGACAGCACATGCAGAGAACACATCAGGGACACCACAATCCTGGGTCGCAGCCACTGGCTCACTAGACAACTGAGGAGCTGGACACACTTGACTTCCACTAATATCATTTCCAAGTAAGAAAGTTACACCTGGCACTGGGAGTGTCTCAACCAACCCAACCATAACGGAACCATTAACAAAAACAGACTCTAAATTCACTCTGCACAGAGGGACAGAGAAGTAATTATTCCCTACACTTTGTAAGATTACAGTTTCATCAGAGGAATTAACATTAGAGCCTAGAACACTGGTCAGCATAAGGGATTGGCAAGCACCTGTATCACGATATATTTTAACTGATTTCCTGTCATTACTGTCCAGAGGACTGACAAAACCATCAGACAGGAAATCAGCACATGAACTCTTGAGAGTGTCACCCACGTCACTGCTCAAAGGAGGAGCTCCATCATGAGAATTTAAGTTACCCCTCAAAGCAGGTTCAGTTAACTCAGTTAAAGAATTCTGGGAACTCTCAAGGGTGGACATTAGACCAATTGACTGAATATTTAAAGATTCCTTTTGTTCACATCACGCTGTCTCCTGAAACATATTTCTGTAGTATGACGAAGCTTACTACAATAAGTACATTTACTTTTCTGAATTCTAGAGGTGGAGCTGATATTTACTTCCTGAGAAACATCATCCTTATTCTCTTTCCTGTTACCTGTACTCTGAGTAGAGGCAACGTACTTACTCTCTGCTTTCCTTTTTTCTCTAGAATATCTCTTGTGAGTGAGAACATATTCATCAGCTAAAACTGCAGCATCAGACAAATTATCTGTTCTTTTCTCATCAAGATATAGGCTTACATCATTATTAATACACCTTTTGAAGTCCTCCAGCAAAATCATCTGCTTAAATTTGTCAAAATCAGAATCCACATTCTTAGAATTTAACCACTTCTCTAACAGATCTTTGATTTTTTGCATACTCAACATGGGATTGCTTATCTTGCTTATAAGTTGTCCTAAATTTTACTCTATAGGCTTCAGGAACAAGCTCATAGGCCTTAAGAATCAAGCTCTTAACTACATCATAATTATCAGATTGATCCTGAGGCAAAGATGCATAAGTTACTTGAGCTTTACCAGTGAGAACAGATTGAAGGAGTACTGGCCAATACTTTTTGGGCCAATTAAAACCTGTACCTACCCTCTCAAAACACTGAAAATACTTTGTTAAATCAGATTCATTAAAAGGAGGGACAGGTTTATCATTTTTAGCCACATCAAAATCATCAGAGCTAGATGATCCAGTTCCACCTTGTTTCATGCGATACTCATGGTCTGCCTGAATCCTAGCAAGTTCAATTTGTGCCTGAGCCTGTATCTGTGCCTCCTGAATATGAGCCTGAAATTCAGCCTCCTTAGCATTTTCCTGAAATTCAGCCTCCTGAGTACGAGCCGAGACTCCGCCTCCTTAGCCTGAGACTCAGCCTCCTTAGCACGTGCCTGAAACTCAGCCTCCTTAACACGAGCCTCCTGCAGAGCTAGCTGTAACTTAGCTATTTCAATCTGCGTTTGCTCATTTGGAGGAGTTACATTAAACAAGCTTTTATTAATCATGCCAACAATTTGATCTTTAGAATTATGAGAGTGAACTGCAATTCCCAATTGTTGAGCAACAAGCTTAGGTTCCTTCTTTGCTCTGTTTTCTACATCACACACTGTTTGCACATTTAACAAAAAATCTTTTGCTTCATCAAGCGTAGTAATAGTAGACATCATGAATAAATCACAGTCACAAAATATCAAGCAATATCCTTATGATAATATCCTGAATATCCTGATAAGAGGTCGCCAAATTTATGTTACAGAACAGAGAAAGATAATGTACACATTAAGTGAGAATACTAAAAATCACTACTGTCCCGTAAAGTTCCAGGTTCAAAACAAAAGAGTTAGGTAAAATTACAAGTTAAAGTATAATGCTCAAACTAACAACAAAACATTCAGAACTCATAAGGATAATGTAATGGCAAAAAACAGGTTAAATATATGGTTGACTGCAATAGCCTCTATTAACACGAAATTAGCAAGAGTAAATTTATCTAAGTCAGCCCTGATAAAATGAGAAAACCAGATAATACTCAGTGAATGCAAGATATATTATGACAGATACAAAATATTATTACCACTGGCTGACAATATGAATTACAAAAACTTTACTAGGCCTACGAATCAACACCTTATGCTATACAGTACAACAACAAAATGTAATAACACTTATACTCAAATTACACAGCTGCTAGATGGCTGGAGACTTCCTGAGCACTCACAATAATAACAAACGTACAGGGGAGGACAGAGATGTGAGCAAAATGAGGAGTAGATCTAAGTGGCAATTAATGCAGAGACTGAGCTCATTATATAGGGGCCGGCAGAGCTTGATACAAATTGTAAGAAGGACGCGCAAATGAAGCCATAGGGGACAAAGAGTTGACAATCCTGCTCTGAACAACAGAAAGAACGACTTACTCTACTATAAGGATAGAAGGGGGGAGTGAGGTAGAACACGCTCTTGATCAAACATGCAGCATACTGTACGTTAGAATTACACAAAGGATGGTGAAATCATAGGCTATGTAACAATATATATATATATATATATATATATATATATATATATATATATATATATATATATATATATTGTTACATAGCCTATGATTTCATCATCCTTTGTGTAATTGTAACGCACAGTATGCTGCATGTTTGATCACGAGCGTGTTCTACCTCACTCCCCCCTTCTACCGTTATAGTAGAGTAAGTCGTTCTTTCTGTTGTTCAGAGCGGGATTGTCAAATCTTTGTCCCCAAGGCTTCATTTGCGGTCCTTCTTACAAGTTGTATCAAGCTCTGCTGGCCCTTATATAATGAGCTCAGTCTCTGCATTATTGCCACTTAGATCTGCTCCTCATTTTGTTCACATCTCTGTCCTCCCCTGTACAGTTACTATTGTGAGTGCTCAGGAAGTCTCCAACCATCTAGCAGCTGTGTAATTTGAGTATAACTGTTGTTGCACTTTTTCTTGTACTGTGTAGCATAAGGTTAATTCTTAGGCCTAGTAAGGTTTTTGTAATTTATGAAAAGGTTCTTGTTGTCAGCCATCATTAATAATATTTCGTATCTGTAATAATATATCTGGCATTCACTATTATCTGGTATCTCATTTTAACAGGGCTGACTTAGATAAATTTACTCATGCTAATTTCTTGTTAATAGAGACTATTGCAGTTAACCATATATTTAACCTGTTTTTTGCCATTACATTATCCTTATGAGTCCTGAATGTTTTGTTGTTAGTTTGAGCATTAAACTTTAACTTGTAATTTTACCTAACTCTTTACTTTGAACCTGGACCTTTACGGGACAGTAGTGATTATTAGTATTCTCACTTAAAGTGTTCATTATCTTTCTCTGTTCCGTAACATAAATTTGGCGACCTCATATCAGGATAATCAGGATATTATCATAAGGATATTGCTTGATATTTTGTGATTGTGATTTGTTCATGATGTCTTCTATTACTACACTTGATGAAGCCAAAGATTTTTTGTCAAATGTGCAAAGAGTGTTGGATGTAGAAAACAGAACAAAGAATGAACTTAAGCTTGTTGCTCAACAACTGGGAATTGCTGTTCGCTCTCATCATTCTAAAGATCAAATTGTTGACATGATTAATGAAAGCTTGTTTAATGTAACTCCTCCAAATGAGCAAACGCAGATTGAATTAGCTAAGTTACAGCTAGTGCTGCAGGAGGCTCAGGCTAAGGAGGCGGAGTCTCGTGCTAAGGAGGCTGAGGCACAAGTTGAACTTGCTAGGATTCAGGCAGACCACGAGTATCGCATGAAACAAGGTGGAACTGGATCATCTAGCTCTGATGATTTTGATGTGGCTAAAAATGTTAAACTTGTCCCTCCTTTTAATGAATCTGATTTAACAAAGTATTTTCAGTTGTTTGAGAGGGTAGCTACAGGTTTTAATTGGCCCAAAGAGTATTGGCCAGTACTCCTTCAAACTGTTCTCACCGGTAAAGCTCAAGTAACTTATGCATCTTTGCCTCAGGATCAATCTGATAATTATGATGTAGTTAAGAGCTTGATTCTTAAGGCCTATGAGCTTGTTCCTGAAGCTTATAGAGTAAAATTTCGGACAACTTACAAGCAAGATAAGCAATCCCATGTTGAGTATGCAAAAATCAAAGAAGATCTGTTAGAGCAGTGGTTAAATTATAAGAATGTGGATTCTGATTTTGGTAAATTTAAGCAGATGATTTGGCTGGAGGATTTCAAAAGGTGTATTTATAAATATGTAAGCCTATATCTTGATGAGAGAAGAATAGATAATTTGTCTGATGCTGCAGTTTTCAGCTGATGAATATGTTCTCACTCACAAGAGATATTCTAGAGAAAAAGGGAAAGCTGAGAGTAAGTACGTTGCCTCTACTCAGAGTATAGGTAACAGGAAAGAGAATAAGGATGATGTTTCTCAGGAAGTAAATACCAGCTTCACCTCTAGATTTCAGAAAAGCAAATGTACTTATTGTAGTAAGCTTGGTAATACTACGGAGAGATGTTTCAGGAGACAGCGAGATGTGAACAAAAAGGAGTCTTTAAATATTCAGTCAATTGGTCTAGTGTCCACCCTTGAGAGTTCCCAGAATTCCTTAACTGAGTTAACTGAACCTGCTTTGAGGGGTAACTTAAATTCTCATGATGGGGCTCCTCTTTTGAGCAGTGAACGTGGGTGACACTCTCAAGAGTTCATGTGTTGAATTTCCTGTCTGATGGTTTTGTCAGTCCTCTGGACAGTAATGACAGGAAATCAGTTAAAATATATCGTGATACAGGTGCTTCTCAATCCCTTATGCTGACCAGTGTTCTCGGCTCTAATGTTAATTCCTCTGATGAAACTGTAATCTTACAAGGTGTAGGGAATAATTACTTCTCTGTCCCTCTGTGCAGAGTGAATTTAGAGTCTGGTTTTGTTAATGGTTCCGTTATGGTTGGGTTGGTTGAGACACTCCCAATATCAGGTGTAACTTTCTTACTTGGAAATGATATTGGTGGAAGTCAAGTGTGTCCAGCTCTTCAGTTGTCTAGTGAGCCAGTGGCTGCGTCCCAGGATTGTGATGTCCCTGATGTGTTCCCTCCATGTGCTGTCACTAGAGCTAAGTCTAAAGTTACTGGTGATTTAGAGGATAATAATGATGATGATGATGGTTATCCTAGCTGACACTTTTCTTGCTAATTTGGACCACTCACCAGATGAGGCAGTACCCCATAGTCCTGATAATTTGTCTCGTCAAGAGTTGGTTCAGTTGCAGGTTGCTGACCCTGAGTTGAAAGGTCTAGCTAACTCTGCTTGCAGTGAGGAAGAGTCAGCTGGTGCTTCTTACTTGTTATTACATAAAGTCAGGAGTACTTATCAGGAAGTGGAGACCCCCAGCAGCATCAGCCGACTGTGAATGGGAGGTTGTACATCAAGTTGTCATCCCTCGTGTTTGTAGGCAGGATATCATTAGAGTGGCTCATGATTCCAGTTTGCCAGGACACCTTGGAGTGAGGAACACTGTGGCACCCATTTTGAAACACTTCTACTGGCCAGGTATCTTCAGGGATGTTTCCTGGTATTGTAAGTCTTGTCACACCTGTCAAGTTGTGGGGAAGTGTAATCAGACCGAAAAGGTTGCACCTCTAGTTCCCATTCCTCCTTTTGAGGCGCCATTCACCCGTGTGTTGGTGGATATTGTGGGCCCTCTTCCTAAGACTTCTTCAGGATTTTCTTATGTGTTGACCCTGATTGATATGGCTACTCGTTATCCTGAAGCCATTCCACTTAGAAATATCTCAGCAAAGAACGTGGTTAAGGAAATGCTAGGGTTCTTCACAAAGTTTGGTCTGCCCAAGGAGGTACAGTCAGACCGGGAAGTAATTTCATGTCAAATGTTTTCAAGCAGTCTCTGAAAGAGTTGGGCATCACCCAGATCACGTCTTCAGCTTACCATCCCCAGACCCAAGGAGCATTGGAGAGATATCATCAAACACTCAAATCGATGCTCAAGAAATACTGTTTGGAACATCAGAAAGACTGGGATAAAGGTCTTCCATTCGTTGTGTTTGCCGGAAGAGAATCTCCAAATGAATCACTGGGCTTCTCACCTTTTGAACTACTGTTTGGCCATGAAGTAAGAGGACCCCTTAAGTTACTCAAGGAATGCTGGCTGTCGGAGGAAGATGACGTCAACCTGCTGGAGTATGTGATGAAGTTCAAAGAACGGCTGTCCAATGCTTTACAGCTAGCGAGAGAGAATTTAGGAGCTGCTCAGGAGAAGATGAAGGACTTGGTATGATAAGAAGTCCAGGTTACGCCACTTTCAGCCAGGAGATCAGGTTTTGATTCTGCTACCAGTGCATGGGCAACCTCTTCAAGCCAAGTTTAGTGGTCCTTATTTCGTGGAGAAGAAACTCAGTGATGTCAACTATGTCATCGCCACACCAGATCGTAGAAAGAACAAGCAACTTTGTCACATCAGCATGCTAAAGTTATGTCACAGGCTTGACGAAAATAACCCAGTCTTCACTGTAGCTGTTCCACCTGAGTCTGCAAGTGAAGTTCTCCCATGCAGCATGAGCCTGAGTGATAGTTTGGGGAAGAATCCTGATATCATGAATGATCTCCAGACTAAGCTTTCTCATCTACCTCCCGAGGAAAGGCAAGAGTTTTCGGCATTACTGCAGGAGTACCTGCAAGTGTTCCGTGCCACTCCAGGAAGAACCACTGTGTTGATGCATGATGTCGATGTTGGAGACGCAAAGCCAATTAAACTGCCTCCTTACCGTGTGAACCCAGTGAAAGTTCCTCTCATCCAGAAGGAGCTTGGCTACCTGTTGGACCACAAGATGATTGAGCCCTGTCAGAGCGAGTGGAGTTCTCCTGTCACTCTAGTCCCTAAGCCAGGTGGGTCACAGCGGCTTTGCACTGACTACAGACGTGTTAATCAGATAACCAAAACAGACACTTACCCTCTCCCTCGTGTGGAAGATTGCATAGACAAGATCGGAAAGGCTAGGTACATAAGTAAGTTTGATTTGTTAAAGGGATACTGGCAAGTACCTATGACTGAACGTGCTAGGGAGATCTCATGTTTTGTAACACTAGGAAAGACTTTTGCATGTTCTGTAATGCCATATGGTATGAAGAATGCACCAGCCACATTTCAGAAGCTCATGAATGTTGTAACAGAGGGTTTGGCAGGGTGTGTTGTTTATATTGATGATGTATTAATCTTCAGTGACAACTGGAAAGATCACCTATGCCATGTCAGTAAATTTCTTGAGCGTTTAGTTCAGGCTAATCTTGTAGCTAATTTATCAAAGTGTGAGTTTGGTCAAGCTAAAGTTCAGTAACTTGGGTATGTAATTGGTGATGGACATGTTGCACCACCAGGAGCTAAGGTTCAGGTTATAAGTGATCTTTCCAGACCTAAAAGTAGGAAAGAGCTACAAAGATTTTTGGGAATGGTAGGTTATTACAGGAGATTTGTTCTTAACTTTTCAATTCTTGTATCACCACTTACAGACCTACTGAAAAAGGGAGTTAAATTTGTCTGGACCGATAACTGTGAATCCTCTTTCAACAAACTTAAAGC
Organism: Coenobita brevimanus; assembly: GCF_032717465.1. Lineage (NCBI taxonomy): Eukaryota > Metazoa > Arthropoda > Malacostraca > Decapoda > Coenobitidae > Coenobita > Coenobita brevimanus. The sequence continues at coordinate 15,396,733 of NC_136961.1, read as the reverse complement.
TATCCTATTAAGTCAGCCAGTGCTCGCTACTCCAAATTTTGCTAAGCCTTTTAAGATGGCTGTTGATGCAAGTGATACAGGAGCTGGGGCTGTTTTGCTGCAAGAGGATGATCAGGGTATTGAACACCCTGTATCTTATTACAGTAAGAAGTTCACTCCACCTCAAAAGAACTACTCAGCTATTGAGAAAGAGCTTTTGGCCTTGATTTTGGGTTTACAGCATTTTTCATTTTATTTGTGTTCTGGTTTTGACCCCTTAGTTATTTATACTGA
>NC_136961.1:15390820-15396360 GCF_032717465.1 Coenobita brevimanus | reverse complement strand
TCTCCACGTGTTTCAGGATACAGCAACTGCACAACGTTTACTACTGTATTTCTTCAAACCTAAACTTTTCTCTGAATTTTGTAGATTCCCCAAGTTTCTCCCTACATTTCGATATCCATCCTCAACCTCGTCTGACTGTTTCAATAATTCCCTACATATTTCTCTTTCCCTTCCAACTACCTCCCTGATTGCGGTTGTGTACTATAGTCCCTCATGTTTCTATAGCGCTCTTCAGCTTCCTCTCTGACTGCATTTCTAAAGATCTATGCAAACTTCCTCCTTCCTTCCTCCTTCCTTCTTCCATTGCCCCCCCTCCCATCTCTCTCTCTCTCTCTCTCTCTCTCTCTCACACACACACACACACACACACACACACACACACACACACACATTTCTCCCCCCATCTTTCCCTCTCACTCTCTCTCTCTCTCTCTCCTTCTCTCTCATACACTCTCTCCCTCTTTCTATCTCTTTAAGGTTACGAGATCCTGCACATAAAGACGCAAGGACTCTCGTACACTCTGTGTCTGGACCTGGAGCTGGCCAGTGGGGGCAACAATTACGCCACCTACCAAAGCATCTGGGTGGCCGACGAGGACGAAAAATTGCTATGATTTTTTTCTCCTGATTGAACAAAGCTGCTTAGTCTTAGCTACTCTGGGTTGCAAATGTGTCATCTGTAAGATCATCGGAGTCTTTGTTTTATTCTTGCGACTTTTGGCAGTTGCATTCAGCTTACGAAAAGGCCTCTAGAACTGAATGGGTAACGTTGCCTGGTTACATCTGTGTCTCTCTGATTGGGTCGGTAAACTGCTGTATCCAAGTACTGTGCCACCACTTGAGGGGAAACCTCTCCATCACCATCCATACACTAACCATGGAAAATACTTACCACATTCCAGATACCAGATTACCCTGTCTGGCACATCACACGGCACCTCCAGCACCAACTACTGCTTCAACGCCCTCAATGGACGCTACTTCACCACGTTAGACCGAGATAACGACCACTGCTCAGGTATAAATGTAAGGCCGAGACAGTGTATAGTGACCTAACCCCAGTAATGCGACCCAACAAATATTTCAGAATATTAAGTCGGTTTCATTACTGAGCATTTGCGAGTTATGGGCTACATGGAAGTTGAAAATATCGTCACTCATAATTTTCGTAGCATTAACACAAATAGCAACTGAAATAGAAAAATATTGTGTGAACAAAGCTTTGACAATATATCGTGTACTTACTAAGCATATTATGCTTCCATTTTGGCGTCAGTGAGAAAAATACGAAATCGAAGACAGTCCATCGTTTCACAAAAATGACTACCTATTACTGTCATTAATTCCGGTTAAGTTAAAGCATACCTTTGCTCAGTAGGTACTTGGCATGTTAAGCCTATTTACATACGATATTTATCAGTTTTATACGCGATTTATGGTATACTACGGAAATTTTCGATGTCGATATTTTCAACTTCCTTGTAGCTCAAAAAGTGGTCAAATGTTGGACTACAGAGTGGAACGATCGCACTGTCCCATCATGTATTGTAACGGCCGGCGTGCACACACTTGGCACTGGCAGGCACATTCAAGCTGTATTTTATGGCTTATTTAGGGCAACTGATCCACAGGAGTAGGAAGACCACTTTCTGTCACTGGAGATATATACCGCCCTTACCCAACGCTCAACGCTGGGGTATAGATGTGGCAGCCATTTTTTGAGTGTAGGGTGACAAATGTTGGTGAAAATTTATGTTGGAGAGGCTGTGTATAACTCTGGTGAGAATCTGAGGCAGACGATCAGGAATACAGGGGAAAATGTAACTCCGCTACCGAACAAGAAGGCGGCTGGTGTTATTACACCTGCCGCTACTTAGCCCTCCTCTGCCGGGGTACTAGGAAGAATAAATAATGGACGTCATTGTACGGAAAGGGTTCATTTAGCATATCTAGCCATACTGAACAGGTAACCGCGCAAACAAACAAGGGGGACGCCAGATGGTTATCACAACTACCGACACTTCAACACAACCAGACCAGGGCAAAAGGAAGAATAAGTAATATAGAGTACTGTCATGAGTAAAGATTCACTGACGGCTCTCTGTTCAGTATGGCAATGGAAACTGTTACACAGACTATTTTTATGCAACAAATTTATGCAGCTCACAACAAAACAGTGTGAGAAGGAAGGATACTGTCTGTCATTAGGGAAGGAATGATAAATATGAAAGAAGGACACGACGCTAGCAGAAATTTGTCGGGGAACTTTTGCTTATGGATTTATCTGTCTCTGTGTTAAATAGGAAACTGCGCAGCCAAACAAGGAGGCGGCTGGTGGTACTACAGTAATTGCTACTCCTTCAACCCCACTATAGCCGGCTTCGACACAACCCTGGAAGTCTCCTGCTGCGGCAACAAAATAGGTGACGCAGCTCCAGCTCAAGCTCAGGCCTAAGATCTGTGATGCTTCTGTGAAGACCATCCACCTGAAAGGCCAGAACTGTGGCTGTCAGGAGCCACGAGTCTTGCATTAAATATTCCAGCGCGTGGGCGTCTTTCATATTATTTTTTTTAATAGATAATGAATGGAGGAAGGAAAAACAAAGGGAAAAAAAATAAGTCCATGTGCCTAAAGGAATCCTCCATTCATAAAATATTTATAACAACCGGATTTGAATTGAAGTGGATTAAATGTTCGTGGGAAACAACTCCCAGGAAGTGAATTCCAGAGAGTAGTATTTCTGGGGATAAATGAATTTTGATAAGCAGAGGTTCTGCATTGCGGGGGAGAGAGTGTGAATTCATGGGCGCTCCCAGCTGCCCGAGTATTTCGGGAGAAAATGTGAAGGGGAGGAACAATTGAAGCCAGTTCTTCAGAACACTTACGGTAAAAATATCTATAAAATAATGTTAAAGAAGCAACATCTCTACGTGCTGGTAATGGAGGAAGGTCTTGCGTGATGGCAGGATTATTGATTAATCTAATTCAACAAAGAGGAGCACAATGGACGATGAAGGCTGTATCAAAACGCTCCATTTAGAACATCCTCGCTTGAACTCAGGAAAATCGTCTGGGTGTTTTAAGCATGATAAACAAAAGACGTCCCGAGTCGAGTAATTTCGCTACGATACTCCAAGAAAAAAATATACAAGATGTCATTGTACTGATAGGGCTAAGGTCGAGTGAAAAGCTAAAGGATCGTGAGAATAAGATTATATGAAGTTATGTATTATCGACTGGTGTTTGAAATATAATAAACAAGAGAAAGAAGTGCTGCTTGCTTCGTCATTGCTCTTATCAGTTCCTAACCTGACTCGGTTACCTGAAATCAGAGCTGAAGATGGATTTCCGACCATAATAATTAAAAACATCAGTGATTAGTGTTAATATTAATAAAGAATCGATGACTAGCAAGGCTGTTTATCTTTTCTTTCGTACCTCTTTTTATCTTTGTCTTACACATTATTTAAAGTCTGACTGACTGGCAGAACGAAGAGACTCTGCCGTCTTGGGTTATGTTTAGTGTAGTCTCAGTCTAAACCAAAGTATTTCCTAATACTGGGATAATTTTGGGACGATAATCAAGTAAACTTATTTTTTTATTCATGTAACGTTAATATACTCCGACAGTGTATATAATATTAGAGACAAGAGTTCTTCATCACTCTTTACCTTTACTTTCGTTACTTCCATTGCTTGCCGTTTTTTCTTACATATGCAAAGTTCCCCATAGAAACAGCTTATAGCCTCTCTAGATTGTGCAGCCTCTTTTCACATTCTTTCTATTTCAATGCAAAATTATCGCAGGTTTGTATGTACGTTACTGCAATCGCAGCAGCAGCCACTGAACACGACGAGAAAAGTTCGTATGCCTATATAGCTCTACGTAAAAAGCTAAAAGAAAAAAAACTACAGACACATACCAGACGTCGATTATTAGAGAGGATTCTCTCTCTCTCTCTCTCTCTCCTTGCCTCAGCCGCTTTACATAGCAGATTCTTATATACATCACTGTCCCTTCACCACGGACTAGTCTTGCAGTGCCTGAATTAACAGCTTTACTTAGCAAGAACAGGAGCTTACTTGGAGGCAGGATGAAATGTCTCAAGCTCTCACCGTGGTTTATTATGAACGTATTTAAGACTGATTTAAAAAGAAGTGTATGTTCTTCTAATACAGACTTCTATGAAGCAAAAGCATTAGGGAGGCGAATGCTAATTGCATGCCAAGATATGTTGTTGGCTATGGTACAAGCTACCTACAAACCGAATTTGAAGAAAATTCGGAAAACTGTACGGAGTTCAGTCACTCCGTTTTTCAAAAAGCAATCCATCCATCCATCCATCCATCATCCAGTCCTACATTGCCCCATGAGGAGCTTAGGAGCCCGGGGCTAGGCAGTTGGTCCCGATATTTAAGATGAGAGTGACCAGCCTCACTCATCCCTGAGTGGCATTACATGAGCAATCAACCTCAACCATCCCTTGGATATAAACCTTCACTGGCTCAATCCGACTGGAGCACAATAATTACCCACTAAACCACCAGGCACCAAAATTTGGTTATATGGTTACCACCCAGCGTAGTAAATGGTTTCCTGGTGTACAGGAAACAATTTGGCTTGTCACCCGGTGTAGAGTCACTCACAGGCAGAAGGAAGAGAAAAGAATGAAGGAAAGAAAGACAGAAGAGGGTGGAAGGAAAGAAGGATGGAGGAGAGGAAAGGGTAGACACCCGACAGCAGCACTACCATATAAAATAATATATGACGGCTGGTATTAGGTCGTCTTTGATCAGATCCTCACCAAAAGCAATAAACTTCTGAATATCCACATAGTTTGCTTAACGAGACAAACTAATAATTCAACGTTCAGAAGAAACAGTATCCTATTTGTCTATTGGTCTTACCTATGTCTCACGGACCAGGTTTAATATTCAGTTTTATTGTTGTGGCTCACCTGATTAATGAAGCTACGTACTATCCTAGCACAATCACCACTATTACGTTTTTTAATTCTAACCACCACAAGATTGTATATATTTGTTCATATTATTTACAGTTCAGTACAAGCCCTAACACTTAGGAATACGGTGTTCCTGAAAGCTAAACAAGAAGATGAACATGACAAATAAGCATGAAATGGCAAAAAATAATTAAAATAACTATTAATGACACAGTAGAGCATTTGTACGAACACAAACGATCTCACAAGGGAGTATTTGACTATCACGATCAAATGTTCGTTGACACTTCCCTGCCGGCTTTAGAGATGAAAGGTGTGACATGAAAATTTTCTATACGGCGGTAATAAAAACAACAGAAATTCGTGTGAAAACAAAAGGTAATTCCTGGCCGCTGGGAGTCATTACATTTTTTGTGAAGTAAAAATAAAGGTATAATTATTTTTACAGTTTAATTAAAATATTATAACATTGCCACACTTCCTCCTAACGAATAAAGCTTTGTTCTCCCCCCTCCTTTTTATTTATTTATTTATTTATTTGTTTGTTTTTTGCATCAGGATAAAATGCGCCAAGA
>NC_136961.1:15328320-15388320 GCF_032717465.1 Coenobita brevimanus | reverse complement strand
ACCACGCACAGACGGATGGACAGACCAGTTACTTAATGCCTCCTCCACCATAGGTGGGCGGGGGCATAATAATAATAATAATAATAATAGTAATAATAATAATAAAGATAATAATAATAAATTCAAGAGACTCTAGTTCACGTCTTAATGAACTGTTCTGTCTATCCTCCTGTTTAACCCGCCCCATCCCAACCACTTTTCACCACTGACTCCCCCCAATCCCGACCATTTTAGGAAAAAAATTTTTTTGTCTCAAACCTTCGCTTTTGGTGAGAAACATCGAAAATTCATAGAGAAATCGCTCACCTGAGGTTTAAAATACTCATTACAGGTAGGAGAGCCTCCTTACCTTACTGGGTTTTCTATCAGGCTGGCACCAAAGAAAACGAGTTCTATGGGAGGATAACTATTTCACACCACTCATAAACGGTATTTATTTATTTCCTGTTACGAATTTATATGTAGTACAAGAGTATATTGGTTTTCAAGCAGTAATATAGGCATTATAAGCATTGTTTCACTCACTAATACCTGACCTTTTTTTGCCACATTACCTGATCATCATTTCTAACTGTTTCTTCCTCTAATGCTATGTAAAGTTTGTCCTCCACATTGTCATTGATTGGGGAATCACTCTGGCCCTGAATTTCGTACCGTGGCATGACATGGCTATACTGGCCAGGTCACTGATAACAGGTGAATTGCTGAGACAATGGCATGCAGGGGGGGGGAGGAGGTCATGCTGGGTAAGGCATTGTCTCTGCCTGGCATCTTGTTGAGGAAGGTGTCACGTGTATACACACCAAAAATGACTCGCGAAAATTGAAAATTGTGCAAATTAGGGACCTTGCATTTTTTTCGCGTTTATGTACGTCGATGGGATTGGCAGTGACAAAACATGTGGATGTAAAAGAACGTCGACGGGACGCCGCGGGTTAAGCACTCAAATTGCTCGTATAAACAGCTATTGGAAATAAATTAATGAAGCCTTTATACTTACAAGTATGTGTACCGTACAATCTCGACCTACATATAACCCATACCTGCTAATATCAGTTCATTATCATATTCTTCAATACCTGCACAGTTTTTTCTTAGAATTGCCTTGTGCTTGTTTCTTATTTACTACAGGTGTTTATGGTGAGACGGGCATTGAATGGCAAGGCAATGAGAGGTAAACAAGGCTCTTCAGTGGAGTATTAGTGTACACTACTTCAAGGGAGATTGATGATAGGTTTTGTATAGGGCTAGATTTATATATGGTGCTTAATGAATATAGTTAGTGCTGGAGACTTTCTATTGCTTTCACTTTGTGGGCTATCTCCTAACATAATTTTAATAATCTGCCATTGGCCAGAATAAAATACAAAATACGTCCGCCAGCTGAAATGAACAGTTTCACTGCGAGGATCTTTCCTTACGGGGGAGGGTTGAAGCATTTTTAGGAGCAGCCATGATCATCAGTCCCTTACTAATGATTTTCGAGTACGAGGTGCTTTACACTCGTAGACTTCAACATGTAAAACGAAGCCATAACACACCACACCATACCACACCTCCCTCTGACATTAAACCACACAAAATCACCCTGTCACATCACAGCACACCAACAGCAGTAACCGAAAAGTCCTGAAGGTCCCGCATCCATAGTACATTTTTTTTTACTTCCTCCGACAGCCGTTAGATGAGCTTAGTCAGCTGAGGAAATAGTTCTCTGACCAAAGGACTTGGTGATAATGAAGGAAATAACCTGAAATATGAAAAAGGAAAGAATGAAAGCATTAAATAATAATGAACAGGAAAAGCAGGGAACGAAAATTTGTAGTGGGTGGCGATATTAGTGATATTAAATTAATCTACCGGATTACAGTTATGCTGAACATACGTTAAGTTTGAAAATTAGAACTAGAACTAAGAGAGTATAACAAACGCCCATCAACTAGTCAAAGGGCCGAATATCTGACTTTGCCGCCTGCCTCTGACCTTTGACTGATTACTCTCAAAATCGTATTATTTCATTCATGCCCAATCATTAACCCTTAAATAAAGAGCGGTTTACATAGATCCAAACTGCTTGAGTTTACTTTGTCCAGTGATTTTGACCCCTGATCTTTCCCTGTGACCATGACCTTTGACTGACTAAATCTCCTTAGTCTTCTTCTAGCTTGAACACTTCCACTGCATATAGTTGAAATCGAATAAAAGCCATATAAATTAACTTTGCCATGTGAACTTGACTTATAACAATTTGTTATAAAAAACACACATACTATAGAAGAACACTGGGTGATCCTGAATTTATCCATCAATTTTTATTCAAATCAGAAAAAAAAAAAAAAAAGATTTAGCCATTTTGCTCACACAGAGATGCTTGGGCTGTACTTTGACGTTGTTCGATGACACTGTCGTGTAACTGATTGTTACACAGATTTAATCCCCTCGTTGTTGCCGACCTTTAACCCTTCCACCAAGCTGGAATAAAAAAAGATCAGAACTGTTGAAGCTGACCTTGTCTGTTGACTTTGACCTTTGATTGGTTTCAAACTCGAATCCATTTATTCTTGACTTTTCCTCAACGATTCTACAATGAGTGACATAAATCGGATAAACACTGTTTAGGATGACCTTACCAAGTGACTTTACCCTTTGACCAATTGTTCTCAGCTCCTTGGCTGCCCCTCAGCTCCTCCACCAAGTATGTTTCAAATAAGATGAATGCTGTTTGGGTTATTTTGTTCACATACAGACACACGGGTCGGAGTCTGGCTTTGCCCTGTGACCTTGACTTTGATAGTTCTCAAACTTGAATCACTTTATTGTTGTCTTGGCTCGATCCTTCCACCCAGATTTGGTATAAATGGAACAAAAAAATTTTGAAGCTAATTTTGCTAAGTCAGCAATTGATCTAATCTTGTGTTCTGGACTTTTGACCTATATTCCACAAAAACAATAGGTTTTCTTACTGGCTGTCCCTCAGCCATTCCCCCAAGTTTGAGAAGGACTGGACAACGGCTGCTTAAGTTATTTTGTTCACACACACACACACACACACACACACACACACACACACACACACACACACACACACACACACACACACATGCCAATCAAAATATAACACATGCCAAGCAAAACATAACATATTCTCTTCCTTCGCCAGCGTGGGCATAATTAAATATCTCCTGATATCCACTTTCTGAACATTATGGATAGAATTCAGATGAAGTATATAAATTTTACATTCATCCATCCATCCTCCAATCCTACATTGCCCCATGAGGAGCGTAGGAGCCCGGGGCTAGGCAAGTTGGTCCTGACATTTAAGATGAGAGTGACTAGCCTCACTCATCCCTGAGTGGTATTAGGTGAACAATAAACCCCTACCACCCTTTGGATATATACCTTCACCGGCTCAATCCGATTGGAGCGCCGTAATAACCCACTAAACCACCAGGCGCCAGAATTCGGTTATAAGATTACCACCCAGCTTAGTAAATGGTTTCTTGGTGTACACGAAACAATTTGGCTTGTCACTCAGTGTAGAGTCACCCACAGGCAGAAGGAAGAGGAAAGACTGAAGGAAAGAAAGACAGAAGAGGGAGTGTAAAGTCACTCGGTGGCAGACGGACGAGGGAAGAATGAAGGAATGAAAGACAGAAGAGGATGGAAGGAAAGAAGGATGGAGGAGAGGAAGGGCAGATACCAGACAGCAGCACTACATCGAGTGAGTGGATGGTGAGCGCCTCCGCCTTTACACCCCTATAATAAAATGTTAGACAGTCCAAGCAAGCTGCATTACTGAAATCGATTTATTACCCTCAATATAGATTATGCAGAGGGTTATGCTTATTTCTGAGCTTCATTTATAATTCAATATATTTTAAGTGCCGTATTATCAAAGCTTAGAGGCAAAGCTGATAATAAATCCCATATATTGACAATAGCTTCTGAAGTATGTTTCAGTTTTTACAACACCCCTACTTGTAGTAATTTGGGATGAAGGAGGATCATGTCTAGCAGTTACAGACGTTCCATGAATGGCCATAAATAATGAAGAGTTTGCATAGGCGTACACCTTCATATCTGGTATTATTGATACAGTAATACTATTTTGGGGATCTGTAAAGGAATGCACATAGAATCTTGAAGCTGGTTCTAATTAAATTCACACACACACACACACACACACACACACACACACACACACACACACACACACACACACACACACACACACACTTTCTATGGGTATAAAAGAGGCCGCTACCACCATTGACACAACAAAATTTTCAGCTGATTGGCAGAATTTCTATCAGTAACTTTCCCCCTTATCACAAGTAAAGTATTTTTCAATACCTTTTTAAGTGAAACAGAATTTCTGAGTTAATGTGAATGTGCTGCAAAGGCTTAGGAGAAATGCTCTGAGAGTGTTTGGCTAAGTGGAGAGACTGAAGAATGAGAGATTGGCTGGGGAAGAGTATGTGGGTGAGGTACAAGGGGAAATGGAAGAAAAGACCGAGGATGAGGCAGATGGATGGAGAAAGAGGTATATAAATTAGCGTGGTGTAAGCTGGGGACAGGGCAACCTGGTTGACATGGAGGTGATTAGTTTGCGGGATTAAGTGCCTGGCTAGAGATAAAGAGAGATATGAAATTTGGAGTACAACGCCAGAGGAACAAAAGCATTTTTCGCCTGAAGTTTTGAAGTCATTATAATGCATAGTGTCCACCACACTGGGAGAGTAACCAACAGCGTCCTTGTGTGTCCGAGAGAGTGTGCGTCGTCATGAGGCTGTTGTTGGTATAACTGGTGGCGATGGTGGCAGTGGGAGAGGCGAGAAACGGCCACAGACCGAGGACAATGGTGAGACTCAAGCCATTCTATTGCTTAATTCTGTTTCCTTCAGGCTATTATGTAAGACCACCTGAACTCAATGCCACAGGTGAAACACAAACATAGATAACTGTGGCGAAAAGGAGGGATATATATATATATATATATATATATATATATATATATATATATATATATATATATATATATATATATATATATATATATATATATATATATATAAAATCATCATCATCATCAGCCGTTTGAGTATCCACTGCAGGACCGGCTACTTCGGACGATACAGTCAATGTATCTCTACGAAGTGGCTTAGGCTGTCTGGTAGAGATTGTATGTAGCGTGAGAATTGCTTGTAAGTGTAGTTGTAATGTTGGAGTGGCTTTGGATGTGTGTGTAGTCTGTGAACCAAGTGTAATCGGCCCGCGCAAGCCGACTGGGTGCAAGCATACTTTATAGTAAGCGACACTGGTTCAGCACTGTTTGTGTCCTCCAATGTAATACGTGGCCGGGTGAACACTCCCACAGTTTATTACCCTGGCGGGGCGCTAACCCTGGCTCACCCTTGTACCAAACGCACACTCTACCACTGTACCACAGAGGCTCCATATATATATATATATATATATATATATATATATATATATATATATATATATATATATATATATATATATATATATATATATATATATATATATATATATGTATGGAGCCTCTGTGGTATATATATATATATAGACTAACAGGGATACCCGGCGTTGCCCGGGCCAAAAAAAAAGGGTGAACACTCTAATCCTACTTCTAGTTCAATCTTTCTTTCTACTCCAGAAAGACCATGCATGAAAAGAGACTATAAGAGATCCAGGAACTTTCTATTTCAGCTTTTGCTGACTAATACACAATATTTGTGTGCACTTGTTTACTATTACCGGTGACCTCAAATGACCTCCAACCAGTTACCTCAAATGATATCGGTCAACCTCACATAGCGTATGTCCGAATTGGAGGTCATGTGAGTCTCCATGCCAAAAACTGGGCTGTTGGGTCCAGTCGTACGAGCAAGTATTGCCAGTGACCTCAAGTGACCTCCGACCAGTGACTTCAAACGAGCTCGGAGGTCAACCTCAAATAGCCTATGTCCGACCTGGAGGTCATGTGAGTCTCCATACCAAAAACTGGGCTGCAGGTGTACCCGGCGTTGGCCGGGTCAAAAAGGCGAACACTACCAGTGACCTTGAATGACGCAGATCTAAATTTTGACCCCATTAAAACCATTCTCGGGTCACCCTGATTCATAATATATATATGGGTCTGGGGGTCTTTGATCAATGGCTTGGGCGTGACTGAAGGACAAACAAACAAACAAACAACGTGGCTCATATATATATATATATATATATATATATATATATATATATATATATATATATATATATATATATATATATATAAGATATTCATATTGACATAGCTTGTATCAGTAACTTACAAGAGAATGCAAAACTGCAATTTGCAGAATAAACTTCTAATGAAGAGGTGTCACGAGATCTCCGAAAGTCACTTGGAATATGAGAATAAGGTAATTTCCTATGTGACTTTGGAGATTTCGTGACACCTATTGTTTGCTACTGATGAAAATCGTGTCAATAGCAAAACGATACAAATAGCATAAAAAAAAATGTTAAAGTGTGATATGTTACATTAACCGCTAGGGAAGAGGTGCTGCAAAGCCAACTACGTCACTTAGAACAATCACACATCAGCACTTTTGCCTGGGCATGGCTCAGTTTTCTTGGGAAGGTTAGTATAAATGGACTATAATGGATATGACTGTGGGAAAAATAATGTTGCTGTTCCTTGCCATTTCATCTCATTATTATCAACCTCATACTTTTTTTCCCAATCACGTATCAGCACTTAAGTTGACGCATAGCTCAGCTTGTCGAGTCTAAGTAAATGGACTGTATTTACCTACCCTGTGCACCTCCACCCCTGCCGTAACAGGAACAGGTAGGGGATCAAAAAAGATGAAAACTTTAAGGGAGGTCAAGGCTGATGAAGACGTCAAGGAAGAGGAGGACGCCAACGCTGAGGAGGACGTCATGGCTGAGAGGGAAGCCGAGGATGAGGAGGAGGTCGAGTCTGAAACATAGATGATCCCAGCAACCGATACAATTACTGGTGAGTTGCTGATGAATTTTGAAATTATTTTTATTCATTGGCGGTTCCCTAAGTTGGATCTGGAGGGTTTTGATTCCACGCCTATTAACTATGCGGCATATTTTTCTTTTCTTGCCCGAGGGAGTTTATTGTACAGTATACACAAGAGGTTGTCACAGCATGCTTCCATGCAAGAATTTGATCGTACTAATGAAACTGAGTTGCTGTAATGAGTAAAAAATAAAATAAGTAAAAATTAAACATTGGATCGCCATTTCTCTCAAATTCTGGACTTGTTCTTGCGACTAGGGTACCGTACATCCTGTCAAACCTTATATGCTTTAAAATTATATATACCACATTGTGTGACAAATGTAGAATGAAAAAATTAACATAAGTTATGGAATAAAACATGTATATGCACAATAGCAATACAAATATAGGCATTTTGACTTAAACTCAGATTTCAAATATTCAATAATCAACTCATCTATTTTAAGGATAGCATCAAAGTATGCTGGTAATTCAGATGAACCTTTTCCGATTACTGATCAAAGTCCCAGTACAAAATTTTTTCAGTGCCCGTCATGTCAATCGACCGCAAAATTTCTGACAGCTCAAACTTATCTTTTCAGGGAAACTACAATACAACATTCTCTCCTCCACCTTAACCTCCTTCTTACACCTCGAACGGACGGTGAGTGTGGTGACGGTGGCTGATAGAGCAGCTGTAGTTATGATGATGCTAAAAGGAGTATTGTAGTTAAGCTAAACGGAGTAGTTGTAGACAAGCTGAACGGAGTAGTTGTATTGAGACGGGCTTGTTCTGAGGGAACCGCAACTTATACAGGAAAAGTAATACCAGTGTTGCAACGAACAGCATATTTATTATGTCCAGACGTTTCGACATATTCATTTATGTCATCTTCAGTGGAATCCATTCATATTTATAAACGAAAACCCGCCCTAAACAATTGTCTGTCTGCTGTCCCTCTGAATCTATTGTGCAGTTAAGTTCCCCCTATAATTTAACACTACGTTTTCTCTTTTATGTAGGTACGATGAGCTCATGCCCATATAGTTCTTTTAGGATTTTAAATACCTTACAGGTCTTTTTTTAATCTTTTTAGATCCATGAAGATGACATAAATATGTCGAAACGTCTGGAGTAGTTGTAGTTAAGGGCTGCGACCACCTTTTTAGGCTAATTTTCTATGATGTTGGCCGTTTTCTGTTATGCCATCCAGGGGGTAGTCTAACACCCCCTCTAACCTCATGAGGAGTCATAAGGGTGAAAACCCATTCTAAAGCTGGTAAATTCAGGCTTGTTTGAAGGTATCTCGAGCTAATACGCACGCCAGAAACGTGTTTATAACCAACATATTGTTTGCAAAGTTGTTTGCCATCCCAAATACTCTGACAGTTGTTTTATATTGACAAAAACGTATGTATTTATCACTACAGCCTTCTGTCTAGTGACATTTGGCAATCCCTCCCTCACACTGCCATCTGTCACGAAGAGAAAGAGAAGTTCATTCAGTGCCAGGTGAGTCCCTGTAGAGAGTAGAGTTATACCCCACGTCTCAATCATTCCCCTTGACACTCGCACCTTACTTGATATATTTTTCTATTCTCTTTAGCTTCAGCTAAGATGCCAAAGAAGCCTGCCAAGAATGCTAGAATGCGTGCATTACGCCTACCACAGCTACGCATGAAAGATGTCCCACCACGCCCACCATCACCCATCCCGCCTACACCTCCCACCACACCTCCCTCCCAACCTTTTACATCAGGCACAACACCTACCTCTTCACAACACCTACCTCTCCTCCTGATTATGATTCTTGGTGTTTTTACAAGAGGTGGGAGGCAGACAAGACCCAGCCATGTCGCAAACACAGTGATAAGCCTGGATACCTGAGCAAGTTGTCAGACGAGGAAAGGAAGATGGTGAAACAGGTTTACCTGGACTTGACTGATGAGAAACTGCTTAGTAGATGCCTGAAAGGACGGACCCAAAATCCCAACGAGAGCATTCATCACAAGCTATGGATGAAGACCTCAAAGTCCAAGTATGTTGGCCTTCGACGTGTCACATTTCTAGCTTACCAGGTGTCCCTAGAACACAACTTTGGCTATGAGGCGGCTTATTTGCTAGCACACCTTGGTTTTGGAGTCACAGATAATAAGCTAGCTAACCTTCAATATCTCCAAGAAGAGAGCGTAAGGACCAGCACCCCTCGGAGGACCAACACCCGCCAGAGACGAAAGACACCCGATGATAGATGACGATGAATTTTACAGTCCTGGGGCCTTCTAATATGACAATCCTGGCTACAATGAGTGGGAGGGGCGACCCATGATACCTTTATAATATCATATTATGTGAATTCTTTTGTTAGAAACAATAACTTTCTAATCGAGGGCTTTACTTAGTATGAGGGGACCAGGTGCCAGTCAGTAAATCAGCACATGCTTGCCTGTACCTTGTATTTACTTGCCTATATGTGTAAATCCATGTTGCATATACAATGAGAATAGTGTATAGTACCTCTACTAGCAATTTCATGAACCTATCTTTACTAAAACGCACGGTATACGTGTTCAAAACCTTCGAAAATCTTTGACAGCGATTTTCTCAAAATGTAAGTTATAGCACTTTCGAGTCTAATAACTCGAGAACCAATGCACCTACATAAAAACTAATGATACCATTGGAATCAGCATAAAAAATACAATAAATACACCCAGGGATTTTCCCCTAATCTTCTCTGTTCCTTCACACCAAGTACTCAAAGTCCGAAATTTAGCAAAAAAATTAATTTTATAATTACACTAATTTCCTAATGCCCTAATTTCGAAACTAGAGCAGGTAAATGAAATCCCTAGTGCACAATTATAGTAATAGTGTTGATATGCAATGTGTCCTAAGGAAATTACGATAAAAACATCTTGGTATGTCTAGATAGTGTATTACTTTTACTATTTTTTTATGAAAATTTCGACACAAAATTGGCCATAACTTGAAAACTATTAGACATATCCGATTTATTTTGGTATCAGTTTTAACTACTAATGGACCCCTATAACTGTGCCAAAAATGGTTATGATACCTTAAAAATTACCTGCCCCTCAAGAGTAAGAAGTGGTCATGCTGAACGGAGTACCTGTAGCTGTGGTGATACTAAACAGAGTAATTGTAGTTGTGATGATGCTAAACAGAGTGGTTGTAGTTGTGGTGATGGTAAACAGAGTAGTTGTAGTTGTGGTGATGGTAAACAGAGTAGTTGTGGTGAAGCTAAACAGAGTAGTTGTAGTTGTGGTGAAGCTAAACAGAGTAGTTGTAGTTGTGGTGAGGCTAAACAGAGTAGTTGTAGTTGTGGTGATGGTAAACAGAGTAGTTGTAGTTGTGGTGAAGCTAAACAGAGTAGTTGTAGTTGTGGAGATGGTAAACAGAGTAGTTGTAGTTGTGGTGAAGCTAAACAGAGTAGTTGTAGTTGTGGTGAAGCTAAACAGAGTAGTTGTAGTTGTGGTGGCTGAATCGGTAGAAAAGTGGCCAGCAATACTAATGGACCGAGGATCGAATCCTGGCTGGGGCAGGGAGCAGTTTAAGGATTTACATTTCATAAAAGCAGACTTTACTGATCTACCAGAGGACACGCCGACATGTCATAAAAATACCCCCGCTAATACCAGTACACAAGTCCTGTATGAGACGGTCCTAGCATACAGTGGGACGGTGGGTATTAGCGGCGAAGTGGTGACATATGGAGGTGTGCAGGAGGACTACTGGGTATTGAGATAGGCACCTGATGCTTTTGCCCAGAGTCGGATACATAAAAAAAAAAAAAAAAAAAAAAATCCAGTTGTGGTGATGCTAAACAGAGTAATTGTAGTTTTGGTAACGGTGGACAGAATAGTTGTAGTTGTGATGATGCTGTATAAAGTGGTTGTTGCTGTTATGCTAAATAGAAGAGTTGTAGCTGCGGTGATTCTAGAGAGAGCAGTTGTAGTTGCGGTGATTTAAAAAAAAAAAAGTTGTAGCTACGGTGATTCTAGATAGAGCAGCTGAAGTTGTGGTGATTCTAAATAGAATAATTGCATTTGTGATTATTGTAGATAGAACACTTTTAGTTGTGGTGATGGAAGGTAGAAAAGTTGTAGTTATGACGATGTAAGAAAGAACACATGTTGTGGTGGTGATCCTAGAGAGAAAGGTTTAGTATTGTAGTTGTGTTAATTGTAATTGTAGTTATTCCAGATTGAATAGTTATAGTTGCTGTGATGCTAGAAAGCGTATTTGTAGTTGTGGTGATGCGAGACAGAATAGCTGTAGCTGTGGTAATGTCAGAAAGAACTGTTGTAGTTGCGGTGATAATAGAAAGACTAGTTGTAGCTGTAATGATGGGTGGTAGATACAAAGATGGTTGATATGCACGTTTGGTTACCACGCACCTCAGTAAAAGGTTTCCAGGACTGGTTACTCGCAACGTAGTAAAAGGTTTCCAGGACTGGTTACCCGCAACGTAGTAAAAGGTTTCCAGGACTGTGAGAAAATAATACATATCTCTATTCGTCAGGCCAGCTGACTGCGCTGATTACCTGATGCAGGGATATACCCGGAGTGGGGTATACATAATATATCCATTCACGTGAGTACCCACACCATCAGCTACTTATTTTTAGGACTAAGGTTGCCAGGGTATGAGGAAGCTTTTAATTTTTGACGGTCATTTACAGAACATCTGTTAGTATTAGATGTGCTCAGCCTGCACTGCACATTATATAGCACAGTGGAAGGTGATGACGAACAGCATGCACTCATTTGATGTACTGCTGCCTACTTCTTTCTTAACCTTTATCATTCTTTTTCTGTACTTGTCCTCTTCTCTTCCTATTTCGCCTGTCTTTCCCGTCATTTCTTATTGCTTTTCCTTCCTTTTCAGGTGATTTTACATTGACTGAAAAGCCTAATGGTTTCCTGTTAGCCAGGAAACCATCTACAGTGCTGGGTGGTAACCATATAACTAACCCATACGTCCTCCCTACGTATCAACAAGTAGGTTGGTGGAGGGTTATTGTCCCTCCCAGTAGAACAACTAACTTTAAGTCAAACGGCCACCCCTTATGGGATTATGGCGTCTGACTATAGACTATTATTAAGGCTAAGAGTGGGAAAGTATGAGCAAGCCTCTAATTTTAGTCGGTCATACATTGAACACTTGTAAAACATGTGGTCAGCTTGCAGTTTATATTAGAGTGTAGTCAGCAATGATGCAGGAAGATTAGACATATTCTATCATTATCACATGCTTAGGACATTATCGTCAAAAATTCAGGACCTGCTCTCACATTCTGACTCCCATTTGTCATAACACGACCCATATTTTTGCGGGTTTAGAGGCTTTCTGATGTCTTTCTGTCCTTCACTTTTATATCCCCTTCTCATAACGTCCATCACAGCAGACACCACAGAACTCATGGGGTGACGTTTTGGCAAACCTAATCTAATTTGTCTTTAATTATTGATTAGAACTAACGAAATCGTGTTGTTCGTGTTGCATTGAAGACACAATTTCCTTGTCTTCCAAATCTTCACAATATTTTATACGACTATTCCGTTATCTTCAACAGCAAACACCTCAATCCTTCATCATCTCGTA
Organism: Coenobita brevimanus; assembly: GCF_032717465.1. Classification (NCBI taxonomy): domain Eukaryota; kingdom Metazoa; phylum Arthropoda; class Malacostraca; order Decapoda; family Coenobitidae; genus Coenobita; species Coenobita brevimanus. Next base: position 15,375,642 of record NC_136961.1, on the reverse strand, counting down.
GGATCGTTGGAGCTCATTTTTTCTTTTCTCGTGATATATCTTTGAGTAATCCTATTATTGCTCTAACAAAATCAATTTCACAGAGGTTGGGTGTGGTGAACCGAGTCCATGCAGAGCTTATAATTGTAATGTGTCCTCGTATGGAAAGAGTTAGTGATGAAAAAAAAAAAAAAATCAAACAGAACAATAAGCCAAACTTTGGGTAACAGGTGCTCATATGAAAAGGCATAATATACTCCCAAATGAGTTAAAAAAAAAAAAAAAAAAAAAAAAAAAGCGATACCCATTCCCGTAACCAGATACTTGTGCAAAAAAAGGGCTAACGTACTCCAGATAACTGTCAGAGGAAAAAGGTAATAAAAAATCTGGTCAACAGGTGCACGTGCAACAAGGGGGTGAAGGTGTGGTGCGACGTGGATACTGACTGAGGTGGCTGGACAGTCTTTCTCAACCAACAGCGCGCCACCTATCAACTCATCTACAACCGCACCTGGACTGAGTACAAGGAAGGCTTCGGCAACCCCTACGAAGAACACTACATACTGTAGGTAAGATCCTTCGGCATGAATCAGGATCTCGGCGTTGTCTGAGAGCAGAAGCCCCACTTGTGCACAGTTCCATCTACAATGCTTTCTTCGGAGTCAGTCTGTATGCATGATTATAATATTATTCACTCATATTAAATATTCTCTATGAATCTGATAAAATAAGACTATAGGTTAATCAGGAAAATAAAAAGTGGCAGCAAAAATCCTACTCACCGTACCTACTCTTCAGATTTTTTCTCATCCTAGTTTACGAGAGCTTGGCGATACTGTTTGCACTCTGCATAAATTCTAATTTTTTTACTCCATCTTATGTACTGAAAAAGTGGAATGACACTTCCTATGATTATTTTTCACTTCTTTTACATCCCATGTAAGAAGGACTTAACAATAAATTTTCATAATACCTGCACTGACGGTTTCTTGTCCATGTTTCAGGTAACGAGATATTCGCAGTGTTCTGTCCACAACTTTTTTTTTTTTTTTTTTAAGCAAAGAAGGAGGAACCAAGGGGTAAAAGCCCGATAATTGTTTCCTTCCAGGAGAAAACAAAATAAAACAATTGAGAGCCAAATTCAAGATCCGTTCATTTTGAGATATCTGGATATACTACGTTTATAAGACTAGAGGTCGTATGCAGTAGGAATTACAGACTGAGGACGACAGTTCCAGAGCTGACCGGTTGCATACATGAAGGACTGGGAATAACGGTTAACTCTTGCATAGGGAGTTGGACAGAGAAGGGATGAAAGTTTGCTGCTAGGCGGGTGCTACGAGTCCACCGTAGTGGTGGAGGGATGCAAGCAGATAGCTCAGAGAAGCAGTGACCACTGAAGTGCGACTGAAAAGAGATAAAGATGCAACAGGCGAAGAGACAGAGGATGAAGGGAGTCAGCAAGAGGAGGAGAGTCATTAGACGAAAAGCCTTTGACTCCACCTTGTTGAGAAGAGCTGTATGTGGGAAGCCTCCCCACACATGAAAGCTGTATTCTACACAGGGGCGAATAAAACCCGTTTATAAAGTCAACAACTGTGCAGGGGTAAAGAGGGCACAGAGTCGGCTTAGAACACCTGATCTCTCGGAAGTAGATTTTACAAGAGAGGCAATAGCTTTCCAAGATCAATCTCGAGAATATGAAACCCCAGGTATGTTCAAAGATGATGCAGGACAGAGCTGGGTATTGTTAAAAATTAGAGGATATTCCTGTGGTAAATTTTAACGGATTGAAAGTTGCAAGAACTGGGTTTTTGATGCACTGAAAACAGTAAGAATACTTTTACCTCAGTCAGAGATACAAGCGAAGTCAGACATTATGCGTGCTATAGCCTCATCCCTTTTTTGCTGAAGTTACTGCTGAGATGGACGCTGTGAGAAACGGATGGAAAGGTGAAGGGTGGAATCATCCGCGTATGAGTGAACAGGGTTAGATGTACAGCTTAGAAGTTCATTGATGAAAAGAAGGATGAATGATGGTGATAAGACAGAGCCCTAAGGAACACCACTATTGATAGCCATAGGGGAAAAACAGTGGTAATCTACAACAGCAGGTGCAGAACAACCAGAAAGGAAGCTATAGATGAAGGCACAGATAGAAGGATAGGAATCGTAAGAGGGCAGATTGGAAATTAAAGATTTGTGCCTGACTCGATCGAAAGCCCTTGAGATGTCAAATACAATAGCAAAGCTTTCGCCAAAGATCCGAAAGGAAAATGAGAACATCGCCAGTGAGATGTCCCTGGCGGAACTCATAGTGATGATCGGAATATGATAGGAAAAGTGCGTCAAGATTTTTTAAAAGTATAGATTCATAAACTTTAGAAATACAGGATGTTAAAGCAATTGGGCGACAGTTAGAGAGTTGGGAATTGTCACCCTTCTTTGGGACTGGCTGAATGAGAGCAACTTCCAGCAAGAAGGAAAGGTTCAAGTTGGCAAACAAAGGTGAAAGAGTTTACCTAGGTAGGGTGTAAGCACAAAAGCACAGTTCTTGAGGACAACAGGAGGGACCCCATCAGGCCATATACATTGTTAGTATTGAGGCCTGTGATGGTAGAAAATACATCAGTTGAAGACATTTTTATGTCAGCCATGAGGAAGTCAGAGGGGGGAAGTGATGGAGGAACAGCACAGGAATTGCCTAAGGTGGAACTGAAGGAGAAAGGCTGAGTGAAGAGTTCTGTTTTATCAGTAGAAGAAATAGCTACAGAACCATCAGAGTGGAGCAGAGGCGGGAAAGATGATGAGGCAAAGTTGTTAGAAAGGTTTTTGTCAAAATGCCAGAAGGAACAGGAAGAATTTGATTTGGAGAGATCAGAGCATTTGGTATGGATGAAATTATTTTTAGCAGGGAGATGGACAGACTTAAACGATTCCGGGCAGAATTACAAAAGAGATGAGATTCGAGGGGGGGGGGGGTTGGCTCCAGTATCTTTTGAAGACCCTCTCATTGTTGTGGAAAGCATTAAAGCAAGCGTGATTAAACAAGTTTTTGTTTCTGCATTAGTCACATGGTAAGAGAAAGGAATGTATGTTTCCATGCCCGAGAGAATAACCACCGTAATGCGCATGGTACACTTAAATGGCTTTCGGCCAAGGAAGCAATAATCATTCCAGAGAAAATCAAAGAAATACTGCCTGAAGGCCTCCCAATCAGCACCTCCAGCAGTGTCAAAGCCTCCTCTTCTTGAGAGAGTCCACAGGCCTTACTGGAGCATTAGGACAGGTTAACGTGATAAGGTTGTGATCGGAGGAGTCCAATGGAGAGGAAATATAAACTGCAAAAGCAGAAGGATTTGTTGTTTGGAAGAATTCAAGTATGTTGGAACTCTCTCCAAGGCGGTCAGGGATACGAGTAGGGTCCTGTACAACCTAATCTGGGTCATGAATGTTAGAATAGATATAGTCTTGTTCACCAGGTGGATCAGTGAAAGGAGAGGAGAGCCAAAGGTTGTGGTGAACATTGAAAAATCACCTAGAACAGAGATTTCAGAGAAAGGAGAAACTGGTAGGATGTGTTCCATTTTAGCAGACTGTCAAAGAAATTTTTAAAGTCAGTAGAATCAGAGGTTATGTAAACAGCACAGATTTATGTAGTCAAAGAATGACAGGACAACCAATGCCAGAGAGTAGAGAACTCAGAAGATTCAAGTTCAGGAACAAGAGAACAAAAGATGTTGTTTAGTACATTTACACAACAGCCACCTTTGGACTTGAAATGAATACAGAGAAAATAGGAAGATACTGAGAGGGATTTGCTATCAGTTGCCTCAGACAGCTGAGTCTCAGTAAGGTAGAGAAGGTGAAACTTAAAGGAAGCAAGGTGGTGTTCATGAGAGAGAAAATTACAGGAGAGGCTGCGAATATTGCAGAATTGAAGAATGAGTGAGTCAGATAGTGTTTCTAAGCATCTCTTTTGACAGTCACCGGGAAACGGGCGGGTGGTGGGGGGCTATTATGGTCCCCCCCCCTCCCCGGGACCCCTAGGCTAGGTGTTTAGATGCTATTTTTATATTTAAAATTTAGAAAAAGAGGTGTGGTGATGTGTAATGAGCATATGGTTTGGTGCTGACAGTTGGAGGAGAGTAGGCTGGCCTACTCTCTGTTGCTGAATTACTGAAAAAGCTCAGCAAAGGAGGATGGTTAGAAGCTAGTCCCGAGGGCTAATGAAACGAGAGGTCCAGCTCTCCCCATCATCAGCTTTCCATCCATCTCGGAAGTATACCCTGTTCGACTGGTGCCACAGTCTACTCCCTGCTTGTACTAAGTTCTCGTTTATATTCTTTCATGCCTCAGGTAACGAGAACCTGCACACGATGACCCACAGTCGCTCGTACGCCCTCCGCCTGGACGTAGAGATGGCCACTTGTGGCTTCAACTACGCCACCTACGAGACGATCAGGGTAGTGGACGAAGATGGTAGGTTAGTTCGCCCTCTAAATTAATCAGTAAGTTGATTACGACTGTTCATGTTCATATATACTCATTTTTGTGTGGCCGAATCGGTAGAGCGTTGGCCTGCAGTCCTAATGGACCCAGGTTCGAATCCCCGCTGGGGCAATGAACAGTTTAAGGATTTGAATTTCTTCAAAGCAGACTTTACTGATCTACCAGACCACCCGCCGACATGTTGTAAAAATACCCCCGCTAATACCAATACACCAGTCCTGTATGAGACAGCCCTAGCATGTATTCAGTATGGACGGTGGGTGTTAGCGCCGAAGTGGTGACATGTGGAGGTGTATGGATGTAGGAGGACTGCTGGGTCTTGGTAACTTGTATGGATGTAGGAGGACTACTGGGCCTTGGTAACGGGCTATAAAGCCTATGCCCAGAGTTGGTCAAAAAAAAAAAAAAACATGTATTATATATAAGTAAACACACACACACACACACACACACACACACACACACACACACACACACACACTCACACACACACATACACACACACATACACACACACACACACACACACACACACACACACACACACACACACACACACGTGTGTATATATATATATATATATATATATATATATATAAATATATATATATATATAGATAGATAGATAGATAGATAGATAGAGATAGAGAGATAGACAGAGATAGAGATAGACAGATAGATAGAATTAGAAGACCTCTACCCTTTACGTTTCTGTCTCACTCTGAAGATATAATATACGAATGTAGTCACTATCGCTCCTTTCATTTCTCCTGTGGTTATTATGCAAATATATATATATATATATATATATATATATATATCTGACTATCTATCCATATATTTATCTGTTTATCTATCTATCTGTCTATCTATATCCCACTGGAGCCCAGTGTCCCGAGTATTGGACAGAACTGGGATTTTCCAAGTTTTTATAAAGTAGGGAACCCCCAGGTAGGGACCTATGAGCTTCGCGACTATATGCCGATCGGCGGAGGGCGGTACGCTTAGTACCCTCCCAGTGCAATGCCTCGCCCAGCACCCCTGGGATCCAATGGGATATATGTTCTGCACGTTCTGATGATTGCTACCATAAGATTCTTCTCTTTAGTGTTGAGGCTGAGGGTGGGGGTTTCAATTTTTGTGTACAACTCTTTCATACCTTGAATTTTGTGATTTTTCTTCGATAATGTTCCGTCGTAAATACTGATCGATTTCTGAAATATGGCGTGTCCGTGCAGTAGAATTTTACGACCTTGCTCATAACTTCGATACAGTAATAATAATAATATATTCTGTACCTTTGAGTTAGTGTTGTCGTAGGATTCTACTATTTAATGTTAAGGCCGAGCTCTTCGAAAACTGCCTCCAATTATTAATATATATTTGTAGTTAAGGGTGGGGGTATGAATTCTTGTGTACAGTCCTTACGTACCTGAAATTTTGTGATTTTTCATAGATAATATTCCATCGAAAATCATCGCTCGGCATTACGCTGGATACACCACCTTACCCATCAATATTAAGCGCACATGTGCGGGAATGGTTGCACTGACGTTCTGGGGGATTTATAATTTGGCGGATCACCCGAATCATCTAGCATTGTGTTGCCAGCGTTCACGGTATCGAAAGTTTATAAAAAGGTTTATTCCCCAACTATCATGTTCAGACGAGCAAAATGTGATAGGAATTACTTACATATTACTGACATGAAGCCTAGCTTTGAGCCGGGCTGCTAATATATATATATATATATATATATATATATATATATATATATATATATATATATATATGGAGTCTCTGAGGTACAGTGGTAGAGTGTGTGTCTCGCAAGCTGGTGGACGCAGGTTCGCCTCCCGCCAGAGTTGTAGAAACTTTGGGAAGTGTTCACCGGGCCACTTACTGCTTTGGAGGACATAAGAGGTGCTGTGGTTGAACCAGTGTCTCATAATAGTATGCTTGCACCCAGTCGGCTTAAGGCGGCCCGATTACACTTGGTTCACAGACTACACTCACACATCCAAAGCCACTCCAACATTACAGTCACACTCACAAGCACTTCTCACCCTATTGTACATACAGTCTCTACCAGACAGCCTAAGCCACTGGGTAGAGATACATTGGGTGTATCAGTCCTGCTTCGGTAGGGATATATACTGTATATATATATATATATATATATATATATATATATATATATATATATATATATATATATATATATATATATATATATATATATATATGCTAGGAAGAAGAAACCAAAGGCCATGAGCCCGCAATAAGTGTTCCTTCCAAGAGAAAAACAAAATACAAGAGAAAGCCAAGTTCCAAGATCTGATCATTTCGAGATGGCCGGACACACTGCGTTTGAAAGACTGGAGGTCATAGGAAGCAGGAAATACAGACAGAGGGAAACAGTTCCACAATTGACCTGTTGCATAAATGAAGGACTGGGAGTAACGGTTAACTCCTGCATTAGACAGCTGGACAGAAAAGGGATGAGAGTTTGCTGTTAGACGGGTGCTACGCGCCAGTCGTAGAGGTGGAGGAATGCAAGCAGACAGTTCAGAGGGGCAGTGACCATTGAAGTAGCGATAGAAAAGAGATAAATATGCAACAGTGCGGTGAAGAGACAGAGGTTGAAGGGAGCCAGTAAGAGGAGGAGTTAATGAGACGAAAAACCTTTGACTCCACCCTATTGAGAAGAGAAGTATGTGGGAAACCTTCCCACACATGCGAGTTGTACTCCACACAGGGGCGGATAAAACCCGTGTATAGAGTCAACAATTGTGTAGGGGTAAAGAGGGTATATTATTGTACCCCCCCCCTCTCTCTCTCTCTCTCTCTCTCACACACACACACACACACACACACACACACACACACACACACACATACACAAACAGAATGTCTATATAATCACTTACCTATCTATCTATATATCCATCACAGTCTATGTACCATTCTGTCTATCTATCTTTCTTTTGCCTGACGTCGCATCCTAATAACTGATGGCTTCGATGTAAGGAATTCCAATAACATTTCCATTCCTGCTTTATCACAACCCTCCCTCCAACCTTCCCACAACCCACCATCCTCTCTCATAATACCATTTCACTTCATTAATTTACTATGAAGGGTTCCTCTCCAGTGAATGAAATAGTCTACAGTTACCGAGAATATATCAATATGTTCGGCCATTCCAGTAAAAAAAAAAAAAAAAAAAAAAAAAACGAAAAAAGATCGTGAGTTAGAATTCCTGAGGTCTTCACTGACTGACAACTACAAACCTGGATACCAGTACATAGTATGTGCCACCATTCTACTGACTTTCCTCTGATAAATCGCATAAACTGAGACGGGGTTCACGGTTGCCCATAGCTGATGAGTGAGGAATGAAAATTTTGAACATGTTTTAGATGTTTGAGCCTCTGCAGTTCGATGACCTACTCCCCCCCCCCTTTTTTTTTTTTTTATCTTCAGACAAGTCTTTTCAGGTATAGAGAAACTTTTCGAACAGTAAAGATTAAGCATATCTTTCACTTATCTCTCCACCACAAGAGATCTCACAAAACCTGACTTGAATCGTCTGGGGGAATAGATCAGTGAAACACGCCACCGTACTGAAAAGGTTAAGCTGAGAAAGGCTTGATATGTGTCTTTGCTCTTAGGCTATGTTGTTTGATATGATGCGTCAAAGGAGAGGGTAGCGGACATACCTTAAGCATGAAACAAAATAGCTGCTGTTTGTACCTGAAATTACTTCAACACATCTCAGGTAAAAGATGCACCTGTCAGGTAGCTCCAAGAGCACTTCTAGCGCCACCTACTGCTTCTGGTACATGAGTGGTCGCTACTTCACCACGATCGACCGGGACCACGATTCACACTCAGGTGAGGTGCGTAGAAAGTGGGGGGTATTTGTTGTGAATTATGAGGGAGACCATATTCGCCCATACGGTCATAAAGTTTAGTTCCGTAACTGTTAAGAACTGGTCCCTTGGTGCTATAACATATATTGCTCAATGTTAGTTAAAAAAAAAACATTCTGAAGTTTGGAATATTTATCACGGTACTCCCTTTAAAACAGAGATGACGGCACTAAAAGGGTGAATAGTGAACCTTTGTCTATACTGATCACGTAATCGTGCAGCCAAGGGGAGCAGGGCGCTAAGATGAATTAATTATGCAAATCTTTATACTGAAAGGATTCATTTAGCACCACCGTCCTTAGTTAACAGTTAATTGTGCACCTAACCACACCAATACAAAAGAAATAATGGCTTTACCGCAGATTTTTGTCCTGTAGCGGCTTGTTTTACGTTACTCGATAGCAGAACGAGACAATAGGATGGCTCCCCATCCTTTTCATAGCTCTTCATCGTGATTAGAATCGTTATTAGCATTGCATTGTAGTGCTAATCTGTTGTTACAGGAGAACATTCAAGCTGAATAAGTGTCAAATTACGATCAACTTAAAGCAATAAGGCAATAGTAGACACTGGTGTGCTAAAAGATGTAATTTTATCCCACTGTCTTTACTACGTAGGTAACTGTGCAGCCAAACAAGGGGGTGGCTGGTGGTACAACAACTGCTGATACTTCAACCACACCAATGCTGGCTTCAACCAAACCCTGAAGTGACCTGCTGGCACAGCAAGATGAAGGTGACCAAACTTAGCTCAAGATCAGGCCCAAGATCTGCGACGCCTCCTACAAGACTATCCACCTCAGTGAACTCGGTTGCGGCTGCCGCCGTCCACACTAACACCTTCACCCCCAGGACGTCATCTGTGTTGAATTTTTCCATCTACAGACGCCTGTGTTTAACCTATGGAAGATCTTTTGTACTGAAGGGCTTAATGAAAGATTTAACAAACCCCAACAGGTATAATGCCTCTTCAGAGCTAAAAATAATATTGTGTAGATAACAGAGACGTCATCGCAGTGAATAGATGACATTTAAGATGAACGCATGGAGTCTAAGATAGGGAAGACAAGAAAAACGTAGAGGATATTTTTCAAAATGATGTTCATAGAAGCCTGTTAACTTTGAATGTGTTGGGGTTGGAATCTGCTGAACAAACTCATATATTGATTACTAAGTTCTGCACTCTTTGAATCTAGATTTTCTTCTTTGCTGGAAAATATTACCAGGAACAATCCAGAATTAAATAAAACAATGCAATTTCTACCCATTTTGATTCAGTAGACTTTCAGCATTGTTGAAATAAATTACGGGGAGCTAAACTAGTTTTTTTATTTTATAGCTAATGAATGGAAGAAGGAAAACCAAAGGAAAAAAAAATAAGTCCATGTGCCTAAAGGAATCCTCCATTCATAAAATTTTTATAACGACCGGATTTGAATTGAAGTGGATTAAATGTTCGTGGGAAACAACTCCCAGGAACTGAATTCCAGAGAGTAGTATTTCTGGGGATAAATGAATGTTGATAAGCGGAGGTTCTGCATTGCGGGGGAGCGAGTGTGAGTTCATGGGCGCTCCCAGCTGCCCGAGTATTTCGGGAGAAAATGTGAAGGGGAGGCACAATTGAAGCCAGTTCGTCAGAGCACTTACGATAAAAATATCGATAAAATAATGCTAAAGAAGCAACATCTCTACGTACTAATAATGAAGGAAGGTTCTGCTTAATGGCAGGATTATTAATTAATCTAATGGCTTTATTTTGAATTTTGTCCAACTGCCTCAATGCAACCACTCCACATCCACTCCACAGTGGTGAACAGTATTCGATCTGAGAATGCACATGACTTTTGTATATTGTGACCATCTGCTCGTCAGTGAAACTCACGTACTCTGTACATAAGTCCCAATTTTTTGGAAGCTTTTTAGCAAGGGTTTTAGCATAAGCTGTCCAGCTTAGGTTTGGGTTTTGAGTAACACCTAGGATATCAATTGTAGTGGATATGGGAATATTGACATGATTTAAAATTATGTGACAGTCTGAGGGATTCTTTTTGTTGGAGAAATTAATGTATTTAGTCTTCTGAGCATTAAATGAGACCAGATTTCACTGTCCTCATTGATTAATTCTAGAAAGGTCCTGGTTCAGAGAAACCGCTGTGTTTCTTTGGGAATTTATAATATCAAATTGTGTAAAGGAGGTACTAAATGTGAAAGAACTATGAAGGGTCGAGTCATCAGCATAAGAGTGTACTGTGTTGTCAGTGACAGATAGGAGGTCATTTATATGAATGAGAAAGAGGATTGGCGCCAAAACTGATCCCTGAGGTACGCCAGCATTTATGGAATGAAACTGAGAATAATTTCCATCTACCATAGCCCATATTTTTCTATTATGAAGGTTAAGCAACGTTGGGTCTGGTTAGTACTTGGATGGGTGACCGCCTGGGAACACCAGATGCTGTTGGCATCCCTACGTGTCAAGTGGGGTTGGTGGAGGATTAGTGCCCCTCCCTGTAAAACAATTAACTCTAAGCCCTTGACCACCCCGTTTGGGATACATGGCGTCTGGCAATGGATGGATGGAAGAACAAATTAGAGCAACCAGTGACGCAAGGCCGTAGTGTGACATCTTGGACAATAAAGCCCGGTGCCATCCTCTGTCAAATGCTTTTAGTATATCAAGTGGTATTGTGTGTGTTTCACCGTGTTGGTCTATTGTTTTGTTAATCTGATGGGTAAGAAGGCAAAGAATGTCTACAGTTGAACGTTCTTGTCTAAATCCATACTGCCGATCATTGATTAATTTATTGATTTATATATGCTTGATTATGAGTTTGTTAATTAGTGTCTCAAAAACTTTACCGAGAATGGAAGTTATTGCAATTGGTCTATAGATTGATGGATCAGAAATTGCCCCCTTTTTAGGAACAGGATGGATATTTGCTTCTTTCCAAAACTTGAGGTACGGATGCATAAGCGGAAAAATTTTGCTAATACAGGACCCAACACTGAGGAGCAATTTTTTAGTACTATTGAAGGAATTTCATTTGGACCAGTAGCTTTGTCTGCTGCGAGATTCTGTAATACAGCTTGTACGTATCTGGTATGAATCATGAAAGAAGGTATTTGAGGGGAATCAAAACAAGTACAGGAATATTGTGATTTTCTGTATTTAGGGTTGAGTTTGTTGACAAAATGTCAACAAGAAGTTTGGCTTTTCTGCGTTGGTTACTTACTAGCTTTCCATTGGGGGACTGTAAAGGTGGAATGGAAGAGGTAGTAGTGAAGTTAGTTTTGAATGAATTAAGGGTGACCAGGATTTTTTGTTATCATTTGGGTTGTTAAGTAGTTTGTTACCTTGTCAATGTAGAAAGTTTGATTTAGAAAGATTGATAATAATTTTGGCATGGTTTCTGATATTTCTATACTAGTTAAGGGATTCTTTGGTTTTGGTCCTTGTATAAGTGTTATAGGCTATTGTTTTATGTTCTGTTACTCTAGCACAATTGTGGTCAAATCATTTAGGAGAATTACATCTTTTTATGTAACTATGATGGGGAATAAATGTTTCCATGCCGACTGTTTGGATATCCTTTGATTGCAAAAATTCTATCTATCTATCTATATACCTAGGCTGCTTCCCCCAAGGAAAGGGAGGTAGTCGAGACAGGACGACACACTCTCCATTTACTCATCCATTCAAACACATTCATTCACATCTTAGCCCCAAAGGGGAGAACGGACAGATCCTCAACGCACCACACCGCACAAGGGTCAACTAAAATTACCAGAAGTTAATTAGAAAAGAATTAAGTTCTATCCCTTTCATTCATGATTATTTTTTCCTCTGGTGAATTAAAAATAAAAAAAATAAAAACAGGAGTTAAACTAAACGCAGTCATGAGGCAACGTTGTCAGGCAAATGCATGACATTTCTTTAATCTGACCCTTTTAAATGTAAATCCTGACTAGCTACAAACAAGAGTCAGTTTCTCTCGGCGATGCAAAACAGTCTAAAGGGTACCTTTTGACTGAACTTAACCCGTACTGTCACCGTATTTGACGCGGAACAGGAAACTTGTCTTTATTAGGATGGTTAATTGGGTATCTGGTGGTTCTGCACCTGTCTACTGGAAATCTGCACCCACTTTTTTTTTTTTTTTTTTAACATTCTTTCGTTATATATTTCAAAGGACTAAACAGAATACTTAAGAAAGGTGTCTTGGGATGGCAGGCCCAGGTACTGCACAAACTCATGTACTCACTTTCACAGTTTCTACAGTGTCCATTCTTTAGTTCACCAGCTTTCGTATATATATATATATATATATATATATATATATATATATATATATATATATATATATATATATATATATATATTTCAAAATCTTTCTGTAAATTTTTTGTTTCGATGAAACAGTAAGTTGGACATTGAATTTTAATTTCTAAGCTATTATTACAGTGTGACTTGTTTGAAATTTATATGTTTCCATTCGAAATCACATACAAAGAAAACGCTCGTTTATCTCGTACCGTACTATCACTTCCAGATCCTAAATATTTCTCCCTTTGCAACGAGGTATTCAAACTGTACTGTGAGTTTTACTTTCCACGTTTCTCTTAAGTTATTGTGCAAACCAACCTTGGTACAAATTTTACAAAAAACGGAGTCGTCTTTGCCTGCAATCTTGACCGCTGATGTATTGATTTAATACAGTAATGAAAGTTCTTGGCTGAACCTCAACTCTATCGCAATCCCTCCACCAAGTTTTATTAAAACTGGTTAAAACTCTTTAAGCCGTTTTATTCACAGACACACATGGGTCGAAATCTGACACTGTCTCGTGATTTTGACCACAGAATTACTGTTCTTAAAATCGAATCCCTTTGCGCCTGCATTATCCTCTATCTTCCCACAAAGCTATGATTACAACTGTTCGTGTTAATGTTGCCATGTGACCTTAAACTTTGGCTTTTCCTTGTGACTTTGACCATGACTAAATGTTTTCAGGATCGAATCATTTCATCCTTGATTTACTCTGAATCATTCCACAAGTTTGGTCCAACTTGACGCAAGATCTGCCTAAGTTGACACTGTCATGTGACCTTGACCTTTGGTCTACTCTTCTCAAAACAATAACTGGCTGACCCTCAACCCCTCCATCAAGTTTGATCCAAATCAGATCACATCTGCTGCAGCCATTTTGTTAACACACAGAGAAGCAGGGATCGAATTTCAATCCTGTCCAGTGGCCTCCGCCTTCTGCTAATTATTTTAAAAAGTGACTCCTTTCGTTCTTGCTTTACCTTCAACCCTTCTAACCATGTTTGGTCTAAACCAGGAAAAACAAAAAACACTGTTTATGTTGACCTTGCCATGCACTCTTGACTACTGACCTATTCCTCTGAAAACAATAGGTGGCTCGTAGCCACTGAATTAAGATTTGTTAACATCGGATTAACTCTTTTCGTGCTATTATATTCACACACACACACACACACACACACACACACACACACACACACACACACACACACACACACACACACACACCACTCAAAAAGTAACACATGCCAACCAAAACGTAACACATGCCCTTCCTTCGCCAGTGTGGATGTAATTAATTATCTTCTTGATATTCACTTCCTATAACCTACATGAAGGATAGAATTCAGACGAAGTAGATAAATTTTACACTGCTATAAAATAAAAACTGTCAGACAGACTAAAGAGCATGCTTTACTAAAACTGATATATCTGTCAATTACAGACGTTCCATTAAAGGCCATAAATAATTTGGAGTTTGCATACATCTTCGTATTTGGTTGTACTGATACGGTCATAATATTTTGAGAGTCTGTAATGGAATGTAAACTGAATCGTGAAATTGGTTCTGATTAAATTCACACTAATCCAATAGGTTTCACTCATGCGGATATAAAACCGACATAAACAGGCTAAACATTGCTGAAGGGCTATCGAGGGTTTACACACACACACACACACACACACACACACACACACACACACACACACACACACCGGCAGAATACACATTAAGCAATTGAAAGGTACTGGACACACACACACACACACACACACACACACCGGCAGAATACACACTATGCTTTATTGAAAGGTACTGGACACACACACACACACACACACACACACACACACACACACACACACACACATCTCCAGGGAGTATAAAAGCCGCCACCACCACCAACGGCACAACAACACTTTCAGTTAATTGACAAGATTTCTACCAGTCTTTCCCCCTTATCACTGGCAAAGTTTTTTCTAAGTTTCTGTATTTACGGAGAGTTGCTGTGTTAATGTGGACGTGCTGAAAAGGGTTAGGAGAAATGTTTTGAGAGTGTTTGGGCAAGTGCAGAGATTGAAGAATGAGAGATTGATAACGAGAGTGTAGGTGAATGAGGTGGAATGAAAAAGGAAACGGGAGACCGAGGATGAAAAAGATGGGTTAGGGAAGACGTATATAAGTTAGAGTCATGTGACTCGGAGACAGGGCAACCTGATGGCGGAGCACTGGTTGACATGAGGTGATTCGTTTATTGCTACACCTTACGGGATTAATGCGTCTGGCTAGAGATAAAGACTTATAGAGTACCGTACAATGTCAGAGTGGTGTAAGTGCTTGTCGCCTGACGCTTGTCAAATATTCTTGCGAAGTCATAATAATGTGTAGTTTCCACCATACTGAGAGTAACCAACTGTGTCTTTGTGTGTCAGAGGCAGTGTGCGTCGTCATGAAGCTGGTGTTGGTATTACTGATGGCGATGGTGGCTGTGGGATCGGCGAGAAACGGCCTCAGCACGATGACTAAGGTGAGATTCAAGACGTTTTATTGCTTATTCTTACTGAACCTAGTGCCACTGGTGAAACACAAACACAGGAGGTAACTGTAGCGGACTGGAGGGGTATCTATCGATCTATCTATATCTATGTTCATAAAATTGATATCGACGTAGTCTGTATCAGTAACTCACGAGGGAATGCTGAAGTGCAATGTGCCGAATGAGTTGCTAATGAAGAGGTGTTGCAAGAACTTCAAAAGCCACATGGAATACGACAGTCAGGGTTGTTTTCTGAGTGGCTTTGGAGATTTCGTAACATCTCCTGTTGGCTAATGATATAAACTTTGACATTAGCAAAATGATTATAAGACGCATATAGGAGATCATTAATGTGTAATATGTTAAATAAATCGCTAAGGAAGAGGTACTGCAAAGGCAACTACGCCACATAGAACAAGCGTTTTCGCGTCATTCCAGTCCCACATCACCCAAACACAGCTCAGTTTTTAGTCCGGGCATGGCTCAGTTACTTTAATTTATTTTTTTTGTTCATGGATAGAATAATTGGACTATAACTGATATGGCGGCGGGAAACAATAATGTTCCTCACCATTTCATCTCAATATTATCAACCTCATCTTTTTCGCAATCCGGTCTGAGCATTCACGCCGGGGCATAACTCAGCTTATCTGCTGTGAGTAAATGGATTGTATTTACCCAACCTTTCCACCCCCGCCTCTGCCGCAACAGGAGCTGGACGGGGAAGAAAAAGATGCAAACGTTAAGAGAGATGTCAAGGCTGATGAAGACGTAAAGGCTGAGAGTATGTCAGGGCTAAGGGGGAAGCCGAGGATGAGAAGGAGGTCGAGTCTGAAAGAAACTCAGATGATCTCAGCGACCGATTTGCTCGTTCTTCTTGGTGAGTAACTGATGAACTTTTATATTATTTTTCCTCACTGGCGAATCCCGGAGTTGGTTGGAAAGGGTTTCGATTCCAAACCATGATTTTTGTTGTTGCTCGTGGGAGTTTATTTCATTATATACAGGAGGCTGTCATCGCATGCGTCCATGCATGACTCTGACCCTTTCTAATGAAACTGAATGGTTGTAAGGAGTAAAAATAAATACAATAAAAATCAAATGTTGGACGGCTACTTAGCTCAAATTTTGGACTTTCTCTTGCCGTTAATTTACACTGTGTCAAAACCTTTCATGTTTAACAAATATATACCAAATCATATAAAAAAGTAAATGAAGAAAATTAATTGAAATTAATGGAATAAATTATCTTCAAGCAATATAGTAGTACAAATATAGACTTCCTGACTTCGATTTTAAATATTCAATAATCAGCTCTTTTGACTTCAGCATATCATCGAAGTACTGTAGTAATTCAGACGAACCTTTTCCCATTACTGATTAAAGTCCCAGTACAAAGTTCGTCCAGTGCCCGTCATGTATTCGACCGCAAAATTTCGGACAACTCAGAGTTATCTTTTCAGGGGAAATACAACAACAGCAGCACCAACAACCCCTCCTCCAACTTACCGTCCTCCTCTCATTCCGAACGCACGGTGAGTATGGAGACGGTGGCAGATGGTGTAGTTGCAGTTGTGGTGATGCTAAACAGAGTAGTTGTAGTTGTGGTGAAGCTAAAGAGAGAAGTTGTAGTTAATCTAACCAGTAGCTGTATTTATGGTGAAGCTAAACAGAGTAGTTGTAGTTATGGTGATGCTATACAGAGTAGTTGTAGTTATGGTGGTGCTAACCAGAATGGTTCTAGTTGTGGTGATGCTAAACAGGGTAGTTGTAGTTTTGGTGGCTGAATCGGTAGAGAGGTGGCCTGCAGTCCGAATGGATCTAAGATCAAATCCCGGCTGGGACGGGGAACAGTTCAAAGATTTGCATTTTTTTAAAGCATACTTTACTGATCTACCAGAAGACTCCGCTACATGTCGTAAAAATACCCCCGCTAATACCAGTACACCAATCCTGCATGGGACAGCCCTAGCATATATTCGATATGGACGGTGGGTGTTAGCGCCGAAGTGGTGACATGTGAAGGTGTGTAGGAGGAATACTGGGCCTTGGGATAGGTCCCGAAGCCGTGCCCCAGAATCGAACACATTAAAAAAGAAAAAAAAAAATAGAATTTGGTGATGCAAAGCATAATGGTGGTAGTTGTGGTGACGGTGGATAGAATGGTTGTAGCTGTGATGATGCTACATGAAATGCGTGGCTTTGACAGTACTCCCGAGGAAACTCCCGGAGAACACCTTAGTATCCCCGACGATAGGGCGAACCAGGAACAACAGAGTTCGCCCACAAGTATGCCGACACCCCTACACGGACCCCACGGGGTAGCCGCCACCAGCCACCACCACTCCGGGCAACAACGACGCATGTCAGCCCGGGCCGTGCGCCCCTGTGACATACAGCCACCACGCCGCCGCCACTGTAGGCGAAAGACACTACCTTCGCGTGGCGGAATCACTGAGCTAGCTTGGGGTGGAGTTAGAAACAATACTCCAGACAGCGCCCCTCTGGTAGAGACAATCTATGGTCGCTCCCAAAGTGTTTCGGTAGAGACGATCAATGGTCGCTCCCGCAGTGTTCAGGTAGAGACGATCAATGGTCGCTCCCTTAGGGTTCCGGTAGAGACGATCAATGGTTGCTCCCACAGTGTTCAGGTAGAGACGATCAATGGTCGCTCCCTTAGTGTTCCGGTTGAGACGATCAATGGTCGCTCCCACAGTGTCCAGGTAGAGACGATCAATGGTCGCTCCCTTAGTGCTCCGGTTGAGACGATCAATGGTCACTCCCACGGTGTCCAGGTAGAGACGATCAATGGTCGCTCCCTTAGTGCTCCGGTCGAGACGATCAATGGTCGCTCCCACAGTGTCCAGGTAGAGACGATCAATTGTCGCTCCCTTAGTGCTCCAGTCGAGATGATCAATGGTCGCTCCCACAGTGTCCAGGTAGAGATGATCAATGGTCGCTCCCTTAGTGCTCCGGTCGAGACGATCAATGGTTGCTCCCACAGTGTCCAGGTAGAGACGATCAATGGTCGCTCCCACAGTGTTCGGGTAGAGACGATCAATGGTCGCTCCCCCAGTGTCCAGGTAGAGACGATCTATGGTCGCTCCCAGGGCGTAGCTAGGAGAGGGACGTCTCCATGACCGGAGATTGAACTCCAGGTGTCCTGTCCCAGAACATCCCAGACAGACCTCCCTGCCTCCCCCAGTCTCTGTTCTTTACGCCTGGCCCTAGAGCAGACACACCTGTCGGGCCCCAGTGACAGTCGCTGCCGCAGTCCTCCCCTGACGGCGCCTCTGGATGTGGGAGACCGCAGCCCGTCGCCTCTCTCGGCCCTCCCTAGGACACCCGGGCGAGACCTCGCCACGCCCCCACGACGCCGGGACCTGACCCAGAGGTTCCGGGACCTATTTGGCCCCAGTCCCAAGGGCCTTACGCCGGAGCCCAGTCCGGAAGCCACCGGGAGTCCCGGACACGAGACGACGCCCTTGCGAGCCGCCCCGTGCCCTCTCAGTTCGCCCTGTCTTGACGGCGCCCCTAACTCAGCCGGATCACCAATGTCGTGCCCCCGTCTTCTTTCTTCAGAGAATACGGGTGATAATGTATTAATAGTGATATAGGTTAAGTGTGACTCTCTCTCTCTCTCTCTCCTAGAACCAGTATTGTGCAGTGAATCTATGTGATGTATATCGGGGTAAAACAGATCACAATGAGAAGTTAGAGGTCGAGAATGTGGACTAAGATCTGAGTGAATATATGTGCGAGTGGCACCCTGGATATCTATAAAGACATATCCCCATTGCTGAAAGAAAGACTGTGAGGAAGAAATGTCATCTAGCCGCGAAGTAATATTGTGAAAGTAGTATTAAGAGTATTCCGCCCTTGTTCCGCGTTGTGAAGCGAGATTCTATGGACCATACCTGGAAGACCTCTCTGACAGATGTGTAATTAATAAGCCTGTGCCTAAATAGACATGTTCCCACTCTAACGAGGAAATATCAAGAAAGGAAGTATTAATAATATTCCCTCCCTCTGCACGCTACCCCTAAAAACCCTCTCTATTACTCGCTCATGCTCTTAAAGCCAAATCAAGAATCAGAGTTATCTGCCAAAGTACCTTCACTAACAGAAACCATATAAACTCCCCTGCTAATTTCGGGCATCTTCCAATATTACCATAACTTTCTCCTCGCCGTTTTAAGTCACTCTCCGCGCCTCCCCTATCTCCTCCTAGTGAATCACAAACCCCCCCCCCCTCTGCGCTCTGTGCACACCTGTATTTACTGCACTCCTAATACACTAGGATTGTTGTGTCCTCATTAGTATCTAGAAAGCAAGTATCCTGCGAGATACACATATCTTAGATAAGGTTTTATATTGCTCTATATTGTGTTGTAATCTCTGCTGAATTGTCCTGTGTCTGATTGTGGTAATAGATGTGTATGGTGTTGCTGAGAGTTTTTATGTCCTGCCTCTCTTTATTGCACTAGCTCCGGTCTCGAAAGAGGACCCCGCTCCACGTTGGGTGAAATAGGAACGAGAAGTCGAGCCTAATTCTACCCAGCATTACACTGGTGGCCAGCGGTGGTTCTAGATCCGAGCGTAGAAGAGAGGTAAGCAGGAAATATTTGGAAAAATGGCAACTAAACCGCACGTTCAGTTATCCAAGTTTGACCCTGACCAGTATGACATACACACATATCTTGCAATAATTAAACCCTTACTAGATATTGGCTTTGAAAATGACCAACAAAAAATTGCAGTCACACTACCACTACTGGGTAAAGCCGCAGCAAACATTGCGCCGAAAATCATCCCAGAACTCACCTGGCAGAACTTTACCAAGTTCGCTGTCCAAGCCATCACCCCATCATTAGGGAAAGTGGTGGCTCTATCCAAATTGGATAGTTTTGCATATGACGGGGATTTAGATAATACTCTGTTACAGGCAAGACGCCTGGTTACTGCTGCCTACCCGCAGGCAGATGAAGAAACCCGGGATCAACATACATTTAATACTCTCCTCAGAGTACTCCCAAGTGTTGTAAGACAACACTTCACTATCCATGATCCAACAGGAGACATGGATAGAGATATCAGTTTAATGAGGCGCCTTTTAGCCGTCCATGCCACCCCTTAACGCGTCGGCGAAATAAATCAATTCCCCGTTGACCTCATCACCATCAACCTGTGGGAATTTTCTCCGTGCTACCACGGATGTCCGATCCACGACATCCGTGAGCAGCTAGAAGCTGCCCAGTGCAGTCAAATGACACGAGGGCGCTAACAAACCTCCCCACCATACGCAAATTCCCCTAAGCCCCAGGGGAAGAAAAAACAAAAAGGGAAAAACAAAAAGCGCCCCCCGACTGCCCCCGCATCCCACCGTAATGGCGGGGGCCACCTCACCTCTCCCCCAGTCTACGACAGGGGAGAACGTTATCTTTCCTTTTCCTCCCCTCCCACTATCTCTTCTGTTCTACCTTCCCCTATTCCTGCCCCTAGTTCTAACCTTCCCACCCCACACACCACTATACTCCCGCAACACAAAACCGGCCTCCCTCTTCACAGGCCTCCTAGGACCCTCTCCACATCTTCCCCTAACCTACTTCCTAAAACCACCTCCCCCCGTCTACTGCCTTTCACCTCCCACCCCGCGCCACCCACCGCCATCACGTCACCACCGTTCGCTTTCCCCGCCCACACGGTTAACTCATTCACCTTCCCTATCACACCCTCCTCCTCATCCCCGAGCATTCAAACAACCCCGGGAGGCCGCATCTCCCCACCACCACCGTCTCTCTCTCCCCCTACACTTCACCCCACCTTTCCTCGGCTCCGACGGCACACACCACCTGCCACATCCCACTCGACAGCCCCTGCCAGGCCACCACGGTTTCAGCACCGCACACCGTTCGCCATCGCCCCCACACCCGCACCATCCCCTAGCTTTGTACCCACCGCCCACCCCACACCACTAGCACAGAGCCCTGCTACCGCCCAGACCACTCCACCACCAAACACCGGGATGGCACCACAAAATCGCACTCCCTTCTCGCCACCTACCCTCCAAGCCAACTCTCCTGCCACCTCAGCCTCCACCGCCTCCACCACTCCCTGCACCTCACCTGACATCTCACCCGCCACGCCTCGCTCACCCTCACCCCTTCCCTCCGCCGCCTCACCCTTTCCACCCAAGCCCACGTGCCCCGCCCACCCCACCACCCCCGCAGGACAACCCACTACCACCACCCTCTCCCCTCCACACCTACGCACGCCCACTCCGACGTTCTCACCTTCTCCCGCTCCCCCAACGCGCGCGACGGCCCGTGCAAACCGACCCCGCCCACCCCGCATGCCTACTTCCCCACCCACACCCACCCTCAGAACCACCACCACCACCCCCTTCGGCCGACTCTCATGCCCACCCACCCGACTTCACACCATCAAGCTACATCAGGCCCAAATCCCCTCTATCTGTACTCCCCAGAGACTCAACGCCGCATTACCATGACACGAAACCCGGCGTTCACCCACACTGTCCAGCATTCAGCCTCCAACCACACTGACAGCCATACCAAGCAACATGAGGATCAAGCGAGCCGTATGGGCCCCTACCCTAAACAGGAACCACCGACTCCGAGGGCCACACCACCTGTTAAACATCCTCCAGTTGACCACCGCCCCCTCCGCACTCTTCCTCACCTATGACCCAGCACAAGAGGAAAATTCCTACACTATTGCCTGGCAGAACACACTGCGACACCTCCAGCCCGTCTACACCACTCCCAACACACTAGCGTTCCACCTCCAGCCACGGGGACGTGACTTTTTACAAGAACAGGGTGGTGAAATGAGTGGCTTTGACAGTACTCCCGAGGAAACTCCCGGAGAATACCATAGTATCCCCGACAATAGGGCGAACCAGGAACAACAGAGTTCGCCCACAAGTATGCCGACACCCCCACACGGACCCCACGGGGTAGCCGCCACCAGCCACCACCACTCCGGGCAACAACGACGCATGTCAGCCCGGGCCGTGCGCCCCTGTGACATACAGCCACCACGCCGCCGCCACCGTAGGCGAAAGACACTACCTTCGCGTGGCGGAATCACTGAGCTAGCTAGGGGTGGAGTTAGAAACAATACTCCAGACAGCGCCCCTCTGGTAGAGACGATCTATGGTCGCTCCCAAAGTGTTTCGGTAGAGACGATCAATGGTCGCTCCTGCAGTGTGCAGGTAGAGACGATCAATGGTCGCTTCCTTAGGGTTCCAGTAGAGACGATTAATGGTCGCTCCCACAGTGTTCAGGTAGGGACGATCAATGGTCGCTCCCTTAGTGTTCCGGTTGAGACGATCAATGGTCGCTCCCACAGTGTCCAGGTAGAGACGATCAATGGTCGCTCCCTTAGTGTTCCGGTTGAGACGATCAATGGTCGCTCCCACAGTGTCCAGGTAGAGACGACCAATGGTCGCTTACTTAGTGCTCCGGTCGAGACGATCAATGGTCGCTCCCACGGTGTCCAGGTAGAGACAATCAATGGTCGCTCCCTTAGTGCTCCGGTCGAGACGATCAATGGTCGCTCCCACAGTGTCCAGGTAGAAACGATCAATGGTCGCTCCCTTAGTGCTCCAGTCGAGACGATCAATGGTCGCTCCCACAGTGTCCAGGTAGAGACGATCAATAGTCGCTCCCTTAGTGCTCCGGTCGAGACGATCAATGGTCGCTCCCTTAGTGCTCCAGTCGAGACGATCAATGGTCGCTCCCACAGTGTCCAGGTAGAGACGATCAATGGTCGCTCCCTTAGTGTCCCGGTAGAGATGATCAATGGTCGCTCCCACAGTGTTCGGGTAGAGACGATCAATGGTCGCTCCCCCAGTGTCCAGGTAGAGACGATCTATGGTCGCTCCCAGGGCGTAGCTAGGAGAGGGACGTCTCCACGACCGGAGATTGAACTCCAGGTGTCCTGTCCCAGAACATCCCGGACAGACCTCCCTGCCTCCCCCGGTCTCTGTTCTTTACGCCTGGCCCTAGAGCAGATACACCTGTCGGGCCCCAGTGACAGTCGCTGCCGCAGTCCTCCCCTGACGGCGCCTCTGGATGTGGGAGACCGCAGCCCGTCGCCTCTCTCGGCCCTCCCTAGGACATCCGGGCGAGACCTCGCCACGCCCCCACGACGCCGGGACCTGACCCAGAGGTTCCGGGACCTATTTGGCCCCAGTCCCAAGGGCCTTACGCCGGAGCCCAGTCCGGAAGCCACCGGGAGTCCCGGACACGAGACGACGCCCTTGCGAGCCGCCCCGTGCCCTCTCAGTTCGCCCTGTCTTGACGGCGCCCCTAACTCAGCCGGATCACCAATGTCGTGCCCCCGTCTTCTTTCTTCAGAGAATACGGGTGATAATGTAATAATAGTGATATAGGTTAAGTGTGACTCTCTCTCTCTCTCTCTCTCTCCTAGAACCAGTATTGTGCAGTGAATCTATGTGATGTATATCGGGGTAAAACAGATCACAATGAGAAGTTAGAGGTCGAGAATGTGGACTAAGATCTGAGTGAATATATGTGCGAGTGGCACCCCGGATATCTATAAAGACATATCCCCATTGCTGAAAGAAAGACTGTGAGGAAGAAATGTCATCTAGCCGCGAAGTAATATTGTGAAAGTAGTATTAAGAGTATTCCGCCATTGTTCCGCGTTGTGAAGCGAGATTCTATGGACCATACCTGGAAGACCTCTCTGACAGATGTGTAATTAATAAGCCTGTGCCTAAATAGACATGTTCCCACTCTAACGAGGAAATATCAAGAAAGGAAGTATTAATAATATTCCCTCCCTCTGCACGCTACCCCTAAAAACCCTATCTATTACTCGCTCACGCTCTTAAAGCCAAATCAAGAATCAGAGTTATTTGCCAAAGTACCTTCACTAACAGAAACCATATAAACTCCCCTGCTAATATCGGGCATCTTCCAATATTACCATAACTTTCTCCTCGCCGTTTTAAGTCACTCTCCGCGCCTCCCCTATCTCCTCCTAGTGAATCACAACCCCCCCCCCTCCCCTCCGCGCTCTGCGCGCACCTGTATTTACTGCACTCCTAATACACTAGGATTGTTGTGTCCTCATTAGTATCTAGAAAGCAAGTATCCTGCGAGATACACATATCTTAGATAAGGTTTTATATTGCTCTAAATTGTGTTGTAATCTCTGCTGAATTGTCCTGTGTCTGATTGTGGTAATAGATGTGTATGGTGTTGCCGAGAGTTTTTATGTCCTGTCTCTCTTTATTGCACTAGCTCCGGTCTCGAAAGAGGACCCCGCTCCACGTTGGGTGAAATAGGAACGAGAAGTCGAGCCTAATTCTACCCAGCATTACACTACATAAAATGGTTGTTGCTGTGTTATGCTAAATAGAATAGTTGTGGTTGCGGTGATTCTAAATAGAGCAGTTGTAGCTGTGGTGATTCTAGGTAAAATAGTTGTATCTGTGCTTTTTGTAGATAGAATACTTTTAGTCGTAGTGATGGAAGGCAGAAGAGTTGTAGTCGTGGTAACATTAGAAAGAATAGATGTTGTGTTGGTGATTCCAGAGAATGGTTTAGAATAGTAGTTATATTAATTGTAACTGTGGTGATTCTATAGTTGTGGTGACTGAATAGTTGTAATTGAGAGGAGACTAGAAAGAGTATGAATTTTGTAGTTGTCGTGATGCAAGACAGAACAGTTGTAGCTGTGGTAATGATAGGAAGAATTCAGTGGCGTATATAGGAGGGGGGGCACTCGGCCATGCCCCCCCCCTTTTGTACCTTTAGGCCTACATATCTGCAGATTTAAATACATATACAAGTAATCAATGAATTCAACCGTAAAAATAGGCTGCTTGATTTCAAATGAACAACTTTCACACGACTTTAGTAAGCTCTCTCTCTCTCTCTCTCTCTCTCTCTCTCTCTGTCTCTCATGCGAGTTATAGTTTAATTTGCTCAATGTTTCATATAGAGTACTCTCTCTCTCTCTAAGTCATAAATGCGAGTTTTAATTTATTTTTTTAAATGTTTCATATAAAAATGAACATTGCAGCTTCCAGGAATGTAGGAATCAACAGTTGCATATGATCTACCAGTTTTTTTTTCTTATACATACCGGGTACTGTAGAAATCCCTATTTAAATATTTTCCAAACAACTTATTTTTGTTTCAGCCAAGATACTTAAACTTCTTTATATTGTTTTGCCACTGAATATCAAATAAGTGCAATGTATCCCTCCTGAGGCCTCAAAATGCCCCTAATAGTGCTTGATTTCCAAAAAATTTCATGGGGCGGCTTACACCGCCCCCCCAGACCCCCAGCTGAAGAGGCTCGCTTCGCTCGCCTCCCCCTTAACAAA
The DNA here is from genome assembly GCF_032717465.1 of Coenobita brevimanus. Classification (NCBI taxonomy): domain Eukaryota; kingdom Metazoa; phylum Arthropoda; class Malacostraca; order Decapoda; family Coenobitidae; genus Coenobita; species Coenobita brevimanus. The sequence continues at coordinate 15,349,966 of NC_136961.1, read as the reverse complement.
TTTCTGGATTCACCCCTGTGGCCCCCCCCTTTCCACAGACCTATAGACGCCACTGGAAGAATTGTTGTAACTGTGGTGATGATAGAATAGTTGTACGTGTAGCTGTGGTGATATTAAATAGAACAGTCGTAGTTGTGGTGATGCTAGAAAAAATATTTGTGGTTGTGGTGATGTTAGATTGAATAGTTGTAGCTGTGGTGATGCTAGAAAGAATAGCTGTAGTTGAGGTAGTGACAGATAAAATAGTTGTAGCTATGGTGATGGAACATAGAATAGTTGAACTGTGGTGGTGGTGGTAAATTGATCTGCTAATGGATGTGGTGATGGTGACTGAGAAAATAGTACTACTCCAGTAGTACAGTACTTGTAGTGTTGGTGGAAGGTGAAGTAGTACAGTGTTAGTTGTGGTGATGATAGTGAGAAGGAACAGCTGCAGTTGTGGTGATGGTGATAGAGACAAAGGTAACTACAGTGATGAGTGGTAGATTCAACGAGGATAGATATGGCAGATCTGGCGATTTGATTACCACGCAACGTAGCAAAAGGTTTCCAGGACTGCAATAAAATAATAATAATTATATAACTCTCTTCCCCAGGCCGGCAGACTGCGCTGATTACCTGATGCCAGGATATACCTGGAGTGGAGTATACGTGATATATCCATTCACGTGAGTACCCACACTATCAGACACTTTCTCATGTTTAAAATACTAAGTTTTCCAAAGTATGAGCAAGCTTGTAATTTATGACGGTCATGTATAGAACTTCTGTAAGTATTACCTGTATTCAGGCTTCATTTTACATTATACAGCATAGCGGAAGGTGGTGGCGACTTTCATTCACTCACTTGATGTACTGTTGCCTACTTCTTCCTTAACCTTTATCATTTTCTTCTGTCCCTGCCGTCCTCTCTTCCTATTTCTCCCGTCTTTCCTGTCACTTCTTATTACTCTTCTTTTCATTTCAGGTGGCTTTACATTGAGTGACAAGCCTAATAGTTTCCTTTAAGCTAGGAAACCATTTACAACGCTTGGTGGTAACTATATAGCCAACCTATATTTCCTCCCTACGTGTCAACAATTGGGTTGGTGTCCCTCACCCTAAAAATAACTCAGTCAAATGGCCACCTCTTACGGGATTATGGCGTTTGCCCATAAATGGATAGATGGACAACAGTATCATAACGACTGAATGCGGGAAAGTGTGAGCAAGACTCAAATTTTAGTTGGTCATACGTATACTGAACACTTATAAAAGATGTGATCAACCTGCAGTTCATATCAGTGTGTAGAAAGAATGTAGTAAAAAGGTTAGATATACCCGTATTCTATCATTATTACATGCTTAATAAATTATCGTAAAAAATTCAGGACCTACTCACACATTCCGACTCCCATTTGTCATAACACGGCCCTTAAATTTTAGTTTGGAGACTTTTTGATATCCTCTCGTGCTTCACTTTAGCATCCACTTCTCACAGCGTCCATTACAGCGAACACTACAGTACTCATGGGATAAGGCTTTGGCAAACTTCATATCTAATTTGTCTTTAATTATTGATTGGGACAAATGAAACCTTGTCGTTTGTGTTGCATTAAGAGCTCAGTTTCTTTGTCTTCCAAATCTTCACAGGATTCTATATGACGATTCCGTTATCTTCAACAGCAAACACCTCAACCCTTCATCATCTCTCAGTATCATTGGTGTTCATTTTTTTTTTTTTCCGTGATGTATCTCTGATTAACCTTACTACTGCTCTTGCAAAATCAGTTTCACAGAGGTTGTGTGTGCTGAATCGAGCCCATGTTGACTTAAATCAAATCGAGACAGTTTAATAACTCTAAGACCCTGGGAAATTTCCCACCGGTTAATTAAGATATAAAATAGAACTAATAACTTTAAAGAAACATATCCACGTATGAAATGGGTTTTTAATGAAAAAATGAAAGCAAACAGAACAATAAGCCAAACTGCGGCGAACAAGTGCTCATATGAAAGGGCTTAATATAATTTAAAAAGTGTTTAAAAAGGCGTTACTAATTCCCGTAACCAGATGCTTGTGCGAAAAGGACTAAGGTACTCCAAATAAACGTCAAAAGAAAGAGGTAATGAAAAATCTGGTCGACAGGTGCACGTGCAACAAGGGGGTGTGGGTGTGGTGCGACATGGAGACTGACGGAGGTGGCTGGACAGTCTTCCTCAAGCGCCAGAACGCCACTTATCAACTCGACTTCAACCGCACCTGGGCTGAGTACAAGGATGGCTTCGGCGACCGCTACAGTGAATACTAAATAGGTAAGATTCTTCGGCATCAATCAGCAGCTAGGTGTTACCTGGGAGAAGAAACATCACTCGTGCTCAGATCCATCTCCGTTCCTTACTTCATAGTCTGCGTGTACGAGTATAAACTCTTAACAGTCATAATAAACATTCTCTATAAAATTGATAAAATAAGACTCTAAGTTCCTCATGAAATGCCAGGAAAAAAAGTGGCGGCAAAAATTCTACCCACTGAACCAATACTTCAGATTCTTTTATTCTCATCCCAGATTACGAGAACTGGCAATAGAGTTTCCATTCTGAGTATATTTTAATTGTTTGATCTCCATTTTAGGTAACAAAACCTGTAGAATAATTATCTTGCCCACTTCCTATATATATATATATATATATATATATATATATATATTTTACGTCTGAGGCCGCGTCCACACGTGTGCTCAAACATGTGTTAGCAACACGGCTGGCAACATGTTCGGGAACGTGCTTGCAGCAGTATTTGGACAGCTGTATGCAAACATGTTTCAGTGCAGCTTCGACCACCGGCAGCAGAGGCAATGGGTTATGTGTGTCCATACGAGGCAGCCGAGACTTCATCATGATGTTGCCAACATGATCTGAACGCCGCTGTTCCCTACATGTTTGCTGCTTGTTTGTGACTGTGTTGCATAAATGTTGCCAGCGCTTGTTCGAGCATACGTGTGGACGCGGCCTCTTGTAACGAAAACTTAGCAATACACTGACTATCCAAGCTACACTCGATGTTTCTAGTCCATGTCTCATGTAAGACGAAATTCGGAATGCCCTGTCCACGACCTACACTAGCTTCATTTGTATATTCTTCCAATTCTCAGGTAACGAGAACTTGCACGCGATGACCCACAGTTGCTCGTACACCCTCCGTCTGGACGTAGAGATGGCTACTGGCGGCCTCAACTATGCCACCTACGAGACGATCAGGGTAGCGGACGAAGATGATAGGTCAGTTCGCCCTCTAAATAAATTAGTAGGTTAATTATCGCTGCAGAAGTTAACATACTAAATTTTTATCTATCTACCTATCTATCTGTCTCTTTATATATATATATATATATATATATATATATATATATATATATATATATATATATATATGGAAAGTGTTAAGAATATATGGAATAGATGGGAAGTTGTTGAATGCTGTGAAGAGTATGTACGATGGTGCGAAGGCTGCAGTGCGTGTAGATGGTGAACTAAGTGAATTTTTCTCTTTGAAAGTTGAGTTGAAACAGGGATGTGTCATGTCTCCATGGTTGTTCAATCTGTACATGGATGGGGTAATAAAAGAGGTACAAGGTAGGGTAGTGAATGTTGGAGTGGCCCTGGTGAGAGAGGATAGTGTTTGGAAACTCTCTGTTTTGTTGTTTGTAGATGATACTGTGTTGTTGAGTGAAGACGAAGAGGAGCTGCAAGGCTTGGTGGATGAGTTTGAGAGAGTGTGTAAGAAACGGAATCTAAAGGTGAATATAGGGAAGAGTAAAGTGATGGTCTTTGAGAGGGGTGAAGTCAGTGAATGTACAGTGAGGTTGGATGGTGAGGAATTGGAAAATGTGAGTACGTTTAAGTACTTGGGTAGTGTGATGAGTAAGGATGGAGGTTTGGAGGGTGAAGTGCTTGAAAGGGTACAGCAGGGAAGAAAGGTTGCCGGTTCTTTGAAAGCAGTGATAAGAAACAGGGAAGTGAGCATGGAAGTGAAAAAGTTACTACATGACAGTATTCTGATACCAACTCTAACGTATGGAAGTGAAGCTTGGACGTTGTTGGAAGGACACAAGTCAAGAGTGAGAGCAGTGGAAATGAGTTATTTAAGAGGAGCTTGTGGAGTCACATGGAGAGACAGGCTGACGAATGAGGATATAAAGGAGAGTTGTGGTGTGGATGTGGATGTGATAGGGAGCGTTATGAGGAACACACTGAGATGGTTTGGCCATGTGGAGAGAATGGAGGGTGAAAGACTGACGAAGAGAGTGTATGTGAGTGAGGTGGCGGGGGGACGAGGGAGGGGGAGGCCGAGGATGATATGGAGGGATGGGGTGGAGAGGTATATGAGAGAGGGGGATGTTAGTTGGGAGCAGGGCAGTGAAATATATATATATATATATATATATATATATATATATATATATATATATATATATACTGTGAGTTTTCGTACACTGAAGAACGGGGTTTAGCGCCCCGCCAGGGTAATAAACTTTGGGAGCGTTCTTCTGGCCACGTACTGCGTTGTCGGACACAAGGGGTGCTGTGGTTGAACCAGTGTCGCATACTATAAAGTATGTTTGCACCCCTTCGGATTGCGCGAGCCGATTACACTTGGTTCACGGACTACACACACATCAAAAGCCACTCTAACACTACAGTTACACTTACAAGCACTTCTCACCCTACATACAATCTCTACCAGACAGCGTAAGCCACTTGGTAGAGATACATAGGCTGTATCGCCCCCACTTTGGTAGGGATAGGCCGTTCCTGCAGTGGACACAGAAACGGCTGATGAGATGAGATGATATATATATATATACAATATATGTGTGTGTGTGTGTGTGTGTGTGTGTGTGTGTGTGTGTGTGTGTGCAGACAAGCATATCAAGAAGGAGAATAATCAGTCACATCAAAACTTACATTAGAAGAAGATTAAGGAAAAGAAGAATAAGAATGACAAACAGGCAAATACATCGATACATATAGAGAGAGAAATAGACAGAGAAGCTGATAACGAGATTTAGACAAAAAGCCTGACAGACAGATAAAGAAACAGATAAACCCAGACAGACACACAGATATTAAGTGTAAACAGTAACGGATCAAGAAAAAAAATATGAGAGACTGACAGACAAAACAATTACATAAGAGTACAGGCAGATAATCAGATATAAGCTTAGTAGCAGACGGTGAAGGCTAGTCAGTTTGTTTTTTCCTCTGCCTGCCGATGTAACTAATGACCCGTCTAACTATTTATTGCCTGATGCCACCTCCTGTGAGAGGAGAGCCTCAACAGTTGGACCACTAGGCATTTCTGTCCCTGCTCAGTAACGACCTCTCTCGACTTCCTAAGACACATCACCCTTCCTTATGTAATCTTCCAGTGAATCTGCTGTCCTCCCACCTCTCTCTCTCTCTCTCTCTCTCTCTCTTACACACACACACACACACACACACACACACACACACACACACACACACATTATTTATCTAATTACTCGTACTCACCCATCTATCTATATATATGTTACTGTCTAGGTACCAATCTGTCTATTCATCTTACTTTTGTTTGACGTCTCATCGTAGTAAGAGATGGCCTCGATGAAAGAACCTCCAGAAGCATTTCCACTGCTGCTTTGTCACGACCCTCCCTTCCTCCCCTCCAACCTTCCCACAACACACCATCCTCTCTCATTATACCATTTCACTTATGAAGGGTTCCTCTCCAGTGAATGAAATAGTCAGCAGTTACCGAAAACATATTAACACGCTCGGCCATCCAAGCGAAACAACCAAAAATAAAAGATCATGAGTTCATAGTACCGTAGTCCAGAAGTCCTCACTGACTGACCAGTACAAACAGAGACGTACTTATGTGTCACCACTTCTACTCCTGAATAACTCGCCTACAATGAGACAGGATTCACGTGCTTCTCTGCCCATAGTTGGTTCTCTCTATGAAATGATGAGTGAAGGATGAATGTTTGGGACATGTTTTAACCTCTGCAGTTCGATGGCGTATTTTGTATTTGGGTATTTTTATCTTGATGCTATGTAATTTAGCTACGAATGAACTTTTCAAACAGGAGAGGTTAGACACAGCTATTCATTTATCCCTCCACCACAAGAGATCATAAAACCTGACTTGAATTGTCTGGGGTAACAACAATAATCAGTAAAGCACATCAACGCACTGAAGCGGCTGAGACAGGCTCGATATGTTGCCTTGCCCGTAGACGATTCTCTTTTTGATATGATGCGTCTAGGAAGACAGTGAAGGATGTACCTCAAGCGGGAAGTAGAATAACTGCAGTGTAATAGTAAGGGAACTTTTGTACCTGATCTTACTTCACCACACCGTAGGTTCAAAATGGACCCGTCAGGTAGCTCCATGGCACCTCCAGCGCCACCCACTGCTTCAAGTACATGGATGATCGTTACTTCACCATGATTGACCGGGACCACGATTCATACTCAGGTGAGGCGCGTAAGAAGTGGGGGGTATTTGTTGCAAACTGTGAGGGAGACCATATTCGCCCATACGGTCATAAGGTGTAGTTCCACAGTGGTTAAGAACTGGTCCCCTGGTGCTATAACATTTATTACTTAGTGTTACTTGAAGAAGAATATTTTGAAGTATGGAATTTTTTGTTCCTATATTCACTTGAAAAAAGAGATCAATGTACTGAAAGGGTGAATAGAGAATCTTTGTCTATACTGATCATGTAAATGTGAGGCCAAGCTGAGCAGGGCACTAAGATGAACTAATAATACACCTAGTTGTACTGAAAGAATTAATTTTGCACCAACGTCTTGAATAAGCAGGCAACTCTGCGCTCAAGGAGACTAATACAAATAATGACTATAGGCTATAGTAAACATTGATGTGTTGAAAGAGTTAATTTTATTCCACGGTCTTTCCTACACAGGCAACTGTGCAGCCAAACAAAGGGGCGGCTGGTGGTACTACAACTGCCAATACTTCAACCCCACCAATGCTGGCTTCGATCAGACCCTGGACGTGACCTGCTTCAGCAACAAGATGAAGGTGACCTCTCTCCAGCTCAAGATCAGGCCTAAGATATGCGACGCCTCCATCAAGGAATACGGCTGCGACTGCCACCGACCACACTAACACCTTCACCCCCATGGCGTCATCTGTTTAATAATTTTTCTATCTCCAGACAACTGTGTTCAGCCAAAGCAAGATCTCTTGTACTGAAGGGGTTAATGAAAGATTCATCTAACCCCTGCACGTATAAGGCCTCTCAAAAGCTGAAAAAAATATCGTCTGGATAACAGAGACGTCATCACAGTGAGAAGGAAAAGATTAAGATGAGTGCATGGAGGCTGAAATAGAGAAGAAGGCAACAAAAACGTGGAAGATATTTTTCAAAATGATGTTCATAGAAGACTGTTGACTCTGATTGTGTAGAGTTTGGTATCTGTTGTCTAATCTGAAATATATATAAGTAAGTTCTGTCCTCTCTGAAACTAGACTTTCTTCTCTACTGCAAACCTTGCCATGAGCAAACTAGAATAAAAATATCTATATATATATTTTATCCACTCTGGTTTTGTTGTGTTTCACCTCTGTTGAATAAAATTACAGGGAGTTAATCTGAAAAAAAAAAAAAGTAACATTCATCCCTCCTTGAATATGCCTTGCTAGATAAAATTACTAGAAGTTAACGAGAAAAATATTATTTTTTTCCTTGAATTCATAGATTTTTTTTTCCATTGATGAATAAAGTAACTCTGAGTTAAACTAAACGTAATCTTGGGGCAACAATGCCAAAGAAATGCCTGGCATATCCTTAATCTGACCTTAGTAAAGTAATCCTTCCTGGCTAAACAGAAGAACTATTTTCTCTTGGTGCTGCATAACAGCCTAAATGGTACGTTATAACTGATCTTACCCTGTACCGAAATCTCGTTTGAAGATGAGCAGGAAACTTGTCTTATTGCGGTGGTTATTATAGCATCTGGTGGTTCTGCACATGTCTTCTGGAAAATCTGCAACCAGGGTTTTTTTTGGCACGTTTTCTGCTATGTATATTAAAGGACCAAACCACAAACTTGTGAAGGGTGTCTCGGTGTACCAGACCCAGGTACTACACATACGCATGTTCTCACAGCTTCTACAATGTCCTATCTTTAGTCACCAACTTTATTATATATTTTTTAGTTCGTCTTAAACTTTCAATGATTATCTTGTTTCCTCAACAGTGTAACTTGGACATTGAATATTGTTGTTTATGCTATTATTTCAATGTAACCTGAATGAGCTTTATATACGTTTTCATTGCAAATCACATGTTTTACTTAACTATGACCTCTTAATTGCTTTAGGAAACTAGAGGTGTTAAAAGAAACAGGATGACAAAATAAGCAACAAATTACATGAAGCAGCTACAGACAAAATTAAGCCAACGTTGCTTCTGTTAAGGTAAGCATCTCACCGACTGAGTTCAATCGGCTGATTTTCAGTTGGTTTAACTTAAAAAATTATTTATTATCACTTTGTGGCAGACATAGTATTAGGAACAAGTACAGACGTAACATAGTGATATGGCAGCACAGGACACTTAAATGTGGCTTTGCTATAACCTTCGGAAGGCACCACATAGCTTTCGAAAATCCTTATCGAGTTACTGACAGACAGGCTGCATCAAGAGAGATTCCCATATTTAAGAAACAGTTATTTAGAGAGATGTAGGTTCCCTATATTCTAAGTCAAATCAAACCTGTATGGCCAACGAGAAACAATACTTACTGTGCCCAAGGTTTTTCATTATTCTCAGAATTTGGAATCAATACCAAAGTAAACATCGGAATCAAGTGTCTTAAGGTCTTCCATTTCTGATGATTCCAAGTAATTAACATTTTTTTTTCTTTTCACTAAACTCTCGTAGAAGACACCAACCAGTTTCAACTTAAAGGAAAAAAGTTGGCGGATATACAACGAGGAGACTAAGGAAATGAGATAGAAAGTAGATATTCCTTGCGGCTCAGGTGATCAATAAGCTAAACCAAAGTAATGGGTCTAAGGAAAGGTGGTATTCACGTCCATTGCATAGCAGTATGAGTCAGCGCCATCTCATATCATCTCTTTTATTTATTATTTTAAGACTAGTCATTTAAGATAATATTCAGTTATTTTAAGAGGCTTCCCATAACTTGTTTATTTTAAGATTAAGTAAAGGTTGCCACCTCAAAAAAAAAGGCTATTAACATTATTATTATTCTATCTATCTATTGCCAGACGCCTCAATCCCGTTTGGGGTGGCCACAAACAAATCGCCTCCAAGTCGCCCTGTCCCCCGCCATTTCACTGCCTTGCTCCCAACTCACACCCCCCTCTCTCATATACCTCTCCACCCCATCCCTCCATCTCATCCTCGGCCTCCCCCTCCCTCTTCCCCCCTCCACCTCGCTCACATACACTCTCTTCGCCAGTCTTTCACCCTCCATCCTCTCCACATGGCCAAACCACCTCAGTGTGTTCCTCATAACGCTCCCTATCACATCCACATCAACACCACAACGTTCCTTTATATCCTCATTCGTCACCCTATCTCTCCATGTGACTCCACAGGCTCCTCTTAAATAACTCATTTCCACTGCTCTCACTCTTGACTTGTGTCCTTCCAACAACGTCCAAGCTTCACTTCCGTACGTTAGAGTTGGTATCACAATACTGTCATGTAGTAACTTTTTCACTTCCATGCTCACTTCCCTGTTTCTTATCACTGCTTTCAAAGAACCAGCAACCTTTCTTCCCTGCTGTACCCTTTCAAGCACTTCACCCTCCAAACCTCCATCCTTACTCATCACACTACCGTACTCACATTTTCCAATTCCTCACCATCCAACCTCGCTGAACATTCACTGACTTCACCTCTCTCAAAGACCATCACTTTACTCTTCCCTACATTCACCTTCAGATTCCGTTTCTTACACACTCTCCCAAACTCATCCACCAAGCCTTGCAGCTCCCCTTCGTCTTCACTCAACAACACAGTATCATCTGCAAACAACAGTACAGGGAGTTTCCAAACACTATCCTCTCTCACCAGGGCCACTCCAACATCCACTGCCCTACCTTGTGTCTCTTTTATTACCCCATCCATGTACAGATTGAACAACCATGGAGACATGACACATCCCTGTTTCAACCCAACACTCAAAGAGAAAAATTCACTTAGTTCACCATCCACACGCACTGCAGCCTTCGCACCATCGTACATACTCTTCACAGCATTCAACAACTTCCCATCTACTCCATATATTCTTAACACTTTCCACAATCCTTGTCTATCCACCCTGTCATATGCTTTCTTCAAATCCATGAAAGCCGCATACAACTTCTTTCCCTTCTCTAGAAACTTTTCCACTAAAGATCTAAGAATGAATATCTGATCTACACAACCTCTTCCCTTCCTAAAGCCTCCCTGTTCTTCTCCAACTAATTTCTCTGTTCTTTCTCTAACTCTGTCAATAAGTATCCTACCATACACTTTTCCTATTATACTAAGAAGACAAATGCCCCTATGATTACCACACACTTCTTTTTCCCCTTTTCCTTTGTCTATCTATCTATCTATTGCCAGACGCCTCAATCCCGTTTGTACAAGGGAATAATTATACCTGACTTCCAATCCTCCGGGACTCTACCTTCCTCCCAGGCTAATCTGCACATCTTCCACATCCATTCTACTACTATCTCTCCCCCATGCTTCAGCATTTCACCACACACTCCATCAATTCCTGGGGCTTTCCCAGATTTAACTTTCTTCATTGCTTCCACAACTTCTATCCTACTGATTTATTCCTGTCTTCTCACCTCCCTCCTTCTCCCAGCCATTCCCCAGCCACTTATTATTATTATTATTATTATTATTATTATTATTATTATTATTACTGTTACTGTTGTTGCTGTTGTTATAAACATCATCATCATTATTGTCATTATTATTTTTGTTATTATTTCTCTTTTTCTTCTTCTTCTTCTTATTATTATTAAAACTTTGGTAGGTGGGGGAGCTCACCATCCATTCACTCGATGTAATGCTGCTCTCGCCCTTTCCTCTCCCTCCTTCTTTCCTTCCATTCTCTTCTGTCTTTCATTCCTTCATTCTTTCCTTGTCCTTCTGCATACGGATGACTTTACACTCCCTCTTCTGTCTTTCCTTCATTCTTTCCTTGTCCTTCTGCATACGGATGACTTTACACTCCCTCTTCTGTCTTTCCTTCATTCTTTCCACTTCCTTCAGCCTGTGGGTGACTCTACACTGAGTGACAAGCACAATGGTTTCATGTGCACCAGGAAACCATTTACTACGCTGGGTGGTAACCACATAACCAACTTTTGGCGCCTGGTGGTTTAGTGGGTAATTATTGCGCTCCAATCGGATTGAGCCGGTGAAGGTTTATATCCAAGGGATGGTTGGGGTTGATTGCTCATGTAATGCCACTCAGGGATGATTGAAGCTGGTCACTCTCATCTTAAATGTAGGGACCAACTGCCTAGCCCCGGGCTCCTACTCTCCTCATGGGGCAATGTAGGATTGGATGATGATGATGATGGATCATTATTATTATAATTATTATTTTTATTATTATTATTAATCGTTGTTGTTGTTCTTATAATCATAATCACCATCATCGTTATTATTGTTATTATTTTTATTATCATCATCAGACTACTTTATGAGGTGAAACGAGCTGTGGAACAAAAGAAGAAGGCATAAGGTGAATGGTTGGTGAGTAGAGGTAGGGGAGAAGATGAGAGAGAGAAGAGAGAGGTATATGTGAGCAGGAGAAGGGAGGTTAAGAGACTGGTGAAGGAGAGTAAGAAGAAAGTGGATGAAGAGTTTGGGAGGAATCTGAGTGTGAAATGGAGGGAGAGTAAGAAATTGTTTTGGAAGGAGGTAAAGAAAGTAAGGCAGTGTGAAAGGGGAAATAATAGGGGAGTGAAAGATAGGAATAATAGATTGTTGGTGGAGAAGAGAGAGAAATTGAGGAGATGGAAGGAGCACTTTGAGGATTTGTTGAATGTAGAGAGTGAGAGCAGTGTGAATATAAGTGGTTGGGGAATGGCTGGGAGAAGAAGAGATGAGAGGAGGGTGGAAGAGATCAGTAGGGCGGAAGTAGTGGAAGCGATGAAGAAGATTAAGCTGGGAAAGGCCCCAGGAATTGATGGAGTGTGTGATGAAATGCTGAGGTATGGGGGTGAGATTGTTGTGGAGTGGATATGGAAGTTGTGTAGATTGGCTTGGGAAGAGGGAAGGGTTCCAGAGGACTAGAAATCAGGTATAATTGTTCCTCTGTACAAAGGAAACGGGGAGAGAGAAGTATGTGGTAACCATAGGGGTATTTGCCTTCTTAGTGTGACTGGTAAAATATATGGTAGAATACTCATTGATAGGGTTAGGCATATGACAGAGGAGCTAGTTGGAGAAGAACAAGGGGGATTTAGGACGGGAAAAGGGTGTGTAGATCAGATATTTGTTCTAAGATGTTTAGTGGAGAAGTATCTAGAAAGGGAAGGAAAGTGTATGCAGCCTTCATGGACTTGGAGAAAGCTTATGACAGAATAGATAGGCAAGGTATGTGGAAGGTATTAAGAATATATGGAGTGGAGGGGAAATTGTTGAGTGCTGTGAAGAGTATGTACGAGGGAGCTAGGGCTACGGTGCGAGTAGATGGTGAGCTGAGTGAGTTCTTTGATCTCATTGTGGGACTGAAACAGGGGTGTGTGATGTCTCCATGGCTGTTTAATATATATATGGATGGGGTTGTAAAGGAGGTGCAAGGTAGGGCAGTGGATGTGGGGCTGGCCCTAATGAATGAGGGTGAGATTTGGAAGCTTCCGGTGTTGCTGTTTGCTGATGATACAGTATTGTTGAGTGAAGATGAATGGGAGTTGCAAGGTTTGGTGAATGAATTTGGGACAGTGTGTAGGAGGAGGAAGCTGAAAGTTAATGTAAACAAAAGTAAAGTTATGGTGTTTGAGAGGAATGAAGTCACAGAGTGTGCAGTGAGGTTGGATGGTGAGGATATGGAGAATGTGAGTGCATTCAAGTACTTGGGTAGTGTGATGAGTAAGGATGGAACTTTGGGGGATGAAGTACGTGAAAGGGTACAGCAGGGAAGGAAGGTTGTTGGTACGCTGAAAGCAGTGATGAGAAATAGGGAGGTGAGTATGGAAGTTAAGAAGTCACTGCATGATGGCATTGTGATCCCTACCCTGACGTATGGAAGCGAGGCGTGGACCTTGCAAGAGGGGAACAAGTCAAGATTGAGAGCAGTGGAAATGAGTTACTTGAGAGAAGCATGTGGAGTGACGTGGAGGGACAGGTTGACGAATGAAGAAGTGAAGGAACGTTGTGGGGTAGATGTGGATGTGGTTGAGAAGATTAGGAGAAATACACTGAGGTGGTTTGGACATGTGGAGAGAATGGAGAATGAAAGACTGACTAAGAGGGTGTATGTAGGTGACGTGGAGGGAGGGAGAGGGAGGGGTAGACCGAGGATGAGGTGGAGGGATGGAGTTGAGAGGTATATGAGGGGGGGGGGTGAGTTAGGGGGAGGGTAGTCAAATGGTGGGTGACAGAGTGACTTGGAGGCGTTTTGTCTGCGGCCACCCTTTGCGGGATTAGGGCGTCGGGCTATAGATAGATAGATAGATCATTATTATTATTATTATTATTATTATTTCAAGTAAGATGGAGGAATAGAAGACTGGAAAGACAAGAGGAAGGAGTAGTGGCAAGGAGAGTGGAAAGGTTAGAAGAGGATGAGAAAAAGGCAGAGTATAAGAGAGAAGTGGAGGAACGATTGGGCAAATATGAAGTGGAGCAGATGGGAGACGTGGAAGGTGTGTGTAGGATATTTACAGAATAAATATGTGCAGCATATGATGTGGTGTGTGGAAGGAAGAGAAGACGGAGGGGGGTGCAAGGAACAGCGTGGTGGACTGAAGAGGTGAAACAGGCTGTGGCACAAAAGAAGAAAGCATACAATGAATGGATGAGAAATAGGGGCGTGGAAGAAGTTGAGAGGCGGAAGAAAGAGTTATATGTAGAAAGAAAGAGAGAGGTGAAAAGATTAGTACGAGAAAGTAAGAAGAGAGTGGATGAGGAATTTGAAAGGAATTTGAGTGTAAAGTGGAGGGACTGTAAGAAAATGTTCTGGAAAGAGGTGAAAAGAGTAAGACAGGGTGGAAGTGAAGTTAGCAGGGGAGTGAAAGATAAAAATGGTAGATTACTAGTGGAGGAGGGAGAAAAATTGAGCAGATGGAGAGAACACTTTAAGGAATTGTTGAACGTAGAGGATGGAAGTAATGCGAATATAAGTGGCTGGGGAATGGCTGGGAGTAGGAGGGAAGTGAGAAGACAGGAAGAAATCAGTAGGATAGAAGTTGTGGAAGCAATGAAGAAAGTTAAATCGGCGAAAGCCCCAGGAATTGATGGAGTGTGTGGTGAAATGCTAAAGCATGGGGGAGAGATAGTAGTAGAATGGATGTGGAAGACGTGCAGATTGGCCTGGGAGGAAGGTAGAGTCCCGGAGGATGGAAGTCAGGTATAATTATTCCCTTGTACAAAGGAAAAGGGGAAAAAGAAGTGTGTGGTAATCATAGGGGCATCTGTCTTCTTAGTATAATAGGAAAAGTGTATGGTAGGATACTTATTGACAGAGTTAGAGAAAGAACAGAGAAATTAGTTGGAGAAGAACAGGGAGGCTTTAGGAAGGGAAGAGGTTGTGTAGATCAGATATTCATTCTTAGATCTTTAGTGGAAAAGTTTCTAGAGAAGGGAAAGAAGTTGTATGCGGCTTTCATGGATTTGGAGAAAGCATATGACAGGGTGGATAGACAAGGATGGTGGAAAGTGTTAAGAATATATGGAGTAGGTGGGAAGTTGTTGAATGCTGTGAAGAGTATGTACGATGGTGCGAAGGCTGCAGTGCGTGTGGATGGTGAACTATGTGAATTTTTCTCTTTGAAAGTTGGGTTGAAACAGGGATGTGTCATGTCTCCATGGTTGTTCAATCTGTACATGGATGGGGTAATAAAAGAGGTACAAGGTAGGGTAATGGATGTTGGAGTGGCCATGGTGAGAGAGGATAGTGTTTGGAAACTCCCTGTACTGTTGTTTGCAGATGATACTGTGTTGTTGAGTGAAGACGAAAGGGAGCTGCAAGGCTTGGTGGATGAGTTTGAGAGAGTGTGTAAGAAACGGAATCTAAAGGTGAATGTAGGGAAGAGTAAAGTGATGGTCTTTGAGAGAGGTGAAGTCAGTGAATGTACAGCGAGGTCGGATGGTGAGGAATTGGAAAATGTGTGTACGTTTAAGTACTTGGGTAGTGTGATGAGTAAGGATGGAGGTTTGGAGGGTGAAGTGCTTGAAAGGGTACAGCAGGGAAGAAAGGTTGCCGGTTCTTTGAAAGCAGTGATAAGAAACAGGGAAGTGAGCATGGAAGTGAAAAAGTTACTACATGACAGTATTCTGATACCAACTCTAACGTATGGAAGTGAAGCTTGGACGTTGTTGGAAGGACACAAGTCAAGAGTGAGAGCAGTGGAAATGAGTTATTTAAGAGGAGCCTGTGGAGTCACATGGAGAGACAGGCTGACGAATGAGAATATAAAGGAGCGTTGTGGTGTTGATGTGGATGTGATAGGAAGCGCTATGAGGAACACACTGAGGTGGTTTGGCCATGTGGAGAGGATGGAGAGTGAAAGACTGACGAAGAGAGTGTATGTGAATGAGGTGGAGGGGGGAAGAGGGAGGGGGAGGCCGAGGATGAGATGGAGGGATGGGGTGGAGAGGTATATGAGAGAGGGGGGTGTGAGTTGGGAGCAGGGCAGTGAAATGGCGGGGGACAGTGCGACTTGCAGGCGATTTGTTTGTGGCCACCCGAAACGGGATTGCGTCTGGTAATAGATAGATAGATAGATAGATTATTATTATTATCATTACACACGTCAAACAAAAAACAACCCCCTTCCTATTGAGAGTGCGGGTGTAATTAAGGGTGTTTTATAAATCACCGTTAAAGGGGATGGCTTACACCTTCTTCACATGGTTATGTTGACGCAGACGTAATTTGTCGTGTCTGTAAAGGACTGAAAACGGAGATGTGAAAGAGCTCCTAATGAAGCCCACACCCTTACCAACACCTTTCACTCGTGTGGATGTAGAGCTGACATAAACAAACTAAATATCACACACACACACACACACACACACACACACACACACACACACACACACACAACCTTCAGTGGCCTTTACAGTTCTTTCATACGCCACATTCTTGGGGTATATAAGATCCTCCTTCGTCCCCACTGCAACAGAAATAGTTCACTTGATTCACACAGTTTCTACAGGTATCTTTTCCCCTTGTCAGAGGTAAAGTATTTTTGCACCTCTATGTACATGAATTACAGCTTCAGCGTTTTCTAAGTACTTGTTGTCTGATTTTTGTGAAGTAATCTTGTAATAATATGCACACTTCTCCACCAAAGCGAGGGAGCAACCAACAGCGCCCTTGTGTGGCAGAGGGAGTGTGCGTCGTCATGAGGCTGGTGTTGGTATTGCTGATGGCGATGGTGACAGTAGAGGCGGCGAGAAGCGGCCTCAACCCGAGGACAAAGGTATGTCTCAATTTTTTTTTTTTTAACACTTTCTCTTGCTGCTTCTAGACGATTTTACGTGAAAATCTTATTCCAATACCTCAGGTAAGATTCCAGCTTAGAAGAAACTTTCACTTGGAATGGTGAAATACAACTTTCACTGGCACCTTAACTACGCGCGATCCAATTTTTACATATTAAAATAGTCTGTTAGTGGCATAAATATAATGCACGGTTATTTACATATAGCGTTCCTCTTCCACTCCGCCAGGCGATTTCTCTTGTGTTACTTGGGCGGCTCACTCTTCGTTACCTGTGCCTATCTTGCATCGTTTCCGACTCTCACTGCCACACCTATGCCCCCATCAGCAGACTAGGCCATCCTTGCAACATATACTGTAAAACAAACCGAGCATCTGGTAAAGAGGCATTTCCGGGCTACCCTGTATAACAAGAGAGAGCAATCATAGGGTGCAACACTCACTCCCTGTATATATGGCCTTGCCCTGTGAGTTACACCTTTGACCGACTGTTCTCAAAATCGAATCACTCCATCGCCGACTAATCTTCATCCCATCCACCAAGTTTGTTTTAAGTTGGATCAAAACTCCGAGTTATATGGTTAATACACAGACGGATAGGCAATCACACACACACACACACACACACACACACACACACACACACACACACACACACACACACACACACACACCTGACAGGTAATAACACACCCAGGTGCTATCGCGCGCGGTTGCAAAATTATGTTATCGGATGAAAGGGATTAAAGTTTGCCGACGAAAATACCACACGTCCTTTTTAGTTGTGGCAGATATTACTGCTGGAAAGATACAATGTCACGCTTTTCCCTATTTCCTCTCATTATGCTTCGTAATTAGTGCCACTGTCAATATCACATCACCCAATCACGGCTCACCATTCATATTTGGGGCACGGCTCATTTTTGTGAAGTCTGGATAAATGGACTGTAGTTGATATTATTACTGCAGGAATTATATTGGTACGGTTCTCTGATAGTTTATTTCGCTGCAGAGGGCGGCCCGTAAATAGCTCTCCACTGGAAATTCAACTGGTGGTACCTTATGTCTTTGCGGGGACGGCTGAGTATGCTGGTGAGGGCGGGATCGTGGCAGTGGGAGTAGAAAATAATTATGTCGATGATGGAGGATAGACACTTATAAACGTTGACTGAGCCGTTCCCGCAACACAGGAGAAATTCTCAGGCAGTGTGAGTATGTTATACATGACCAACCCTACAGGTCTAGCCTTTGGTGTTTTTAAGTCGTGTATCACCCAGTCACGATCCACAGTATCTTTGTTGTGTGGATGACTCCGTAATTTCAGGTTATTTTAAATGCGCCCAAGTGATGCTGCTGTGGGAAAGATAAGTCTACGATTCTTTCTTATTTCATTATATCTAGCTTCAGTGTCACAGTCAACCTCACATCACTCACACACGGTTCGGCATTCAGGTCAGAGGCGTGGTTTCTGTCTTATCAAATCGGTACTAACTGACTTTTTAAAAATCTTTGTACCTCGGCCTCTGTCGCTAAAGGAACACCCCGGGGAAGCAAAGGGGGTCGAGGTTATAAAGGAGGTCAAGGCTGAGAATGAAGTCACGGTCGAGAGAAAGAGAGACGATCTCAGCATCCGATATACTGTACGTGAGTTAACTATGAATTTTGATGTTACCTTCATTCACAGACTGATTCACAGGGGCGAAGGGATGGCTTGGATACCTCTTTATAACAATGCCATATTTTTCCAAGGTGCCAGAAGTGGTACGGTAGAAGTTCTCTTTATGTTATACAGACACATATTTTTAAATTCTTCTTTCTATGTATTCGCCTTATTGATCAAGTAATATATTTTATAGATATGAAATATTTTCTGCACAAGATTGTTGTTTCGTAAATAAAAAGAAAAACATCGTACCCCTGCTTCGTTTAAATGCTGGAACCTCCCTTGTGGTTAGCTTACCTTATCAAATCCTTATTTATTTTGTTCATATACATACCTATGGGCTGTCATAATGAATATAAGTTCTGTTAAATGGCATGTTCTAGGAAAAATTCATAGCTTTTTGTACTTAGCCTTAACATATTTATTAATTAATTTGCCTAAATTAAGAACCGCACTGAAATAATCCAATCAGCCATCTAACCTACGACTATGACCATTATTGATCAAACTCTATGTATAAAAATAAACTAGTGCCCACAGTTTCAATCTACTGCTCGTTTTTTCGACAACAGCATAAGACTGTCTGACAAATGTTATAATCTTTTCAGGGAAATACCTCTCACTACAACATCTCCAACTTATACAACCACTATCTTCGCAACTTATCCTCCCCCCCCCCCACATCTCGAACACAAGGTGAATGATGGTGTTGGTGGTAGGTGAAATATTCGTAGCTGTCGGTGAGATGATGGCAGACAATAGTCGTAGGTAGTGTGATGGTGGTAGTGGTAGGAGAAATATAGGTTGTTGTAGCTGTGCTGATGCTAGCAGAAAGAATGACTGAATGACTGTAGTTGTGGTGAAGTTCTACACAAATCTTTAATTTCCAAACTGCTCTCTTACGGTTTCTGACCCTTTGTATTTGTTTTCATCTGAAATTTCGTCTCTGGTCGTTCTGTAGCTGCTGTTGTAAACGGCCTCTATTCCTCTTTTAAAGCTATTAATAGTTTTGTTTCTCAGGGCTTTTCCCCATCACCAATTCTCTTCTCTCTGTTCATCAGTGATCTTCTGAACTGTACATGTAAGCCAACCCACTTGTGTGTTAATGACTCCACCGTTCACCCACTTCTCTCAGTGTCCATCACAGCAGTTGCTTCAGTTATCAAGGGATCTGAATATGCTGCCCCTACTTTTCTGGCTTGGTTATCAGTTCTAATTGGGGTTTATTATTTTCCCAATGCATCGAAAATTTAGTTCCTACCATCTTTCGACCCGTTAAATGCCACTCAGGATTATCATTCAGAATTTAACAAAACGCACCTCCGCCCTTCATCATCCCTTAATATCCTCAGGGTTTCTATTTCTTGGGACCTATTATGGAGAGATCATAATAAACCTACCTTGCAAAATCCACTTTCAAGAGATCATGAGTGATAAGTCGACTCCGTGCTTGCTTGACTTCTGCACAGATGTTGACTTAATACAGAGGTTTTATTCACCCCCGTGTGAAGTAGCCTACAGCTCGCATGTGTGGAAGGTTCCTGATATACAGATCTTCTAAACAGGTTAAGATTAAAGATCGTCTCGTTTACTCGTTTCCTGTCACTGAATCCTTTTAACCTCTCTCTCTTCACTGCAGTGGTGCAGCTCTATTTCATTGCTATCGTTACTTCAGTGGCCACTGCTCTTCAGAGAAGGACGGAGGGATTCAATTTAGCGAACAATCAAAGGTCAATGTCACAGTGAAGGTCAGAGTTCGACCCATCTGCATATGTGTGAGAAGGTAAAAAAAAAAAAAAAATGATTTTTACCCAGCACTGGTGGACGGACTGAGGGTAAATCAAGGGGTTGATCTATAGCATTCGTGAATTCAGTAATAGTCAGGTTAAGGACACATGACAAGGCCAGTATTAATGGTTTTCATTCTATTGAGACCAAAAGTGTAGAAAAAGTTAACATAGGAAAAGAATTATGGGATATGATTTTGAGAATAATCAAACTTGGGTCGAGGTCAAAGGGAGAGGTGAGAGATCAGTATACCTGGCAAGATCCGATTTAGATCAGACTTGGCAGAAGGACTGAGGGTAAGGGATGGCAAAGGGATTCGACTTTGAGAACCATCCGTCAACGGCCAAGGTCACAGGGCAAGGTCAAAATGACCGACCCTATAACGCAAACTGTTTTGATTGACCAAATATGGATGGTGGAAAAACTGAGGGGTCATTGGAGGATGAAGAGTTTGATTTTGAGAAAGTGACTCCAAGGTTAATGTGATGGGGAAAGTTAACCAATACTCATGACCTGATTCTGAACAGAGGTGGTTGAAAAGTTGAAAGTCAGACAAGAATAAAGTAGTTCGATTTTGGAGACAATCGATCAAAGGTAAAGGTCACAGAGGAAAGACAAATGTTTGGGCCTTAGACCAAACGAAGTTCGCCTGTGTTGCACTTTCCAGCTAGTAGTAGTTGTTGTTGTTGCTGTTGTTGCTGTCGTTGCTGCTGATGTTTTCTTCATCATCATCATCATCATCTTTAAACGAGTAATTATTTTCTCCTTGAAGCTGATGATGCATTTTATTATTCTTGTTGTATCCAAATGATTTTACTTAACCTAGGACTAACCTTCATCAGTGAAAGAGTCAACAGAGACCAGATCCTACCCTTCCGATTCTACTGTATTCTAAGCTCAAAAAAATCGTCTGGAGAGCAAAAATGAAATAAAAAACACGTCATCGGATTGAGGGGGTAAATGATAGTGGAAACTGAAGCCTCAACGGTATATAGGCGAGAGATAGGTGAAAAGCGAAAAAAAAAAAAAAAATGAACAAATATAAACAACAAATTTATAAACGGGTTGGTAAGGGGGGGGGGGGAGATGGGGTGTAGTGGTATATTCTTTTTTACTTTAACTTTACCCCAAATTACCACCTCTCTATCTTGAAAGCTTATCTTTAGTCTCAGTTATAACAGTAGATTTACACAAGAATATGATACCAGTCACGAATGCTCGGTTGTAACAGCAAAGGAATACAAGAATATGATGCTAGTCACAAAAAAATGATGCTAGTCACGTTGAAGTACTGTGAAAACGATGTCGAGCAGTAGCATTACCTTATTCTGTCGCTAAGCCACTTACAGTACGTTGCAGAAGGACGACAATCTAGGGCAGACTAAGGCGAAAAGAGCATAGCATATTTCACTCACAACTGGATGAAATCAGGTTCAATTCTGGCGGCGATTCGACTCTTGGACAAAGACTGTTTTACCGTATTTA
>NC_136961.1:15248320-15325820 GCF_032717465.1 Coenobita brevimanus | reverse complement strand
GTAACCTCTTAAATCGAAATAATATCACAACCATCAGGTCGCTGGAAGTTTCTCAGTGGTGAACAACAATTAAATAAAGAACCAAAACAATACACCAAGATGTGAAGATGTGATTGACAGGTGCACGCATGAGAGGGCTTAATACACAACCAAAACAGTCAAAACAAAATAGTTATCCCATTTCTCAGTGACAGGTTGTTCGTAGGGAAAGGGCTACACATAATTCAGATTACAAAGCAAAACAGAAATCCTAATTCTCGTTGACAGGTGATCGTACGAAAAGGACCAAACATAATGGAAATAAGTCAGAACAAAACAGTAATCCTAGGTTTTGACCAGGTGCTCGTAGGAAAACGGCATAAACGTACTCCAAATAAATTAGAACAAAACAGAGATTCCAATTCTCAATAACAGGTGCTCGTAGGAGATGTTTTAACACTCCAAATAATAACCAGTATAAAACAGTAATCCCAGCTACGTTACCAGGTGCTTGTGCAATACTGGGGTGAAGGTGTGGTGTGACATGGACACTGATGGAGGTGGCTGGACCGTCGTCCTCAAATGACAGAAACAATCATACCAGCCAGACTTCAACCGCACCTGGACTGAGTATAAGGAAGGCTTTGGCAATCCCTACGAAGAATACTACATTGGTAAGATCTAGGAGTATTTGTAAACTTTCCAAATCTGATATTGTGAATGAATGCTTGTGTGTACATCCACTTTTCATTCGTACAGATAGGAAACACATCACAGTTAATTTAGTATGAATATTAAAGTAACGCAATGTACAAAACTATCTGTGATAATAGTTCATCGTAATGGTGACTTCTATGTCCTGTAAACTAGTTAGGATCCTTTAGAAATACGACCCATGGAGGTAGGTTTTAATGTGCAAGGTTTGAGTGGCAGCAGAAACCGTCCTTATCCATTGCTCAGTTAGGAATTTGGGTCGTACTCTAAGTGACTTTGGAGAGTTAGTAACACCTCATCCTAAGCAATTTACTCTGTATATACTGTAAATCTTTTATGCTATAGAAACATATAAAAACTATTCAAATAATACCTAAGAGAATGTTAAGGTGCAAAATTCAAAATCAATCGCTAAGGATGAGGTGCTATGAAAACTTCAGTATACAGTATACCATCTAGAATACGAACAATCTACACATATAAACTATTTCCACTCTTGCCGTCTCTCTCTGTCGGTGAGAGAGAGAGAGAAAAAAATGAAAACAGCCGTACTCAAGCACATCTACAGTCCTCAGTTAAGTGTCGATTGCAGTCAAACATCAACCTTCATGTATATAGATAAACTATTTCCAGTCGAAATAAGTGTGCTTTGTTTGTGATTAAAGGAGAAATAACTCTACACAGACATTCTGGGTTCTTTATGCAGTGCAAGAAAGTTCAGCGAAATTCCATCAAATTTACTTTCAGTTCTGAAAATTTCTTTTCCATTCGCGATAAAGAGAACCTTGCCAAATCTAATCCACTTTGCCTGCAAATAACATCCACATTTTTTTCTGTCCAGAGTAATATTTTGTTCTGTCCAACTAAACTCTTTCCTTTTGCTCTAAAAAGCAGACTACTAGAATTTAGTATATCAACAAAAAAACTTTTTTTCTTTTCCATTCCAAACAACGGAACATTAGCAATACACTATTCAGTCTAACTGCACCCTTGATCTGTCTCCAATGTCTCAGGTAACGAAATCTTTACAAAATTGTCTCCACTCTATCCACTCTTAATTTTCACTTTTTTTTTTCTTTTTCTTATCCGACGATATGAGGACCTAACAACAGATTACACTGCCCACTCTAACTGCATTCTCGTTCTATCATTTTCATTCCTCAGGTGACGATAACTTTGTAATATGCTGACCACTCTATCCAGACTTAATTACCATGTCTTCTATTCTATCGGGGTAACGAGAACTTTGAAATTCACAATGCAGTTTAATTACACATCTGGCTTTTCGTTTGTATCTGAGGTACCGAGAACTTTGTCGTATTCTTTATCTACACATGTTCGCTACTTTTACCCACTCAAGTAACAAACAGCCTCAATAAAACTAACTGGCCTGTTGCTGTTTGCTTTCCATTGTACTCCTTAATATCACCGTTTTTTCCCCCATATATCAGGTAACGAGCACTTTGGAATATCCTTTCCACTACTTGCAATAAATTCTCGTCTATTCCCTTCCATGTCTCAGGTAACGAGAATTTGCACACGATGACCCACAGTCGCTCGTACACCCTCCGTCTGGATGTCGAGCTGGCCAGTGGTGGTCTCAGCTACGCCACCTACGAGACCGTGAGGGTAGAGGACGAAGATAACAGGTTAGTTGCCTTTAAGAATAAGTAGAGAAAGAAGCATGTATGAAAGGAGTTAACTTAGAGACAGTCAAACAGTTCAAGGAATACAAGGAATAAGAGACTGAAAGGCCAACAGACAGGTGATAAATACAATGAAAGAAACAAATATACAGGAGTGCTATAAAGGAAAGAAAACGATTCAGAACAAGAAGAAAGGCAAATAAATACAAGCAGACACGTAGATACACAGTAGCAGATCAAGAATGTCGGCCAGTTCACCTCTCCCACTATCTGTCTCTTTTCTGTCTCTCTGCTGATTAATATCTCTCTCTATAAATGTCTGGCACCTCCTCTTGAGAGAGGAGGGTTTAGAAAAATGTGATCTCCAAGGCATCTCTCTCTCTCTCTCTCTCTGTCAGTAAAGACCCCTTCTCATGGTACATTACTTACTCCGTCACGCTCTCATCTATGCATAAATCACTCATCTAATAACTAACGTTGAATCTTGTGACTGGGACCTCGCTGATGAACGGACCTCCAAGTGAATTTCTCTTCTTATTTTCAAGAACCCCTCCTCCTTTCCTTGTCGGAACACAACATCAGTTTACACTGAAGTAAACTGCATACAATTATCAAGAATGAAATACGAGTATCTATGGTCGACCATCGCAATGAAAAGGATACAAAAAGACAATGAACAACGTCTAATATTGCGGAGGCTCTCAATGAATGGCTCCTGGGAGTCAGAAATATAAATTTGTTTAATATCTCCCCAACCATACTTCCAATTTCCTTCCGTTGGCTGACTAAGCTGACAGAGACTAGGTATATTACTGCTCTTAACCCGTCACGTCCCGAGGTTTTCCGCACCTCCGAGATCCCCCAGTCCCGAAGTATTTTCGAAATTTTTTTTCTTGGCTAAAACCTTCGCTTTTGGTGAGAAACATCGAAAATTCATAGAGAAATCGCTCACCTGAGGTTTAAAATACCCAATCCAGGTAGGAGTTCCTCCTTACCTGACTGGGTTTTCTAACATGCTGGCACCAAAGAAAACGAGTTCTATGGGAGGGTAACTATTTTATCCACTCATAAACAGTATTAATTTATTTATTTGGTACGAATGTATATGTAGTATGAGAGTATATTGGTTTTCAAGCAGTAATAAAGGCATTATAAGCATTGTTTCACTCACTAACTAATCACCATACCTGATCTTTTTTTTGCCACATTACCTGATCATTATTTCTGGCTGTTTCTTCTTCTAATGCTATGTAAACATTGTCCTCCACATTGTCATCGATTGGGGAATCACTCTGGCCCTGAATATCTTTACTAGCCAGGTCACTGGTAACAGGTCCATTGCCGAGTCAATGGCGTGAGGGGGGGAGGGAGGGAGGGGGGATGTTATGCGGTGTAAGGCATTGTCCCTGCTTGGCATCTTGTAGAGGAATAGAGGAAGGTGCCCCGTGTATACATACGAAAAATCACGACGAAAATTGAAAATTGTGCAAATTAGGGACCTTGCAATTGCACGACGTACTGGTACGTCGCCGGGACTGGCAAATGCAAATCGTTGCAACGTACCCATACGTCGACGGGATGGGGCGGGTTAAAAATCGTTCTCGCTTTCATATGATACACCAAGGAAGAAAGTGACAAACGAACCTTCACCCCTTCACTTCGATTACTTCTTTTTCATTTATTTTTGTTTTCTCAAGAATACTTATTTCAGCTTTGGGAAGATTTTTCAAATTAAAAATGCTAGATAAACAGGTATACATCATTTACCCTTTCAATAAAGATCTTTTAAATGTTAAATGAAATCGCCTGGATGTAGCAAGAATAAAAACTATAAAACACACCACCAGATTGAAGAGGTTTACCCGAGGTAGGCTTGATATGTTCCTCTTCCCATAGAGGATTCTCTTTTCGATATGATGCGTCTGAGAAGAAAATGACGGACTTACGTTTAATGTGAAGCAGACGAATTGGAACAGTAGGGGAACTTTTATCCCTACCTAACCTAACCTAACCTAACCTAACCTGACAGTACAGCATTTCAGGTATCAGATGTACCTGTCAGGCAGTTCCAGGGGCACCTCCAGTGCAACCTACTGCTTCAATTACATGAGAGGTCGCTACTTCACCACGATCGACCAGGACTACGATTTATACTCAGGTGAGGAGCATAGGGAGCTGGGTGATTGGGATGGTGAATTATGAGGGAGAGCATATTCGCCCACAAGGTCATCAGTGGTCATAGCTTCGTAGTACCTGGGAACTGGACCCATGATGGTATATTGCTGATTACTCAAAATTATCTCAAAACTATGGGGATTTTACACCCGAAGATTCTCTACACCCGGGGGTCTTTTTGGCAAAAAATCCTCTCTCTCTCTCAAAAACAAACTTCTGCCCATCATGGAACGGTGAAAAACTTAGAACGGGAAAATAAAATGCCGCGGTGAGGGTACATTTAAAGTATCCAGCTAAGCTAGGTAAAAACATTAAGTCGAGCATTGCACAATGCAGTCATATGTAAGGCACTTGGTGGCAGATGGGTGACATCACTAAAGACTGAGTTTTGACCAAACTGCGTTTAAAGTTTCAGTATCAGTACAGTTTTGTGCTGAGTAAAATTAGCTTAGATATAACTTAGTATTGCAATGTACAATAAATATTGCTATTTCACAATATAATTGTCGAGATTCAAAAATTCATTGCACAGTGAACGCACTGACATCAAGAACATGGTTGAAGGTATGTATATTATGTGAATTCTGGATATCTATCTATCTATCTATCTATTTATTCATTGCAGACTCAAAGTATATTTGCCAAATCATTCTCATGTTTAACAGAAATGCTAAGGATACGAAGATATGGCCTTAAAATAATTCTTTTTAATGCTCACAACTTCATATTATTGAGCTTGGCACCTGTGAAAGGAAGAGTAAATTAATACTACAGTAATATTATAGTCACATCCACCAGAACAAATCACCGTGTTACTGCGCTGACATTCACATGACCAACTACGTATGTGGTCAGAGCATAATCTTAAATTCCCCTGCCTTGTCTGCACCAGCATAGAAAAATTGAAATGTATATATATTGCTCACTAAACCCGCAGGGAGTGGGTTGGTTCTAACCTCTATTTTCGTAGCGTGATTCTCATGTATGCCTCACCACTGTCATCCTGTTAGCTACCACTTGTTTCTAAGCTTTATCAGTTGCTAAAGTTGGTGGTGTGTTGGAAGTGGGGAAACGTAGCACAACCTCTCACCCACTTTGCTCGAGAAACATACCAAATACTGCCAGCCACTCAAGTGTGCAGGCAGTGACAGAGTGGCACAAACACCTGTACCATATACTGAGACTGATGTACACCAATAAATCACCAGATTAGAACTCTGTTCCGAGCTCAGTGTTAGGATTTAAACTCCTAGAGTTTGGCACACTTCATGGAGCATCCTGTATAACGGATGTCGTTGTACTGAAAGGGTTAATATACTACCTCAGTCTATACTGAAAGAATACCTATGCACCTAAGGAGACCAGTTTGTTATGACAAATGAATAACTGACCTTACTGGGATTACAGTCAATTTTATCTCAATGTTTTTAATAAATAGACAACTGTGCAGCCAACCAACTGGGCGCCTGGTGGTACTACAACTGCCGCTACTTCAACCCCACCAATGCCGGCCTCAACCAGACCCTGGACGTGACCTGCTCCAGCAGCAGGATGAAGATGACCTCACTCCAGCTCAAGATCAGGCCTAAGATATGCGGCGCCTCCTACAAGACCATCCACCTCAGGGAACTTGGCTGCGGCTGCCATCGTCTACCAGAAGACCCGCCGACATGTCGTAAAATACCCCCGCTAATACCAGTACACCAGTCCTGTATGACACAGCCCTAGCATGTATTCAATATGGACGGTGGGTGTTAGCGCCGAAGTGGTGACATGTAGAGGTGTATGGTATGTAGGAGGACTGCTGGGCCTTGATAGCAGGCTGTGAAGCCTATGCCCAGAGTCGGACACATAAAAAAAAAAAAAAAAAAAAAAAACCATATCAAAAAGCTAAAAAAAAAAAAAAAAAAAAAAAAAAAGGTATTTTATTCTTACTATCACCAAATGACAGTAATCAGATTAAGAACGCACTCTTAGAGTGAAGAGGCTAATGAAACCTGTATGTAACCCCCCAGTATTTTTTTTTTTCTAGGCTTAATTAAATTGTCTGAAATAATCGAAAAAAAAAAAAATGTTGTCTTAGTGAGGCGATGTAGGGCCAGGAGCGTCTTCTTCATTTTGTTGTTGCTATCGTAAGACTATTCTATCACGTTATAAAAAAATCTCTCCTAATGAAGGATTTATTTTAAGCTGTGAAGAACCCATACACTTCGAAAAATGTCTCCAAAGTGAAGAAAAAAGTCGTCGGGAGACAGCAAGGCGCTAACGGAGACATCATAATAGTGAGGAGACTAAAATGAAGATGACCAACACAGCAAAGTATACGATGGGTATGGTGACGAAAAAAAAAAAAAAGACGAGGAAATTATTCAGAATTATGTTCATTAAAGAATGTTAATTCTCAAACTTTGCAGACGTTGTTTTCTGATACGTATAGTCACCTAGAATGAACCTTGAATTAAAAATATCTCAATTCTTGTGTTTTTCAATAGCCAGTAGTAAGCTTGAATAATAATAATAATAATAACAACAATAATAATAATAATAATAATACTCCCTCCCTCCATCCATCCATCATCCAATACTATGTTTCCCCGTGAGGAACGTAGAAGCCCAGGGCTGGGCAAGTTGATCCTGACTTTTAAAATGAGAGTGACCAGCCTCAGTCATCCCTGTGTGGCATTATTTAAGCAATAAACCCCAATCATCCCTTAGATATAGACCTACACAGGATCAATCCGACTGGAGTTCCTTAACTACCCACTAAACCACCAGGCGCCATAATTTGGTTATATGGTTAACACCCAACGTAGAAAATGGTTTCCTGGTGTACAGGAAACCATTTGGCTTGTCACTCATTGTAGAGTCATCCATAGGCAGAAGGAAGAAGAAAGAATTGAAGGAAAGAAGACAGGAGAGGGAGTGTAAAGCTATCCGTAGGGAGAAGGAAGAGGAAAGAATGAAGGAAAGAAAGACAGAAGATGGAGGAAGGAACAAATGGAAAGGGCAGACACCCAAAGCGGCCCTACAGCGAATGATTATAATAATAATAATAATAATAATAATAATAATAATAATAATGATAATAAATAATAATAATAATAAAAATAATAATAATAATAATAATAATAATAATAATAATAATAATAATAATAATAATAATAATAATAAACAATAATAATAATACTCGATAATAATAATACAAATAGTAATAATAATACTTCATCCATCCATCCATCCATTATCAAATCCTATGTTGCCCCATGAGAAGCGTAGGAGCCCGGGATTAGGCAAGTTGGTCCTTACATTTAAGATGAGAGTGACCAGCCTCACTCATCCCTGAGTGGCAATATGTGAGCAATAACCCCAACCATCCCTTGGACATAAACCTTCACCGGCTCAATCCGATTGGAGCAGCTTAATTACCCACTAAATCACCAGGCGCCATAATTTGGTTATATGGTTAACACCCAGCGTAATAAATGGTTTTCTGGTGTTCAGGAAACCATTTGGGTTGTCACTCAGTGTAGAGTTACCCATAGGCAGGAGGAGGAGGAGGAAAGAATGAAGGAATGAAAGAGAAGAGGGAGTGTAGAGTCACCCGTAGGCAGAGGATAGAGGAAAGAGTGAAGGAAAGAAAGAAGAGGATGGATGGAAGAGAGGAAAGGGCAGACACTCAAAGCAGCACTACATCGAGTAAGTGGATGGCGAGCGCCCCCACCTACCATTAATAATAATAATAATAATAATAATAATAATAATAATAATTATGAGGTAGGTGGGGGCGCTCACCATCCATTCACTCGTTGTAGTGCTGCTCTCAGGTGTCTACCCTTTCCTCTCCTCCATCCTTCTTTCCTTTCGTCCTCTTCTGTCTGTCTTTCCTACATTCCTTCCTCGTCATTCTGCCTACGGATGACTTTACACTATCTCTTCTGTCTTTCTTTCCTTCAGTCTTTCCTCTTCCTTCTGCCTAGGGGTGACTGTACACTGACTGACAAGCCAAATGGTTTCTTGTACACCAGAAAACAATTTACTACGCTGGGTGGTAACCATATAATCAAATTTTGGCGCCTGGTGGTTTAGTGGGTAATTAAGGTGCTCCAATCGGATTGAGCCGGTGAAGGTTTATATCCAAGGGATGGTTGGGGTTTATTGCTCGCGTAATGCCACTCAGGGATGAGTGAGGCTGGTCACTCTCATCTTAAATGTGAGGACCAACTTGCCTAGCCCCGGGCTCCGACGCTCCTCATGGGGCAACGTAGGATTGGATGATGGGTGGATGGATAATAATAGAATAATAATACGCCAAACCGTACACATTCGCAGATACCAACATCCTAAATATGCCTGATTTTTTTTTTTCATCAAGATCCATGCAATAGTCACTGAAAAATTTACGAAAATGTCGAAAAACGCCCTATCTCGGAATGTTAGAGAAAGTGAAAAAAAATCCTGGTTCCGCACCTTTATACAGATCCGCACCAAAATTTAATGGAGTCTATTCTGGGCCAAGGCCCATTCTTCCACCAAGTTTCGTGAAAATCCGTCCAGTAGTTTTTGTGTAAACTTACTCACAAACCAACCAAACAACCAACAAACAAACGGACAGGGGTGGAAACATATCCTCCTTGGAGGAGGTAATAATGATAATAATAACATCATGAACAACAACAACAACAACAACAACAACAACAACAATAATAATAATAATAGTAATAATAATAATAATAATAATAATAATGATGATGATGATCATGATAATAATAATAACAGTAATAATAATAATAATAATAATAATAATTATAATAATAACAACAACCGTGAAGTTCTACCTTCTCTGAACTAGTGGCTTTTGGGACTTAAGTACGTGTACATTAAAGTCGGTTCTACTCTCTCTTAATAGCTGCATTTTCTCCTTGGCTGAATAAACCCACCAGGAATTAACTTGAACAAAGATAGCTAATTTTTTCGTGTACTCTCTGGATTCATAGCTTTTCTTTTCTCCTCTGCTGAATGAAGTAGAACTTGCCCTTTCCTACTGTTTTATCTTTTATTGCCCCATCACAGTTAAGCTCCAGCTGCATTGTAACTTTATTCTTAGGGCCCTGACTTCACTGTGTTTCTCTTTGCCAGGTAGAACCGCTTTGACTCAATAAGTATATAATACTCACGTCTGAGTACTGCAGTGAGAAGATTATTGTGACCTACTACTGAAAGAAATATACAGCAGTGTTGAATGAGGCAGCGTTACATTCGCCCACATTATAGCTCCTTGTTTCTGAAAATCGTTAGTAGGTGAATGGCGGACACTTAGTTCCTAAAAACGCTCCCGCATCTAAACTGAGATTAAAATTTTCAGTTATGTCTCTGCTTCTGACCTAACTCAGCCTAACCAAAAACCTGATACCTATAATAACAAATATGGGAAATAGTGCTACGAGCGTTGTGATTAACAACAGTATCCAATATATTACCATTATGCCTGGAATTGAACCCGGGACTCTCAGGTGAATTGTTGCCTGATTCTCACATGAGACTCCCGGGTTCGATTCTCGGCATAATGGTAATATATTGGATAATTTTTCCTGTGTAAGGTACAGGTTTTTCTCTTCTTTAATGCAATAGTAAATTAAATAATGATAGGAAATTGATAGGTTTTACTGTAAGATTCAGTTTCAGAACCAGAGAAAGCACTCGTGATAAAGAAATAATATCTTGAGGGAGGATAACTGAAAAGACATCCAGCTGTAAACTGCTAAGATGGATTGTATTAAAACTGCGAATTGTCACTTCATGACTGTAACGAAGAGAGTAACAGCAAATATAGGAAGCACGATCGCTGCCACATATATCATGTATACTGATGTAACAAACGATTTCCATGGGAAGAAAGCGATATTAAATTATAAAAACCAAAGCAAAAAAAGATAAAGAAAATTGAACTGAACAAACTTAACAGTATAAAGCAGAGAGGAGTTGGAAAAAATGTAGCTTAATGAAGAACTATTAGCAAAGGGATAAGTATCAAACGGGCAAAACAGAAACCGGTTTTTGAGAACTATATGATACCTTGAAAAATATCAGTGAAGATACAAAATGCAGAGATAAAATGCTAAAAGAATGCCAGAATATTTTTACAAATGTTCCTCTTCAAATATTAAACTTCCTTCAAAAAAATCATCATTTAGACCGTAGTGCTGGAAAAGAGGTTAAAATTGGAACAGTTGACACAAAAAGGTATGATTTAAATAATGTCCCTAGGGAAGACGGAGTAACGATAGTTATTCTGAAAGTCACTGCAGACTAGCTTGGTAAAACAATTGAAATCCTGACAATTCTGAACATTTTTTTATCCTGATAGCCAACCTTTACAGGACTATAAAATTTGACTCTATAATCCCTTTGCCATATAAATGTAGATTATATTCAAGCCTTGTCACCAGAATTTTAAACATCAGTTCATCTTTTTCCGGTCTTAGTGAATTCCCTCACTCCATTCTTTAAAAATGAACGGGTAAAAAAAATCCCTAACCCCTTTCTTTAAAAACGCATGAGTAAAAAAAAAAAGGGGGGGGGGGGAGGGAGTCTTCTTATCTATCCATCGCCCAAAGAGTCCGTGAAGAAAGCACCAATGTATCTCGTTCTTCCATTCCCAAACCCTAAAAGTTACTGCATCTTAAGTAAACGGGATCGAACCGTTTTTGCCTTACAATTCCATTTTATTTATATTTATAAACTTAGTTCCTGAAAGGCGTCTTCAATTGGTCAAATAGAAAGACGAAGTTAGAAATGGAGAGCAGCAGGGAAGATCACAAAGGACTGGTCTGCCAACAGTTAAGCCTCTACTCTGGCTTTAAGAAACGATTGCAAAGCTTCGGAACGTGGCATAAACAAAGCAGACTTTACAATACTCAATACTTCGTCTGCTGATGTAACGTACCTCTTTGCCAAGGTCCTACTCAAGCAATACTTCACCCACGACACCCTCATCCAGCACTCGACCCTACTACGTTGCTTTCAGATGTATAATTTTTTTGTTTTCTGTACTTTTTGGTAGCTGTTTTTATATTACCTACTTTGTAACTAAGAAAATCTGTCACATCTCATTTATTTTTGTTTTTACCAAATACTGCAATAAATAACGTTAAGCTAACTCAATGCTTTTATTTTGTCTGTTTATAATGACTTTAATGCAACAGAATAAGCACAGTGAATTGTTTTATTTGAGTTCTAATTGCATCCCTCATGCTATTGTATTCATGTGATCAAAGCAGTAGAATAATGCTTTATCTCCGTGCCCTCTAAAAAACTCTTGTATGTTCTCAGTACCTAGATGCAGCGACAGAAAAGAGAGCTAAATGTATAGCCTAAACTGAGGAATACAGTGGCTAAGAAAGTAAAGTGGTTGGTGCTACAAATGCCTTGGTACGGAACGAGGCCTGAAGAAAAAGGCTGTGAGAGGAGTGCATGAAGGTGTGTAAATGCCCATTATCCCTTCCACACCCGGGTAAGGTGTTGGAGAAAGATACCATTACATGGTGACACCGATACAGCCTGCCGGTGGAGCTGTCCATTTATACAAACATTCATCAACTCCCTCCCCATCCCCGAAAGGAGGATGATGGGCTGCGGGACATGGAAAATCCATAGCATATGGTCCACCAGATTTACGTCCGGATGAACCTGGGACTGCAAATAGTACTGCTGTTCTACTACACTTGGTTATTTTATTCAGGCTAACTTCAGAAGATTTTGTTCAATTGAAAGACATGTTAAGAGTCTAAGGCATCAGAAACTATCTCGAGTAACCCTTTCTCCGCTGCTAGTGCACCTAGGAATTATGTCTAGGCTAAGACTAAATTATTTTGATCAGTAGTAAGTAATTGTAGCGGCCATGGGGTTACCATGGGACTGTGCGACTTGGAAAGATATGAGTGTAAGAAGTCAAGAGTAAGGTTGAACAGGATGAGAAACATTGAGAACTATGAAATCTGTGGAGTAAGGAAGTTTATTGTTCAAGTAATAAATGACGAGCTGCTGGTATGGTCTGGTAATTGAATCATTGTTGTTGTTGTTGTCTGCCCAGGCTTATCAGGACGTGATATCGGTGGACTATATGCTGAAGTTGCTCTTCTACGGTCCACTACCATTCTGCTGGGGAAATGGGACGGATCTGAGGGAGGTTTGTATAACCGGGTAGTGGAGCCGCGCGGTTATTTGGATGCCACTACGTGGAGAGGTCCGTCTCCGGCACCCACTGAATGAGACAAAATCAGTATAAAAGAGGTAGTTAAATAGCTGAACTGAACAAGAGAGCTTAATGACAGGACAGAGGGCTAAATATTAGGTGGATGGTATTGGATAACTGAATGTCTGAATAGGTAAAATACAGAAGTTGAGGGGGCAAAAAAAAAAAAAAATGACGATGGACAGAAGTAACTAGATGAAATATGTACCTTATAAATTTGCACGTGACAACCTCTACTCTCCTCTTTTTAACAATGACCTGGTGCTGGTGCTGGAGAGGTACTGGTATACCTTCAGATGGTGGCAACGACAGCACTAGGCGGTGGAGCTGCCCGGTTATACAAGTTATGTTGATCTCCCTCCCTTTCCTACCCCCGCTATACAGTAAAGGGTGAGTATCATCCGGCAGTCCACTTGGTTCACTTTCAGGTAAGCCTGGGTTTGTAACTCCTAGTACGATTTCTACTATTACTACTACTACTGTTGCTACTACTACTATTAGGACTACTACTGTTGCTATTACTTTACTACTACTACTACTACTACTACTACTACTACTACAACTACTATTACTGCTACTACTGCTACCACCACCACCACCACCACCACCACTACTACTACTACTACTACTACTGCTGCTGCAACTACTACTACTAACTTGTCTTTCAGTGGAATAGTTACTGGGCTGTATTATTAAATCTGTAGTCACAAAGGAGGTGTACCTCCAAATTTTTTAACCCTCATAATTTGACGTTATTACTGAATCACACGAAGAATATAAAACGTTGTACCTGTCCACCTAGCTGCCAACGGAGAAATGTAAAGTGGGATGCAGGCTAACCATTTCCCACCCTCACTGGTGTTTTGGATTTGACCCT
The DNA here is from genome assembly GCF_032717465.1 of Coenobita brevimanus. Classification (NCBI taxonomy): domain Eukaryota; kingdom Metazoa; phylum Arthropoda; class Malacostraca; order Decapoda; family Coenobitidae; genus Coenobita; species Coenobita brevimanus. The sequence continues at coordinate 15,312,178 of NC_136961.1, read as the reverse complement.
CATAAAATAGGGCTTCCCAAACCTTTACTCAGTATCAGTTACATGAGCTTTAAGTCATAGTGACATTATAGGTCATGTGCTTGAAAATGAGAACGAGAAGAATGCAAGCCCCCCCAATTTTTCGGTAATTTTTGAAGCAAATGGAAGTGATGGGAACGTACCTGGCATTTCCATATGGATTTTGGAATTCTGTTGTACGGGTCGCAGGCTGACCATACCCTATAACCAAAGGCGTTCCGTATACATCACCGTCTAAAATCAGGAATTTCACTTCACTTTGAGGTTTAAGGTTTAAGTTTACGATATTATGGAGCAAATTTTCGTGTGAAACGTTGATGTGGCTATGTGTGAGTGTTATAAGAAATACTTATAGATGATTTGGTCAAGTGGAGAGAATGGAGAAAGAAACTGACTGGAAGAGTGAATGTGAGGGAGGTAGACGGGGAGAGGAGGGGGGAGACGTGAAATGGAGGGTTGAAGTGGAGAGATGTATGAAGGAGGAGTGAGAGTTGGAGGAAGGGCAGTCAAGTGGTAGAGGACAGAGCCACGTGGAGGCGATTGGTTTGTGGCCACCCCTAACGGGATTGAAGCATTTGGCAATAGATAGGCTGATAATGAGTTTAGCTCCTTTGCCAGATCTGAGAATTGCTAAGGCTTGTATTATGAATGCATGGATAGGTGTTTTACTTAGCTGAACTTCCTTTTGATAGCTAGTAATTTATTATTTTTCTAATGTCCTCTTCTTCCTGTTTCTGGATTTTTTCTACCCCATATATCAGTGGGAAAGAGGAGTGTGATGATGATGAAGATATACTGCGCTAGTTTTAATTATCACTCTTATTAAGGATGTGACACGGCGTGACTAGCGAGTAATGATAGGTGAACATACCGAGGAAGGATGTCTATTCAGCAGTGAATTAATGCAAATAATTTTACGAGAGATGGTGAGGAGTGTCATGGGGTTATTAAAATAAATGCAAAACTTAAATGATAACGTTCAATAATACTGAACAGCGGGAACAAGGATTGTCTTGCTAAATCAAGCAATGATTACTTTAAGCTGACTTGCTTCGCACGATTCTCTAAGAACGAGAATTTATCAACTTTCTCAACAGTACACAGCAGAGACTAATTACTCAATTGCTGTCTATTAGTAGCCTACTGTTAGCCTCTGGAGAAAGTTACTTCACCCCTGACAATAAATAACTAATACTATTAATAATATCAGGTTCTTGCTGATGCTTAACTCCTAGAAGGCACAACGGATTTTAAGCTTAATACAACAAGACTGGCCTAAGTACCAGTTATGAATAGCAAAACGTTTATGCAAGCTAGGAGCTATAAGGGAAATAAGCTTAACTGTGGAGAAATGAAACACGAGTGTACATTACATTAAGCTTAAGAAAAAGAACTGTTAAATTTATTGATTACAAAGAAATAAATTTAAAGTTACACTTCAAATGAATTCAAATAAAGAGATCGTACTCACTCACTCACTCAAAAGCTAAATTCTTACGCCTAGAAAAAAACAACATGCGGCGCAGCCGGCCAAGCATGTAAGGAAACAGCACACTTAACTAAACTCTTATACCTAGGAAAATACGAAAAGGAAATACTGGTCAATGAATGTAGTGTATCACCGAAGAAGGGTGGGAGCCTGGAGAACTGTAGTCTAGTGGAGTCTGGGTGCTAGCTGACCTCTCACTCTCTCACTGCTGGAGCACAGAACCTCAATCCGTCACGACAGACACTTGACTGACTAACTCATGGGAAAGAATAGAGCGCTATGGCCGCATTATTTTAACGGCTAGAGTGAGCGAAACGCGCCCAAAACAAACCGCTCAGCACAAGCGCTAATGTCTCACACAAAGATGATCACTCATGACAATGAAAAATTGATTTGAAAAGACTCCCGACCGAACGAGCGGTTAACTGAACGATCAACTGGGATTAAACTAGAGTTCATGGTTTCCCACAAAAGCCAATGTCACTAGCCGACTCGTGACATTACGCCCCATGAAAATCAAATCTTTCTTTCTTCAGAAAAAAGATTTCAATATACATACATATAATTCCTAACTCAGTCACACAAGATTCACACTGTGGTGTGTGTGCTATCCTGCTACAGGAGAAAATCACTATCGCCAATGAGCGTAAAAACCTCATATTTACGTTAACAGAGGCAAGCTTGAGGGAAAAAACTCCGTGATGACGGTGAAAATCCTGTACTCAGGTCTAACTAAGCGAAAGTTCGCTACATTTACACTGACAACTAATTTTTGTGTAGCGTGATGTATGTAATACATGGTGTAGGTGTGACAGTTGTAGTGTAACTGTACTTACGTGTAAAATGACACAGTAATATTAATAATATGGCGATGACGAAGGCAGAGGAGAAGAGGCGGCAGCGTGCGGCAGACGATCAGCTGGCCCGCACAGCAAAACTGCTACACCCATTGCTGTACCTGTAAAATCAATTAAGGTGGAGCATCAAAAGTGTCAATGAGACAAAAATTCTTATTACATTACAATTACTCTCTCTGCCTAGCACTCAGTACATGCTATGAAAGGTAAGCTCTAGCTGAAAAATACGAGTGACAGCCTAAACTTCGTACATTCGAGGTCGCCATTAATTTATTAGGTAGATTATTAACCGGGAAATGTATTCCCTGGACGCCGTTGTCTCAAGGACTCGTGTAGTTTACTGATTAAACTTAACTCTACACTTACGATTAGTGTCGGCAAGTTGAGAATTCTTATGCAAACTCGGGCTCGTGTGTCCGCTGACACAGCCTCGAACTGCACACGAGTCCTCAACCTGTGCCTTAACTTAGTGCCTATATTAATATCGGGGAGCTGAGAATCCTTGTGCAAACTCGGGCTCGTGTGTCTGCCGACACAGCCTCGAGTCGCCTCTGCGGGGTTCTCTCTCGAACTTCCCCCTTAACCTACAGTACTTATATTAATATCGGGGAGCTGAGAATCCTTGTGCAAACTCGGGCTCGTGTGTCCGCAGACACAGCCTCGAGTCGCCTCTGCAGGGTTCTCTCTCTCTTCCCCTTAACCTATGGTACATAATATGTATGTACAGGCCCTGGACATGATGTGTCCCGTGGGGCCAATGGGCGAGACGCAGGTCTGCACCCACTTCACCACTACCTTGTCTCTCAACTGACTCAGTGATTACAGGTGTGGTTACAAACCGCACAGGAAGGACTTGTTCCTGATTGGTGTTACATAGACACATATTGCAGGAACGCACAAAACTATCTGTCTCGTCCCATCCCTGGCCAGAAAAAGTCAGCTCGGATACGGCCCTGGGTCTTCCTTTTGCCCATGTGACCTCCTGAGGCTGAACAATGACCCCATTCTAACACTGCTTGGCGGTACTTGGCAGGAACGACAAACTGCAGTCGAACCTCGCCCTCGGGTGTTTGTGACTCACGGTAGAGCTGTCCTTGTTTACGAAGGAACTTGGCTCGACCTCCCCGTGAATACTTTATCACCCTACCCTTTTGTTTGTTCTGCATTTTCAGCAAGTGTCGGGTCAGAATGTTGTTCTTGAACAACAAGTTGGCTACACATCAGAACTTGGGGCGATTCAATGGTCACTGGGGTGACACAGTCTGTAGCCTCGGTCATGGCTCGTGTTATTGTAGCCGAAGTCTGAGTAGTGTCATCATCGGTGCAACTATCCTTGACACCGGGAATGTTGCCTATAATAAGGTCAAATAAAGGTTCTGGCATGACAACTGCGAGTGTCGTACCAGTATAAAATGGAGATGCCACCTGGACACATGCCTCAGGGAACAATCTCACTGATCCATCAATAAGATTAGCATGGATCTGTCGACCTGTGTACTGTTCAGGCTGAACTAGACTCTGCTTGACAGAGCAACCTGAGGATCCATTATTTCTCAGGACCTTCACAGGAATGTCTCCCACAAACCCTGGCTGAACAAGGAAGGTACTGTCACCTGTGGGAGGGCCTGTGGAGGAAGCAGCTAGCCACTCATGAGGCTGCTGAATTGATGCGGCAAACATGGTGCCCTGAGAATTAGATACTTGAGGAGTCATACTCACTGCCTGTGGAGATGGAACATTGGCCACCTGTGGAGGAGGGTTCACTGTCACTGTGGGACTAGTGAACTGTGGGGAGTACCCATACTGGTAGGGACGTGACCACCGTGCTGCTGCTGAGGAATGAAGGCTGCGTTTGCCTTCCTGTCTCCTTTGAGCTGGTGGTGAAAAAGTTTGTCCCGACGGTCAGTTGCGTGGCTGATACTGCTGCTGGTTAGGGTACTTGTTGTACCTCTTCCACTCAGGTTTCTTAGTATTTTGCCCCTGGTCCTTCCACTGCGGTTTTGGACCTTGGCTATTATTCTGAGAATGGCCTTGTTGCTGGGATTCAGTCTGAGACGGTTTCCCAGGTTAATCAGCTTTCCTGTTCCAGGTATGCTGCTTACGAGTTTGATACCTGTATGCAGTAAAATATGCATCAGCCTTTTCTACCATTTGGCTGGCATCTTTCACATGGCAGATCTTAAGCTGTGCTATGAGCTCAGCAGGCCACGACCTCTCTAGCTGTGTACGCAGCATAAGGTCAATTATCCCCTCACGCGTGGAAGGAGTTTCATCTTTCTCCATCCATTCACCTAAGTAAGCAGTGAGACGGTCGAGGAACTGAACAGCTGTCTCCTTGTCTTGGAGACGAGCTCGCACGAAATGAACTTTGGCGTCATCTACTGTGAGATCATACGCCTTAATGAGCGCAGCTTTCATCATCTCATACTTGAGATTGTCTCCACGAATTCTGTGGAGAATATCGAGGGCAGGGCCCTCAAATAAACTAAGAAATTGCAGCCGCTTAGTTCCCTCATCCAGTTGATACATGTCTGCCATGTCCTCAAAACGAGCTATGTACGGCTCGATTCGCTCGCCTTCTTTGTATGAAGGAAGCTTGATGCGTGGGGTCGCCAGGACATGTGCAGGGAGAACGCTTGTGGAGCTTGGACCAACTGCACCAGATGTGTCTGAAGCCAAGGAATCTCGCTTGAGCTGCAGCACTTCAAGTTCATGTTTTTTGCGTGCTTCTCACTTGGCACGTTCATGTTCTCGTTCTCTCTCTCGTTCCTCACGCTGTTCTCGCTCGTGTTCTAAGTCGAGTACACCCTGTTTTCGCTCGTGTTCGCGCTGTTCTCGCTCATATTTGCGCTCCTTTTCGCGTTCCTCACACTGAATTCGACGCTCTTCACGAGCATCACTCTCGCGCTGCTGTTCGTAATTAAACCGAGAGAGGATGAACTCTTTGATTTCAGTTGGGTCTGTAAAATCAATATCTTTGGCTTTCTGTACATAGATGCTGGTCGACATGGCGCTAATTTACTAAGCAAGCCGAAACTGAGTACTGACTGCTGCTTCGCAAACGAATGCTAATAACACAAGTAAAGAATACAGACACAAGCTAGTGGTGACCAGTCTTATCTAGTTAACTGGCAAGAATAAAGCAAAAATTCAAATAACTGAGAACACTCAATAATTAACGCAATGGGTACGGCGACTTCCCAGGAGCAAATAAAATCGTCTGGCGTTACCAAGAATAATGTACTAAATAGAGTTAAGTACTCTGTGGATTAATAAAGCAAAAATTCACTTGCTAACTAACGGTAAACACAAATAAGCTTGTGCCTATAAACTTTAATGATAAATACCTAAATATGAACGAGTGAGTATTATCTCGTGAATAGCTTTAGAGCTAGGAGTTAATATCCTGGAATGAGGTCGCCAATTGTCACGGGGTTTTTAAAATAAATGCAAAATTTAAATGATAACGTTCAATAATACTAAATAGCAGGAACAAGAATTGTCTTGCTAAATCAAGCAATGATTACACTGGCTTGCTTCGCACGATTCTCTAAGAACGAGAATTTATAAACTTTTTCACAGCAGAGACTAATTACTCAATTGCTCTTTATTAGTACTGTTAGCCTCTGGAGAAAGTTACTTCACCCCTGACAATAAATAACTAATACTATTAATAATATCATGTTCTTGCTGATGGGTAACTCCTAGAAGGCACAACGGATTTTAAGCTTAATACAACAAGACTGGCCTAAGTACCAGTTATGAATAGCAAAACGTTGATGCAAGCTAGGAGCTATGAGGGAAATAAGCTTAACTGTGGAGAAATGAAACACGAGTGTACATTACATTAAGCTTAAGAAAAAGAACTTAAATTTACTGATTACAAAGAAATAAATTTAACGTTACACTTCAAATGAATTCAAATAAAGAGATCGCACTCACTCACTCACTCAAAAGCTAAATTCTTACGCCTAGAAAAAACAACATGCGGCGCAGCCGGCCAGCATGTGAGGAAACAGCACACTTAACTAAACTCTTATACCTAGGAAAATACGAAAAGGAAATACTGGTCAATGAATGTAGTGTATCACCGAAGAAGGGTGGGAGCCTGGAGAACTGTAGTCTAGTGGAGTCTGGGTGCTAGCTGACCTCTCACTCTCTCACTGCTGGAGCACAGAACCTCAATCCGTCACGACAGACACTTGACTGACTAACTCGTGGGAAAGAATGGAGCGCTATGGCCGCATTTTTTTAACGGCTAGAGTGAGCGAAACGTGCCCAAAACAAATCGCTCAGTGGAAGCGCTAACATCTCACACAAAGATCATCACTTATGACAATGAAAAATTGATTTGAAAAGACTCCCGACTGAACAAGCGGTTAACTGAACGATCAACTGGGATTCCACTAGAGTTCACAGTTTCCCACAAAAGCCAATGTCACTAGCCGACTCGTGACATTACGCCCCATGAAAATCAAATCTTTCTTTGTTCAGAAAAAAGATTTCAATATACATACATATAATTCCTAACTCAGTCATACAAGATTCACACTGTGGTGTGTGTGCTATCCTGCTACAGGAGAAAATCACTATCGCCAATGAGCGTAAAAACCTCGTATTTACGTTAATAGAGGCAAGCTTGAGGGGAAAAACTTCGTGATGACGGTGAAAATCCTGTACTCAGGTCTAACTAAGTGAAAGTTCGCTACATTTACACTGACAACTAATTGTTGTGTAGCATGGTGTATGTAATACACGGTGTAGGTGTGACAGTTGTAGTGTAACTGTACTTACGTGTAAAATGACACAGTAATATTAATAATATGGCGACGACGAAGGCAGAGGAGAAGAGGCGGCAGCGTGCGGGAGACAATCAGCTGACCCGCACAGCAAAACTGCTACACCCATTGCTGTACCTGTAAAATCAATTAAGGTGGAGCATCAAAAGTGTCAATGAGACAAAAATTCTTATTACATTACAATTACTCTCTCTGCCTAGCAATCAGTACATGCTATGAAAGGTACGCTCTAGCTGTCGCCATTAATTTATTAGGTAGATTATTAACCAGGAAATGTATTCCCTGGACGCCGTTGTCTTGAGGACTCGTGTAGTTTACTGGTTAAACTTAACTCTACACTTACGATTAGTGTCGGCAAGTTGAGAATCCTTATGCAAACTCGGGCTCGTGTGTCCGCTGACACAGCCTCGAACTGCACACGGGTCCTCAACCTGTGCTTTAACCTAGTGCCTATATTAATATCGGGGAGCTGAGAATCCTTGAGCAAACTCGGGCTCGTGTGTCTGCCGACACAGCCTCGAGTCGCCTCTGCGGGGTTCTCTCTCGAACTTCCCCCTTAACCTACAGTACTTATATTAATATCGGGGAGCTGAGAATCCTTGTGCAAACTCGGGCTCGTGTGTCCGCAGACACAGCCTCGAGTCGCCTCTGCAGGGTTCTCTCTCTCTTCCCCTTAACCTACGGTACATAATATGTATGTACAGGCCCTGGACATGATGTGTCCCGTGGGGCCAATGGGCGAGATGCAGGTCTGCACCCACTTCACCACTACCTTGTCTCTCAACTGACTCAGAGATTACAGGTGTGGTTACAAACCGCACAGGAAGGACTTGTTCCTGATTGGTGTTACATAGACACATATTGCAGGAACGCACAAAACTATCTGTCTCGTCCCATCCCTGGCCAGAAAAAGTCAGCTCGGATACGGCCCTGGGTCTTCCTTTTGCCCATGTGACCTCCTGAGGCTGAACAATGACCCCATTCTAACACTGCTTGGCGGTACTTGGCAGGAACGACAAACTGCAGTCGAACCTCGCCCTCGGGTGTTTGTGACTCACGGTAGAGCTGTCCTTGTTTACGAAGGAACTTGGCTCGACCTCCCCGTGAATACTTTATCACCCTACCCTTTTGTTTGTTCTGCATTTTCAGCAAGTGTCGGGTCAGAATGTTGTTCTTGAACAACAAGTTGGCTACACATCAGAACTTGGGGCGATTCAATGGTCACTGGGGTGACACAGTCTGTAGCCTCGGTCATGGCTCGTGTTATTGTAGCCGAAGTCTGAGTAGTGTCATCATCGGTGCAACTATCCTTGACACCGGGAATGTTGCCTATAATAAGGTCAAATAAAGGTTCTGGCATGACAACTGCGAGTGTCGTACCAGTATAAAATGGAGATGCCACCTGGACACATGCCTCAGGGAACAATCTCACTGATCCATCAATAAGATTAGCATGGATCTGTCGACCTGTGTACTGTTCAGGCTGAACTAGACTCTGCTTGACAGAGCAACCTGAGGATCCATTATTTCTCAGGACCTTCACAGGAATGTCTCCCACAAACCCTGGCTGAACAAGGAAGGTACTGTCACCTGTGGGAGGGCCTGTGGAGGAAGCAGCTAGCCACTCATGAGGCTGCTGAATTGATGCGGCAAACATGGTGCCCTGAGAATTAGATACTTGAGGAGTCATACTCACTGCCTGTGGAGATGGAACATTGGCCACCTGTGGAGGAGGGTTCACTGTCACTGTGGGACTAGTGAACTGTGGGGGAGTACCCATACTGGTAGGGACGTGACCACCGTGCTGCTGCTGAGGAATGAAGGCTGCGTTTGCCTTCCTGTCTCCTTTGAGCTGGTGGTGAAAAAGTTTGTCCCGACGGTCAGTTGCGTGGCTGATACTGCTGCTGGTTAGGGTACTTGTTGTACCTCTTCCACTCAGGTTTCTTAGTATTTTGCCCCTGGTCCTTCCACTGCGGTTTTGGACCTTGGCTATTATTCTGAGAATGGCCTTGTTGCTGGGATTCAGTCTGAGACGGTTTCCCAGGTTAATCAGCTTTCCTGTTCCAGGTATGCTGCTTACGAGTTTGATACCTGTATGCAGTAAAATATGCATCAGCCTTTTCTACCATTTGGCTGGCATCTTTCACATGGCAGATCTTAAGCTGTGCTATGAGCTCAGCAGGCCACGACCTCTCTAGCTGTGTACGCAGCATAAGGTCAATTATCCCTCACGCGTGGAAGGAGTTTCATCTTTCTCCATCCATTCACCTAAGTAAGCAGTGAGACGGTCGAGGAACTGAACAGCTGTCTCCTTGTCTTGGAGACGAGCTCGCACGAAATGAACTTTGGCGTCATCTACTGTGAGATCATACGCCTTAATGAGCGCAGCTTTCATCATCTCATACTTGAGATTGTCTCCACGAATTCTGTGGAGAATATCGAGGGCAGGGCCCTCAAATAAACTAAGAAATTGCAGCCGCTTAGTTCCCTCATCCAGTTGATACATGTCTGCCATGTCCTCAAAACGAGCTATGTACGGCTCGATTCGCTCGCCTTCTTTGTATGAAGGAAGCTTGATGCGTGGGGTCGCCAGGACATGTGCAGGGAGAACGCTTGTGGAGCTTGGACCAACTGCACCAGATGTGTCTGAAGCCAAGGAATCTCGCTTGAGCTGCAGCACTTCAAGTTCATGTTTTTTGCGTGCTTCTCACTTGGCACGTTCATGTTCTCGTTCTCTCTCTCGTTCCTCACGCTGTTCTCGCTCGTGTTCTAAGTCGAGTACACCCTGTTTTCGCTCGTGTTCGCGCTGTTCTCGCTCATATTTGCGCTCCTTTTCGCGTTCCTCACACTGAATTCGACGCTCTTCACGAGCATCACTCTCGCGCTGCTGTTCGTAATTAAACCGAGAGAGGATGAACTCTTTGATTTCAGTTGGGTCTGTAAAATCAATATCTTTGGCTTTCTGTACATAGATGCTGGTCGACATGGCGCTAATTTACTAAGCAAGCCGAAACTGAGTACTGACTGCTGCTTCGCAAACGAATGCTAATAACACAAGTAAAGAATACAGACACAAGCTAGTGGTGACCAGTCTTATCTAGTTAACTGGCAAAAAATAAAGCAAAAATTCAAATAACTGAGAACACTCAATAATTAACGCAATGGGTACGGCGACTTCCCAGGAGCAAATAAAATCGTCTGGCGTTACCAAGAATAATGTACTAAATAGAGTTAAGTACTCTGTGGATTAATAAAGCAAAAATTCACTTGCTAACTAACGGTAAACACAAATAAGCTTGTGCCTATAAACTTTAATGATAAATACCTAAATATGAACGAGTGAGTATTATCTCGTGAATAGCTTTAGAGCTAGGAGTTAATATCCTGGAATGAGGTCGCCAATTGTCACGGGGTTTTTAAAATAAATGCAAAATTTAAATGATAACGTTCAATAATACTAAATAGCAGGAACAAGAATTGTCTTGCTAAATCAAGCAATGATTACACTGGCTTGCTTCGCACGATTCTCTAAGAACGAGAATTTATAAACTTTTTCACAGCAGAGACTAATTACTCAATTGCTCTTTATTAGTACTGTTAGCCTCTGGAGAAAGTTACTTCACCCCTGACAATAAATAACTAATACTATTAATAATATCATGTTCTTGCTGATGGGTAACTCCTAGAAGGCACAACGGATTTTAAGCTTAATACAACAAGACTGGCCTAAGTACCAGTTATGAATAGCAAAACGTTGATGCAAGCTAGGAGCTATGAGGGAAATAAGCTTAACTGTGGAGAAATGAAACACGAGTGTACATTACATTAAGCTTAAGAAAAAGAACTTAAATTTACTGATTACAAAGAAATAAATTTAACGTTACACTTCAAATGAATTCAAATAAAGAGATCGCACTCACTCACTCACTCAAAAGCTAAATTCTTACGCCTAGAAAAAAACAACATGCGGCGCAGCCGGCCAGCATGTGAGGAAACAGCACACTTAACTAAACTCTTATACCTAGGAAAATACGAAAAGGAAATACTGGTCAATGAATGTAGTGTATCACCGAAGAAGGGTGGGAGCCTGGAGAACTGTAGTCTAGTGGAGTCTGGGTGCTAGCTGACCTCTCACTCTCTCACTGCTGGAGCACAGAACCTCAATCCGTCACGACAGACACTTGACTGACTAACTCGTGGGAAAGAATGGAGCGCTATGGCCGCATTTTTTTAACGGCTAGAGTGAGCGAAACGTGCCCAAAACAAATCGCTCAGTGGAAGCGCTAACATCTCACACAAAGATCATCACTTATGACAATGAAAAATTGATTTGAAAAGACTCCCGACTGAACAAGCGGTTAACTGAACGATCAACTGGGATTCCACTAGAGTTCACAGTTTCCCACAAAAGCCAATGTCACTAGCCGACTCGTGACATTACGCCCCATGAAAATCAAATCTTTCTTTGTTCAGAAAAAAGATTTCAATATACATACATATAATTCCTAACTCAGTCATACAAGATTCACACTGTGGTGTGTGTGCTATCCTGCTACAGGAGAAAATCACTATCGCCAATGAGCGTAAAAACCTCGTATTTACGTTAATAGAGGCAAGCTTGAGGGGAAAACTTCGTGATGACGGTGAAAATCCTGTACTCAGGTCTAACTAAGTGAAAGTTCGCTACATTTACACTGACAACTAATTGTTGTGTAGCATGGTGTATGTAATACACGGTGTAGGTGTGACAGTTGTAGTGTAACTGTACTTACGTGTAAAATGACACAGTAATATTAATAATATGGCGACGACGAAGGCAGAGGAGAAGAGGCGGCAGCGTGCAAGGGGAGACAATCAGCTGACCCGCACAGCAAAACTGCTACACCCATTGCTGTACCTGTAAAATCAATTAAGGTGGAGCATCAAAAGTGTCAATGAGACAAAAATTCTTATTACATTACAATTACTCTCTCTGCCTAGCAATCAGTACATGCTATGAAAGGTACGCTCTAGCTGTCGCCATTAATTTATTAGGTAGATTATTAACCAGGAAATGTATTCCCTGGACGCCGTTGTCTTGAGGACTCGTGTAGTTTACTGGTTAAACTTAACTCTACACTTACGATTAGTGTCGGCAAGTTGAGAATCCTTATGCAAACTCGGGCTCGTGTGTCCGCTGACACAGCCTCGAACTGCACACGGGTCCTCAACCTGTGCTTTAACCTAGTGCCTATATTAATATCGGGGAGCTGAGAATCCTTGAGCAAACTCGGGCTCGTGTGTCTGCCGACACAGCCTCGAGTCGCCTCTGCGGGGTTCTCTCTCGAACTTCCCCCTTAACCTACAGTACTTATATTAATATCGGGGAGCTGAGAATCCTTGTGCAAACTCGGGCTCGTGTGTCCGCAGACACAGCCTCGAGTCGCCTCTGCAGGGTTCTCTCTCTCTTCCCCTTAACCTACGGTACATAATATGTATGTACAGGCCCTGGACATGATGTGTCCCGTGGGGCCAATGGGCGAGATGCAGGTCTGCACCCACTTCACCACTACCTTGTCTCTCAACTGACTCAGAGATTACAGGTGTGGTTACAAACCGCACAGGAAGGACTTGTTCCTGATTGGTGTTACATAGACACATATTGCAGGAACGCACAAAACTATCTGTCTCGTCCCATCCCTGGCCAGAAAAAGTCAGCTCGGATACGGCCCTGGGTCTTCCTTTTGCCCATGTGACCTCCTGAGGCTGAACAATGACCCCATTCTAACACTGCTTGGTGGTACTTGGCAGGAACAAGAAACTGCAGTCGAACCTCGCCCTCGGGTGTTCGTGACTCACGGTAGAGCTGTCCTTGTTTACGAAGGAACTTGGCTCGACCTCCCCGTGAATACTTTATCACCCTACCCTTTTGTTTGTTCTGCATTTTCAGCAAGTGTCGGGTCAGAATGTTGTTCTTGAACAACAAGTTGGCTACACATCAGATCTTGGGGCGAATCAATGGTCACTGGGGTGACACAGTCTGTAGCCTCGGTCATGGCTCGTGTTATTGTAGGCGAAGTCTGAGTAGTGTCATCATCGGTGCAACTATCCTTGACACCGGGAATGTTGCCTATAATAAGGTCAAATAAAGGTTCTGGCATGACAACTGCAAGTGTCGCACCAGTATAAAGTGGAGATGCCACCTGGACACATGTCTCAGGGAACAATCTCACTGATCCATCAATAAGATTAGCATGGATCTGTCGACCTGTGTACTGTTCAGGCTGAACTAGACTCTGCTTGACAGAGCAACCTGAGGATCCATTATTTCTCAGGACCTTCACAGGAATGTCTCCCACAAACCCTGGCTGAACAAGGAAGGTACTGTCACCTGTGGGAGGGCCTGTGGAGGAAGCAGCTAGCCACTCATGAGGCTGCTGAATTGATGCGGCAAACATGGTGCCCTGAGAATTAGATACTTGAGGAGTCATACTCACTGCCTGTGGAGATGGAACATTGCCACCTGTGGAGGAGGGTTCACTGTCACTATGGGACTAGTGAACTGTGGGGGAGTACCCATACTGGTAGGGACGTGACCACTGTGCTGCTGCTGAGGAATGAAGGCTGCGTTTGCCTTCCTGTCTCCTTTGAGCTGGTGGTGAAAAAGTTTGTCCCTACGGTCAGTTACGTGGCTGATACTGCTGCTGGTGAGGGTACTTGTTGTACCTCTTCCACTCAGGTTTCTGAGTATTTTGCCCCTGGTCCTTCCACTGCGGTTTTGGACCTTGGCCATTATTCTGAGAATGGCCTTGTTGCTGGGATTCAGTCTGAGATGGTTTCCCAGATTAATCAGCTTTCCTGTTCCAGGTATGCTGCTTACGAGTTTGATACCTGTATGCAGTAAAATATGCGTCAGCCTTTTCTACCATTTGGCTGGCATCTTTCACATGGCAGATCTTAAGCTGTGCTATGAGCTCAGCAGGCCACGACCTCTCTAGCTGTGTACGCAGCATAAGGTCAATTATCCCCTCACGCGTGGAAGGAGTTTCATCTTTCTCCATCCACTCACCTAAGTAAGCAGTGAGATGGTCGAGGAACTGAACAGCTGTCTCCTTGTCTTGGAGACGAGCTCGCACGAAATGAACTTTGGCGTCATCTACTGTGAGATCATACGCCTTAATGAGTGCAGCTTTCATCATCTCATACTTGAGATTGTCTCCACGAATTCTGTGGAGAATATCGAGGGCAGGGCCCTCAAATAAACTAAGAAATTGCAGCCGCTTAGTTCCCTCATCCAGTTGATACATGTCTGCCATGTCCTCAAAACGAGCTATGTACGGCTCGATTCGCTCGCCTTCTTTGTATGAAGGAAGCTTGATGCGTGGGGTCGCCAGGACATGTGCAGGGAGAACGCTTGTGGAGCTTGGACCAACTGCACCAGATGTGTCTGAAGCCAAGGAATCTCGCTTGAGCTGCAGCACTTCAAGTTCATGTTTTTTGCGTGCTTCTCACTTGGCACGTTCATGTTCTCGTTCTCTCTCTCGTTCCTCACGCTGTTCTCGCTCGTGTTCTAAGTCGAGTACGCCCTGTTTTCGCTCGTGTTCGCGCTGTTCTCGCTCATATTTGCGCTCCTTTTCGCGTTCCTCACACTGAATTCGACGCTCTTCACGAGCATCACTCTCGCGCTGCTGTTCGTAATTAAACCGAGAGAGGATGAACTCTTTGATTTCAGTTGGGTCTTTAAAATCAATATCTTTGGCTTTCTGTACATACAGTAGATGCTGGTCGACATGGCGCTAATTTACTAAGCAAGCCGAAACTGAGTACTGACTGCTGCTTCGCAAACGAATGCTAATAACACAAGTAAAGAATACAGACACAAGCTAGTGGTGACCAGTCTTATCTAGTTAACTGGCAAAAAATAAAGCAAAAATTCAAATAACTGAGAACACTCAATAATTAACGCAATGGGTACGGCGACTTCCCAGGAGCAAATAAAATCGTCTGGCGTTACCAAGAATAATGTACTAAATAGAGTTAAGTACTCTGTGGATTAATAAAGCAAAAATTCACTTGCTAACTAACGGTAAACACAAGTAAGCTTGTGCCTATAAACTTTAATGATAAATACCTAAATATGAACGAGTGAGTATTATCTCGTGAATAGCTTTAGAGCTAGGAGTTAATATCCTGGAATGAGGTCGCCAATTGTCACGGGGTTTTTAAAATAAATGCAAAATTTAAATGATAACGTTCAATAATACTAAATAGCAGGAACAAGAATTGTCTTGCTAAATCAAGCAATGATTACACTGGCTTGCTTCGCACGATTCTCTAAGAACGATAATTCATAAGCTTTTTCAACAGTACACAGCAGAGACTAATTACTCAATTGCTCTTTATTAGTACTGTTAGCCTCTGGAGAAAGTTACTTCACTCCTGACAATAAATAACTAATACTATTTATATTATCATGTTCTTGCTGATGGGTAACTCCTAGAAGGCACAACGGATTTTAAGCTTAATACAAGACTGGCCTAAGTACCAGTTATGAATAGCAAAACGTTGATGCAAGCTAGGAGTTATGAGGGAAATAAGCTTAACTGTGGAGAAATGAAACACGAGTGTACATTACAGTAAGCTTAAGAAAAAGAACTGTTAAATTTACTGATTACAAAGAAATAAATTTAACGTTACACTTCAAATGAATTCAAATAAAGAGATCGCCCTCACTCACTCACTCAAAAGCTAAATTCTTACGCCTAGAAAAAAACAACATGTGGCGCAGCCGGCCAGCATGTGAGGAAACAGCACACTTAACTAAACTCTTAAACCTAGGAAAATACGAAAAGGAAATACTGGTCAATGAATGTAGTGTATCACCGAAGAAGGGTGGGAGCCTGGAGAACTGTAGTCTAGTGGAGTCTGGGTGCTAGCTGACCTCTCACTCTCTCACTGCTGGAGCACAGAACCTCAATCCGTCACGACAGACACTTGACTGACTAACTCGTGGGAAAGAATGGAGCGCTATGGCCGCATTTTTTTAACGGCTAGAGTGAGCGAAACGTGCCCAAAACAAATCGCTCAGCGGAAGCGCTAATGTCTCACACAAAGATCATCACTTATGACAATGAAAAATTGATTTGAAAAGACTCCCGACTGAACAAGCGGTTAACTGAACGATCAACTGGGATTCCACTAGAGTTCACGGTTTCCCACAAAAGCCAATGTCACTAGCCGACTCGTGACATTACGCCCCATGAAAATCAAATCTTTCTTTGTTCAGAAAAAAGATTTCAATATACATACATATAATTCCTAACTCAGTCACACAAGATTCACACTGTGGAGTGTGTGCTATCCTGCTACAGGAGAAAATCACTATCGCCAATGAGCGTAAAAACCTCGTATTTACGTTAATAGAGGCAAGCTTGAGGGGAAAAACTCCGTGATGACGGTGAAAATCCTGTACTCAGGTCTAACTAAGCGAAAGTTCGCTACATTTACACTGACAACTAATTGTTGTGTAGTATGGTGTATGTAATACACGGTGTAGGTGTGACAGTTGTAGTGCAACTGTACTTACGTGTAAAATGACACAGTAATATTAATAATATGGCGACGACGAAGGCAGAGGAGAAGAGGCGGCAGCGTGCGGCAGACAATCAGCTGGCCCGCACAGCAAAACTGCTACACCCATTGCTGTACCTGTAAAATCAATTAAGGTGGAGCATCAAAAGTGTCAATGAGACAAAAATTCTTATTACATTACAATTACTCTCTCTGCCTAGCAATCAGTACATGCTATGAAAGGTACGCTCTAGCTGAAAAATACGAGTGACAGCCTAAGCTTCGTACATTCGAGGTCGCCATTAATTTATTAGGTAGATTATTAACCAGGAAATGTATTCCCTGGACGCCGTTGTCTCGAGGACTCGTGTAGTTTACTGGTTAAACTTAACTCTACACTTACGATTAGTGTCGGCAAGTTGAGAATTCTTATGCAAACTCGGGCTCGTGTGTCCGCTGACACAGCCTCGAACTGCACATGGGTCCTCAACCTGTGCCTTAACCTAGTGCCTATATTAATATCGGGGAGCTGAGAATCCTTGAGCAAACTCGGGCTTGTGTGTCCGCCGACACAGCCTCGAGTCGCCTCTGCGGGGTTCTCTCTCGAACTTCCCCCTTAACCTACAGTACTTATATTAATATCGGGGAGCTGAGAATCCTTGTGCAAACTCGGGCTCGTGTGTCCGCAGACACAGCCTCGAGTCGCCTCTGCAGGGTTCTCTCTCTCTCTTCCCCTTAACCTACGGTACATAATATGTATGTACAGGCCCTGGACATGATGTGTCCTGTGGGGCCAATGGGCGAGACGTCAGGTCTGCACCCACTTCACCACTACCTTGTCTCTCAACTGACTCAGTGATTACAGGTGTGGTTACAAACCGCACAGGAAGGACTTGTTCCTGATTGGTGTTACATTGACACATATTGCAGGAACGCACAAAACTATCTGTCTCGTCCCATCCCTGGCCAGAAAAAGTCAGCTCGGATACGGCCCTGGGTCTTCCTTTTGCCCATGTGACCTCCTGAGGCTGAACAATGACCCCATTCTAACACTGCTTGGCGGTACTTGGCAGGAACGACAAACTGCAGTCGAACCTCGCCCTTGGGTGTTCGTGACTCACGGTAGAGCTGTCCTTGTTTACGAAGGAACTTGGCTCGACCTCCCCGTGAATATTTTATCACCCTACCCTTTTGTTTGTTCTGCATTTTCAGCAAGTGTTGGGTCAGAATGTTGTTCTTGAACAACAAGTTGGCTACACATCAGATCTTGCGGCAATTCAATGGTCACTGGGGTGACACAGTCTGTAGCCTCGGTCATGGCTCGTGTTACTGTAGCCGAAGTCTGAGTAGTGTCATCATCGGTGCAACTATCCTTGACACCGGGAATGTTGCCTATAATAAGGTCAAATAAAGGTTCTGGCATGACAACTGCGAGTGTCGTACCAGTATAAAATGGAGATGCCACCTGGACACATGCCTCAGGGAACAATCTCACTGATCCATCAATAAGATTAGCATGGATCTGTCGACCTGTGTACTGTTCAGGCTGAACTAGACTCTGCTTGACAGAGCAACCTGAGGATCCATTATTTCTCAGGACCTTCACAGGAATGTCTCCCACAAACCCTGGCTGAACAAGGAAGGTACTGTCACCTGTGGGAGGGCCTGTGGAGGAAGCAGCTAGCCACTCATGAGGCTGCTGAAATGATTTGGAAAACATGGTGCCCTGAGAATTAGATACTTGAGGAGTCATACTCACTGCCTGTGGAGATGGAACATTGGCCATCTGTGGAGAAGGGTTCACTGTCACTGTGGGACTAGTGAACTGTGGGGGAGTACCCATACTGGTAGGGACGTGACCACCGTGCTGCTGCTGAGGAATGAAGGCTGCGTTTGCTTCCTGTCTCCTTTGAGCTGGTGGTGAAAAAGTTTGTCCCGACGGTCGGTTGCATGGCTGATACTGCTGCTGGTTAGGGTACTTGTTGTACCTCTTCCACTCAGGTTTCTGAGTGTTTTGCCCCTGGTCCTTCCACTGCGGTTTTGGACCTTGGCCATTATTCTGAGAATGGCCTTGTTGCTGGGATTCAGTCTGAGACGGTTTCCCAGATTTATCAGCTTTCCTGTTCCAGGTATGTTGCTTACGAGTTTGATACCCGTATGCAGTAAAATATGTGTCAGCCTTTTCTACCATTTGGCTGGCATCTTTCACCTGGCAGATCTTAAGCTGTGCTATGAGCTCAGCAGGCCACGACCTCTCTAGCTGTGTACGCAGCATAAGGTCAATTATCCCCTCACGGGTGGAAAGAGTTTCATCTTTCTCCATCCACTCACCTAAGTAAGCAGTGAGACGGTCGAGGAACTGAACAGCTGTCTCCTTGTCTTGGAGACGAGCTCGCATGAACTGAACTTTGGCGTCGTCTACTGTGAGATCATATGCCTTAATGAGTGCAGCTTTCATATCTCATACTTGAGATTGGCTCCACGAATTCTGTGGAGAATATCGAGGGCAGGGCCCTCAAATAAACTAAGAAATTGCAGCCGCTTAGTTCCCTCATCCAGTTGATACATGTCTGCCATGTCCTCAAAACGAGCTATGTATGGCTCGATTCGCTCGCCGTCTTTGTATGAAGGAAGCTTGATGCGTGGGGTCGCCAGGACATGTGCAGGGAGAACGCTTGTGGAGCTTGGACCAACTGCACCAGATGTGTCTGAAGCCAAGTAATCTCGCTTGAGCTTCAGCACTTCAAGTTCATGTTTTTCGCATGCTTCTTGCTCGGCACGTTCATGTTCTCGTTCTCTCTCTCGTTCCTCACGCTGTTCTCGCTCGTGTTCTAAGTCGAGTTCGCGCTGTTTTCGCTCATGTTCTAAGTCGAGTACGCGCTGTTTTCGCTCGTGTTCGCGCTGTTCTCGCTCATATTTGCGCTCCTTTTCGCGTTCCTCACACTGAATTCGACGCTCTTCACGAGCATCACTCTCGCGCTGCTGTTCATAATTAAACTGAGAGAGGATGAACTCTTTTATTTCAGTTGGGTCCGTAAGACCCATATCTTTGGCTTCCTATACATAGATGCTGGTCGACATGGCGCTAATTTACTAAGCAAGCCGAAACTGAGTACTGACTGCTGCTTCGCAAACGAATGCTAATAACACAAGTAAAGAATACAGACACAAGCTAGTGGTGACCAGTCTTATCTAGTTAACTGGCAAAAAATAAAGCAAAAATTCAAATAACTGAGAACACTCAATAATTAACGCAATGGGTACGGCGACTTCCCAGGAGCAAATAAAATCGTCTGGCGTTACCAAGAATAAAGTACTAAATAGAGTTAAGTACTCTGTGGATTAATAAAGCAAAAATTCACTTGCTAACTAACGGTAAACACAAGTAAGCTTGTGCCTATAAACTTTAATGATAAATACCTAAATATGAACGAGTGAGTATTATCTCGTGAATAGCTTTAGAGCTAGGAGTTAATATCCTGGAATGAGGTCGCCAATTGTCACGGGGTTTTTAAAATAAATGCAAAATTTAAATGATAACGTTCAATAATACTAAATAGCAGGAACAAGGATTGTCTTGCTAAATCAAGCAATGATTACACTGGCTTGCTTCACACGATTCTCTAAGAACGATAATTCATAAACTTTTTCAACAGTACACAGCAGAGACTAATTACTCAATTGCTCTTTATTAGTACTGTTAGCCTCCGGAGAAAGTTACTTCACCCCCGACAATAAATAACTAATACTATTAATAATATCAGGTTCTTGCTGATGGGTAACTCCTAGAAGGCACAACGGATTTTAAGCTTAATACAACAGGACTGGCCTAAGTACCAGTTATGAGTAGCAAAACGTTTATGCAAGCTAGGAGCTATAAGGGAAATATGCTTAATTGTGAAGAAATGAAACACGAGTTTACATTACATTAAGCTCAAGAAAAAGAACTGTTAAATTTACTGATTACAAAGAAATAAATTTAACGTTACACTTCAAATGAATTCAAATAAAGAGATCGCACACACTCACTCAAAAGCTAAATTCTTACGCCTAGAAAAAAACAACATGCGGCGCAGCCGGCCAGCATGTGAGGAAACAGCACACTTAACTAAACTCTTAAACCTAGGAAAATACGAAAAGGAAATACTGGTCAATGAATGTAGTGTATCACCGAAGAAGGGTGGGAGCCTGAAGAACTGTAGTCTAGTGGAATCTGGGTGCTAGCTGACCTCTCACTCTCTCACTGCTGGAGCACAGAACCTCAATCCGTCACGACAAACACTTGACTGACTAACTCGTGGGAAAGAATGGAGCGCTATGGCCGCATTTTTTTAACGGCTAGAGTGAGTGAAACGCACCCAAAACAAATCGCTCAGCGGAAGCGCTAATGTCCCACACAAAGACGATCACTTATGACAATGAAAAATTGATCTGAAAAGACTCCCGACCAAACGACGGTTAACTGAACGATAAACTGGGATTCCACTAGAGTTCGCGGTTTCCCACAAAAGCCAATGTCACTAGCCGACTCGTGACAAGGAGTGCAATGACTCGGGTGAACGAGGCCAGTGGGATAATATACTGTATGTGCTTGACCCCTGCCTGGTGCTGGGGTGGGTTGCATTCACATGGAGACATCGATATGGCCTGATATCTGTCCTGTTATACAAACGTCCCTCAACTATCTCCCTCTCCCCTAAGAGAGAAATATTAGACTGCAGGGTGAGGGCAACTTCCGCATCTGGACCACTTGGTACAAGTTTGAGATGACCATGGACTACTACTACTACTATTTACTAGTACTACTACTACTAACTACTACTACCACTACTTAGTAGTACTACTGCTACTACTTACTACTACTACAAATACTTCCTACTACTACTACTGTTGCTGCTGCTGCTGCTGCTGCTGTCGCCAGTAGCTATTATTACTACTGTTACTGCTATTACTACTACTGTTGTTGTTGCTGCTGCTACTGCTACTACTGCTACTTCTAGGAAAAGCAGCAGTAGCAGTAGCATAATAATAATAATAATAATAATAATAATTATTATTATTATTATTATTATTATTATTACTATACCCGCCAACGAAGTTCGAGGAGGTTATGTATTCACCTATGTTTGTCTGTCTGTCTGTCTGTCTGTTTGTTCAAACGATATCTCCAAAACTTCTCAGTTTCAATGAAATTTTGTGGAAAGGTGGACCATGAGCCAAAGAAGTGATGAAATTTGGGGGCGGATCAGGATCCAGATCCGGAGTATCCCAGACAATATCTCCAAAAGTTCTCACATGAATTTCAATGAAATTTTTTGAAAGGATGGGCCATGGGCCAAGAAAGACTTGATTAAATTTTGGGGAGGATCCTGATTCGGACCCGGATCCTTTTTAATGGCAATGGTTTTGACAAAGGTATACGCTTCTTGGGTGCTTTCTAGTTATTATTATTATTATTATTGTTAGTGACCTTACCGTCTAAGTATATGCACTTCTTAGCCACATTCAGTGAACTTTCTTATTCTACATTTGTACCTAACCTCTGCCTGTGTATCTAATCAAATCCAACCTACGCATACCGCATGCTATCCCTAACAGACTTAAAAGTCTCACGCCCATAAGACGGAGTGGGCATGATAGGTATCAATGCATCCTCTTAAGTTACGCACTTCGTAATTACAGTAGATATCTTTTCCATACCAAAGACTTCATAACATCAGACATGACACTTTGCTTCCTTAAGATATTCAACGCCTCGCTTCATTTACACTTACCTCTCATTTACTTCAATACATTTCGGTACGTAATCTCTTCCACCGGTTTCAATCTCTTCCTATTCGCCAAAATATTACACTCTGAGCCTTTTTTTCTTTCTTTTAACGAGATTTTTTTTTTTTTTTCATTTATAAGCATTTAGTTTCAGATCTCACCCACCAGCATTCGCAAAACAAAACTAGAAAGCACTCAAAGAGCGCATACCTCAGCCAATGCCAATGGAAGATCCGGATTCGCCCCAAATCTTTCTTGGCCGATGCCTAACCCTTCCACAAAATTTCACTGAAATTCAATGAGAACCTTTGGAGTTATTGTCTGAACAAACAGACGGTAAATCATAGGTGGACACATAACCTCCCCTAACTTCGTTGGCGGAGGTAACAGGCCTACAAAGATTACGTTCACCATTAACAGTCGACGCAGCATCGACTGCATACAGTACTCGTATTATATGAATCGTTTTACCTCACATCATTAACATTTTTTCACTCTCGTCTGCATGTTGACCCTCCATATCTATCTATCTATTTATATTAACTCTAAATCTATCTATCTGTCTATTTATCTGCCTAGAACTGTTTCAAAATCTCTATCAATATATATCTATCTATATTTGGCTCAGTCTATTACTGACATTAAACCTTTCATTCAAATATCCTTCTATAGACAGCCGGAGTGATGCCGTCACGTTATCATGGCAACGATCTGCTGGTTCTACACAAACATCCGACATTGTGGCTTTTACAATACTGTCTCTTTTCTTTCTTCTGGGAGGAAGGAAATCAATATGTAAGTGTGAAAACCACTGTAAATGTATTCATATATCAAACTTCTTTTACTCTTGTGGTGTAATATCAGGTAAAGTCAAGGTAAGCCTCAAAGAAAGCCTACAGAACTAAGGTGTCTGGAGTCAGGCAGGTTTGGCTGCACACTTTTTCTTAATTTTACATTTTCGTTATTTTAGGGTAACGCTCAACTTGTCTCGCTGTCAGAAATAAAGTATATTTATATTTTTTTCTGACCTGCAAAACTTCAGTCGGTGAACATACTGTGTTATCAGATGATGTGTATTGTACATTGGTTCTGTGACACATAGACAACACACTAAAATTCAGTACGATATAAATTTGAAAGAAAACCCTGAGATAAGCAATAATACTTGTCAGTCTAGCAGATACTATAGTACCTATTATCTTTTCAGCTGCTTAACCTGATATTATTTTTTTTTTCCACAGAAAAATATGTTCACTGAGTCACACTGGTGTATATACACTGTGTTTAGCTGCCAATTTAAGGTTCATTTACTATTACCGGTACTTCAAGTTCCACAAGTTCACCTGGGGTTTGTTCGCAGACAAAACTACAGTAAATAAGGTTGTCAAAGTTTCATATACTTGTAGTTAGGTCTAATGGCAGTCTGTGTTAGTCAGGTCTAGTGGCAGTCTGTGTTAGCCAGGTCTAGTGGCAATTTGTGTTAGACAAGTCTAGTGGCAGTCTTTGTTAGTTAGGTCCAGTGGCAGTCTGTGTTAGTTAGGTCCAGTGGCAGTCTGTGTTAGTTAGGTCCAGTGGCAGTCTGTGTTAGATAAGTCTAGTGGAAGTCTGTGTTAGGTCTAGTGGCAGTCTTCGTTAGATAGGTCTAGTGGAAGTTTGTGTCAGATAGGTCTAGTGGCAGTCTGTGTTAGTCAGGTCTAGTGGCAGTCTGTGTTAGTCAGGTCTAGTGGCAGTCTGTGTTAGTCAGGTCTAGTGGCAGTCTGTGTTAGTCAGGTCTAGTGGCAGCCTGTGTTAGGTCTAGTGGCAGGCTCTGTTAGTTAGGTCAAAATCTGATTTGGTCAGGTTAGCACCAGCAGTTGTCTAAACTATGATAGTCAGCTGGGTTGATTTGGTTTGGTTAGGTTAGGGGTAAGCTAGTAGTATTATGAACGATTGCTTTAGTCAGTGGTATCATTAGTACTACATTCTACTTTAGAAAGTGTAAAACTCTTTCATGCAGTTTTACCAAGAGTTTTGCATAACACCCGAGACGTACTGGTATTTATTGTATTTCAATATCTTACTCGTTCAAACATAAATTTGTCCTTTTTGTATGTTTTCTGTCCCCTGGAATTCTTTTTGCCATTAATATTTCACTGACACTAAACTAATCTTTACTGTTGAATGGAAGAACAGCTTAAAAGCCCTTTTCAATATCATGTCGAATTAAAAAAAAAAAAAAAAAAGGAACAGCTAAAATGAAATCCCTGCGTAAAGAAACATTATTGATTAATAAATATTACCATAAAGCACCAATGTATATACAGTATTAAAAAGTTTACAGCCAAACCTGACAGATTCCAGACACCTTGGTTCTGTAGCCTTTCTTTAAGGCTTGCCTTGACTTTACCTTATATTACGCCACTAGAGTAAAAGAAGGTTGATATATGAATACATTTACAGTGATTTTCGCACTTATATACTGATTTCCTTCCTCCCAGAAGAAAGAAACAAGAGACTATATTGTAAAAGACACAATGTCGAATGCTTGTGTAGAACCAGCAAGGTGTTTGTCATGGTTATGTGACATCACACTTCTGCTCTCTTTTTGCTCACACATGCTTCACTGCTGTCAGAGGGACTCATGATTGCTTTCATGAGCTTTCCTTCCGCACCATACATATGTTACGTAATACCTTCCTTAATTCCTCTCTACCTGTACTGTCATATGTTCTTTCCAGATCCATATCTGCGTTGAACTTTTTGCAGTCCTTGTCACATGCATTCTCTACTACCTCATTAATTGCCTTAATGCAAGTATCAGATCAACATATCCCCTACCACTCCGTTAACAACTCCATATTTTACTTATCATATATCCAGGGTCCTATCTTACCCTCTCTACCATTACTTTTCATTGAAGAGAGTTATTCCCTTTTAAAGTTTGTAATGAATTCGTTCTCAGGCTCACTCACCAAGGCTTTATGACATTTTTTTTTTTTTTTAACAAATATAATGGCGTTCTCTCTCAACGACAGTTTTACAATTTTTCTTACACTATACATTACTTATCCACATCTGTTACCTCCCTAAACTTTAAAAAAAATCACCAATATTCTTCAATTCTGCCTACCTTGTGCAACATCGAACCCAACATGTTTAACAGCTGTTTACTTAAGTCATTCCCATATACAGTATCATCTTCTGAAACAGTCTTTCCATCTACTTCTAATTTCGCTTCCACTTGTTAGCATTCCTCCTCTTGCATCCTTTTCGTACCATAAAATTGTTCCTATAAAGCATCTCTCTCCTGTAGGACTTCCCGTTTTCACAGAAAACAGAGTTAGTTATTGTTCCAGTTTAATTTTGTCCTGATAATGAATAATACGTAATCTACATACTTACACATCTACTGGATACCTGTAATGCTGTTTAGATTACTGTTCCCTATGCTAAAATATGCGTAACAAGTACCATGATATTTCCTACCCTGTGTTTCCTGACCTCAAAGGAGAGTAAAATTATAGTGTATAATATTACAACTACCTATAAACATCGTCAGGTAAGACAGTAAGATATATAATTTTTTTATTTTCATTATAAAGTACTAAATCATACTTACTCCTCACTTTTAATTTGTAGGTCAGGAGAGAAATATTTTTTGATTCTGTAAGAGAATGAGAACGGAGTACTGAACGCCGAACACAGTCTTAATTAAGCTCACGCGATAGCAGACACCTCTCAGTCATGCGAAATTAGTATATATATATTATATATATATATATATATAAACTGAAACCTTTTGAGGACACACACACACACACACACACACACACACACACATTTACTGACCTAAATGGTTGTAGCTCGCATTACATTCCTGGGTATAAGCTGTTGCTCCTCTCCATTGCCACAGAACTGAAGCTGATCTACAGAACTTGTCTTCTCTCCCTTTTCAGTGGTAAAGTATTTTCTAAGTTTCTGTATGTAATGAGCATAGCATTAGGCATTTCAAGGTAATTGACGACTTAGGTCAGTGACGCAATCTCATTAATAAATTTGATTTTCCTGTGTACTGTACGTTATGTTCACGACGAGAGTAAAACCAATCTGTTTTACCTCTCCTCAACCTTTTAACTTTAACTACTTCAGAAAATCAGAGGCGAATATTATTGAATCTGCATCCGGAACCTTTCAGACGGCACTTCCATCAGTTGCTGTATGTGAATATACAGCTTACCTCAAGTGACAGTATTATCAAGTATATAACAGATTCTCCAGTAACTGCAGTGTACTTTATTAAGATGAAGTCAGAAGGAATTATAGTGTATCAAAGCCATGGTAAAAAACGAGACCTACAACGAAAAATATGAAGGGTATTCAGAAATCGAGGGAAAAAATCCTGTCCTCGTGCTAGGTCTATAGTTCGTGTACTTATCAGAAAGAGCTTGCGGCATCATGAGGCTGGCGGTGGTATTACTTATGATGGTGCCGGTCGTGGTGGCAGCGATCGAGAAGAAAGAAGACCACCAGGACCTGATTCAAGAGGTGTGACTTAGAGGCGTATTTTGAGTGGCATAGGAGACTCCATAGTGCCATATTCTTTGCTGTTTAATATGTATAGTACAGCTTGATAGTCTCCGTTATAGTACTCATTTATTTTCACTACCTAGTAGTCTCAGTAACACACATTAGGATAAACAGAACAGATACAATAGGCAAAATAAATCGCTGAGGTTAAGTCAAGGGTCCATATTTAGAGTTAACACACACACACACACACACACACACACACACACACACACACACACACACTCCTAATGACTGTGTAATGTAAAGGCATTGGAAATATTTGGGACTGATCAGCTGATCTGTTACTTAAAGCTTTGTACGATAAAGATTCATAATACTGATGAAACACCAAACAATATTAACATAAATGAAGGTCAAAAGGCAGCATACTCAATTTTATAATTTAATTACACATTAGAGGACTTTTAATTTTTTGCATGTAGAGATAATATTTTTCACCCCATTCGCCCACTACTAGTCCTACTGTCACTATTTACCATCTTTTCAGCCTCCGATTCTGGAACGAGTAGAGATGAGAAAGGTTGAAGATGAGAAAAAGCGTTATGACATTTATATTCCTGAGTAAGTTAGAGACAGTTTTTACTTGCACTAATACAACGTTTCAAGGGCTCGAAAATCACACTTCTTTCATACATAAATGTTGAATTTGTTGCCTGGAATGACAATCTGAATGAAATGAAAAATTAATATATTTCCGGTATAATTATATATTATATATACTACTGTAAACATAATTATATATATATATATATATATATATATATATATATATATATATATATATATATTATAATGATATATATATATATATATATATATATATATATATATATATATATATATATATATATATTTATATTATAATGATATATATATATATATATATATATATATATATATATATATATATATATATATGTATATTTTATGGTCTGACTGTGGGCATAGGCTTCACAGCCTGCTATCAAGGCCCAGCAGTCCTCCTACATACTATACACCTCTACATGTCACCACTTCGGCGCTAACACCCACCGTCCATATTGAATACATGCTAGGGCTGTCTCATACAGAACTGGTGTATTGGTATTAGCGGGAGTATTTTTACGACATGTCGGCGGGTCTTCTAGTAGATCAGTAAAGCCTGATGTAATTAAATTGAAATCCTTAAGCTGTTCCCTGCCCCAGCGGGGATTTGAACCTGGGTCCCTTGGGACTGCAAGCCACCTCTTTACCGACTGAGCCACGCCTCCCCCCTGTAAGCCAAGAAACCATTTACAACGCTGGGTGTTAACCATATAACCAAACCATACATGCTCCCTACGTGTCAGCAAGTGGGTTGGTGGAGGGTTGGTGACCATCATCCACTCACTTGATGTAGTGCTACCTACTTCTTCCTTAGTCTTTATCATTCTTTTTCTGTGCCTGTCCACCTCTCTTCCTATTTCTCATCATCATCCACTCACTTGATGTAGTGCTGCCTACTTCTTCCTTAGCCTTTATCATTCTTTTTCTGTGCCTGTCCTCCTCTCTTCCTATTTCTCACCATCATCCACTCACTTGATGTAGTGCTGCCTACTTCTTCCTTAGCCTTTATCATTCTTTTTCTGTGCCTGTCCTCCTCTCTTCCTATTTCTCCCATCTTTCCTGTCACTTCTTATTGCTTTTCTTTCCTTTACAGGTGGCTTTACATTGAGTGACAAGCCTAATAGTTTCCTGTAAGCCAAGAAACCATTTACAACGCTGGGTGGTAACCATATAACCAAACCATACGTGCTCCCAACGTGTCAGCAAGTGGGTTGGTGGAGGGTTGGTGCCCCTCCCTGTAAAACAACTAACTCAAGGTCAAGTGGCGGCCACTCCTTGCGGGATTATGGCGTCTGGCAGTATATATATATCTATATATATATATATATATATATATATATATATATATATATATTAGATAGATATATCATAAAAGGTATTTTATACTCCCCCAGTATCCCTGCTTGTCGTAAAAGGCGACTAAAAGAGTTGGCGGAGGGTTAGTGCCCCTCCCCGGAAAACAACTAACTAAAAAAACAAACAATAAGCCTCGGACAAGGACTGACCAAACGATGACGACCAAGGACCGGACAAAGGACATGGTTATCGGAACCTGGAATGTAAGGGGAGCGAATGATGAGGTGAAAGAGAGAGAGATTGTCCAGGTGCTTGAGGGTGCGAAAGTTGATGTATACGGAATAACTGAAGGAAAATGGAGAGGTGAGAGTGTGAGAGAATAGGAGTATGGATGGGGTATATGTGCAGAAGTAGGTAAGAATGAGAGGGCAAAAGAAGGAGTATGTATAGTTGTGAGTAAAAGATGGAAGAAGAGCATAAGACAGTATGGATCAGATGGGTCAAGGATTGTGTGGGTAAGATTAAAAGTTGGAATACAAATGTGGGCGATCGTGTGTGTGTATGCGCCAATGTAAGATACAGCAAGCAGAGTGAGAGAAGAGTTCTGGACAAATGTGGAAGTGTGCATGGAAAAGTTTGGAAGGAATGAGAGAGTGTTTTTGATCAGTGATATGAATGGCAAAGTAGAGAATGTGAATGTGGATGGAATAGCTGGTGAGTGGGGTGTGCCTGCTGAGATAGATGAGAATGGCAGTGCGTTAATGGACATTTGTGCTGGGAGAGGGTTGGTGATAGCCAATACCCTCTTCGGGCACAAAATGATCCACAGGTATACATGGCGAGTGATCAGAAGGGTAGGAGGTGAACTGAATGAAAGGAAGGCAATGATTGATTATGTGTGTGTGGATGAAAGGATGCGAAGATGTGCAATGGATGCAAGAGCTCATAGAGGTTGGGGGAGTGGACTTTCTGACCACTACTTGGTGGTGGCCAGAATCAAGGTCCAATTAGAATGGAGAAATAGAAGAAGGGAAGGACGGGAAGAAGGAGTATTTGTAAGGAGA
The DNA here is from genome assembly GCF_032717465.1 of Coenobita brevimanus. Lineage (NCBI taxonomy): Eukaryota > Metazoa > Arthropoda > Malacostraca > Decapoda > Coenobitidae > Coenobita > Coenobita brevimanus. The sequence continues at coordinate 15,282,183 of NC_136961.1, read as the reverse complement.
GTGGAAAGGTTACAAGAGGATGAGAAAAAGGCAGAATATAAGAGAGAAGTGGAGGAACGATTGGGCAAATATGAAGTGGAGCAGATGGGGGACGTGAAAGGTGTGTGCAGGATATTTACAGAAGAAATATGTGCAGCATGTGATGCGGTGTGTGGGATGAAGAGAAGACTGAGGGGTGTGCAAGGAACAGCGTGGTGGAATGAAGAGGTGAGACAGGCTGTGGCACCATAGAAGAAAGCGTACAATGAATGGATGAGAAATAGGGGCATGGAAAAAGTTGAGACGCGGAAGAAAGAGTTATATGTAGAAAGAAAGAGAGAGGTGAAAAGATTAGTAAGAGAGAGTAAGAAGAGAGCGGATGATGAATTTGGAAGGAACTTGAGTGTAAAGTGGAGAGACTGTAAGAAAATGTTCTGGAGAAAGGTGAAAAGAGTAAGACAGGGTGGAAGTGAAGTTAGCAGGGGAGTGAAAGTTAAAAATGGTATATTACTAGTGGAGAAGGGAGAAAAAGTGAGCAGATAGAGAGAACATTTTAAGGAATTGTTGAACATAGAGGATGGAAGTAATGCGAGTAAAAGTGGCTGGGGAATGGTAGGGAGAAGGAGGGAGGTGAGAAGACAGGAATAAAACAGTAGGATAGAAGTTGTGGAAGCAATGAAGAAAGTTAAATTGGGGAAAGCCCCAGGAATTGATGGAGTGTGTGGTGAAATACTGAAACATGGGGGAGAGATAGTAGTAGAATGGATTTGGAAAATGTGCAGACTGGCCTGGGAGGAAGGTAGAGTCCCGGAGAATTGGAAGTCAGGTATAATTATTCCCTTGTACAAAGGAAAAGGGGAAAAAGAAGTGTGTGGTAATCATAGGGGCATCTGTCTTCTTAGTATAATAGGAAAACTGTATGGTAGGATACTTACTAACAGAGTTAGAGAAAGAACAGAGGAATTAGTTGGAGAAGAACAGGGAGACTTTAGGAAGGGAAGAGGTTGTGTAGATCAGATATTCATTCTTAGATCTTTAGTGGAAAAGTTTCTAGAGAAGGGAAAGAAGTTGCATGCGGCTTTCATGGATTTGGAGAAAGCATATGACAGAGTGGATAGACAAGGATTGTGGAAAGTATTAAGAATATATGGAGTAGAGGGGAAGTTGTTGAATGCTGTGAAGAGTATGTATGATGGTGCTAAGGCTGCAGTGCGTATGGATGGTGAACTGAATGAATTTTTCTCTTTGAATGTTGGGTTGAAACAGGGGTGTGTCATGTCTCCATGGTTGTCCAATCTGTACATGGATGGGGTAATAAAAGAGGTACAAGGTAGGGTAGTGGATGTTGGAGTGGCCCTGGTGAGAGAGGGTAGTGTTTGGAAACTCCCTGTACTGTTGTCTGCAGATGATACTGTGTTGTTGAGTGAAGACGAAGGAGAGCTGCAAGGCTTGGTGGATGAGTTTGGGAGAGTGTGTAAGAAACGGAATCTAAAGGTGAATGTAGGGAAGAGTAAAGTGATGGTCTTTGAGAGAGGCGAAGTCAGTGAATGTACAGAGAGATTGGATGGTGAGGAATTGGAAAATGTGAGTACGTTTAAGTACTTGGGTAGTGTGATGAGTAAGGATGGAGGTTTGGAGGGTGAAGTGCTTGAAAGGGTACAGCAGAGAAGAAAGGTTGCTGGTTCATTGAAAGTAGTGATAAGAAGCAGGGAAGTGAGGTTGGAAGTGAAAAAGTTACTACATGACAGTATTGTGATACCAACTCTAACGTATGGAAGTGAAGCTTGCACGTTGTTGGAAGGACACAAGTCAAGAGAGCAGTGGAAATCAGCTATTTAAGAGGAGCCTATGGAGTCACATGGAGAGACAGGCTGACAAATGAGGATATAAAGGAGCGTTGTGGTGTGAATGTGGATGTGATAGGAAGCGTTTGGAGGAATACACTGAGATGGTTTGGCCATGTGGAGAGGATGGAGGGTGAAAGATCGACGAAGAGAGTGTATGTGAGTGAGGTGGAGGGGGGAAGAGGGAGGAGGAGGCCAAGGATGAGATGGAGGGATGGAGTGGAGAGGTATATGAGAGAGGGTGTGTGTGAGCTGGAAGAGGGGCAATGAAATGGCGGGGGACAGAGCGACGTGGAGGCGATTTGTTTGTAGCCACCCCGAACGGGATTGAGGCGTCTGGCAATAGATAGATAGATAGATTTTATACATACATAATGTGTAAGTAATATATATATATATATATATATATATATATATATATATATATATATATATATATATATATATATACATATATTACATATACTTACTTTGATATATATATCATATAATTATATTGTATATATGTAACATATTATATAAAGTACATGTATATTATTTATAAATATGTATTTATATTTTATATATATATTATAAAAATAGACAGACAGACAGATAGATAGATAGACTGATAGACAGACAGACCAACTTTCTCAGTTCAGACCAAGAATTCAAATACAGTAATTGATTGTTCTAATTTAGATCCAACACTACTTTCGTTAATAATGGATCATTCTCCTTAAGACCAGTAATAGATTTTGTAGATTATAGGGTACTACAGAAATTAACTTCTTACTGAAAACGTTCCACATCCAATATTACCCTTTTCTTCGGACACACATAACTGATACTGTTCATCAAAGTTTCATTATGCACACGGTAAGGCGCCTCCAGGATCAGTTGAATCCAGTGTATCTTGGAACTACGCACAATGTCTAACCAATGTTATATTCTTTACAGGAAGCCAGTTACAAGCACCACTCCCCCTCCCCCTCAAGCCTCACTTCCACGGTGAGTTGTGGTGATGGTGAGTCTCATTGGTGGCAGCTATAGTGATGGCGAAGGATAAAAAATGGTGATTGTAGTAGTTGATATAGTGGTAGCTGTGGTGACGGTTGTAGATGTTAAGGTGGTAGTTGTTTTGATAGTGGTAAAGGCCGTAATGTGAACTGAATTAAAAGCGGTAGACGCAACAAATGGTGGTTATACTGATGGCAGAAGGTGGAAATGTTGTAATAATGGTGATGGTGGTAGATGTAAAAGTTATATTGGTGGTGATACTGATACGTGTAAAACTAGTAACTGAAGTGGTGATGGTAAATGTAGCTGCGTTGGCTGTGATGATGATGGTGGATTTAACATTGGTAGTTGTGGCGATGGCGGTAGATATAACAATGGTAGTTGTGGTGATGGTGGATGATGGAACAGTGGTAGTTGTGGTGATGGTGGATGATGGAACAGTGGTAGTTGTGGTGATGGTGGATGATGGAACAGTGGTAGTTGTGGTGATGATGGATGATGGAACAGTGGTAGTTGTGGTAATGATGGATGATGGAACAGTGGTAGTTGTGGTGATGGTGGATGATGGAACAGTGGTAGTTGTGGTGATGATGGATGATGGAACAGTGGTAGTTGTGGTGATGGTGGATGATGGAACAGTGGTAGTTGTGGTGATGATGGATGATGGAACAGTGGTAGTTGTGGTGATGATGGATGATGGAACAGTGGTAGTTGTGGTGATGATGGATGATGGAACAGTGGTAGTTGTGGTGATGATGGATGATGGAACAGTGGTAGTTGTGGTGATGGTGGATGATGGAACAGTGGTGTTAATGGTGGTGGTAGTGGTAGATGCAATAGTGGGAGTTATGGTGATGGTGGTTGATTAATTAATAGCGGTTGAGGTGATGGTGACACATGTAGCAGTGGTAGGTGTGATGTTGATGGGAGTTGAAACAGTGGTAGCTGTGGCGATGATGGCAGATACGGTAGCTGTAATTAGGGTGACGGTAGAATAGCTATTTGCTGGCTTGTGTCAGACGTGGGCCGTGACGGGTCTGAAGACAACTTAAGGGTGAACAAGGCTTCATAATAGCCGATAATAGGTTAGAGCAACTTGTGATAAGTCCTAGTCTTCCTACAGAATACCAACCGTAATAGTCGATGTTACACGTAGGTTCCTAATTGTACTGCTGGATGAACAGGTACAAGGAAGAAACCAGCTTTACCTAGCAGAGCTAAGTGGAAAACAACTAACAATCAATCCCCCAGATTACGGTATGCAAACGTCAAACACAAATCCAGGTCCTTATTTTAGTAGTCGGTGTTTAAAGGCTGATGTAAAGAGTCCCTAGCCGAAAGTTTCGCAGCTGGTTTGGGACTTGGACATACGTACAGTAACTGACGAAGAAAGAATCCAACAAACATTCCCACAGACTACAGTATGACACAGTTGCTTTACAAAGTCAAGTCCTTATTTCACTTGTAGGTGAGAGCAGACTTGAATAATAATAATAATAATAAAAATAAAAACCTCTGCAGACCTACCGACTCCGCTGATCGCCTACTGGCTGGAGCGAGCAAGAGTGGAGTATATTGTGATCTATCCCTTCTCGTGAGTACCAGCCTTCTTACTAATTTTTTAGTGTGTTTAGCAAGTTTTTGTTTTTATTTAGTTCATTTACTTGCATTTTATTTGTCCTTTTTAAATACTGACATTGCTTTTCATACATTAAATACAAGAGGATGTAATTGCGTTGTATGCAGAAATAATCATGTGTTTGCCTGATATACTGTAGTGTTTCCCACAGTTGACCCTAAAGTGAGTGACAGAGCCAAATGGCTAGCTTATGTTGGGAACTCTAATGCTTAGGTACTTAACCATTAAGTTTATCCATAGGGTCAGGGGAAAATTAATACTTTGACCATATTCCTTGGGTGCCTTGTAGGCGAAACGAATGAGTTACGAGGACTAGGAACAGCCAATATGGGATGATATTCTCTCATGTTCAGTCACTACTTGAAACAGTAGGCAAAGCACTTAGTGGCAGGTTCTCGTCCGGAAGTGGTCAATATACTAAAAACCATCAGAACAATCCTGTGGTTCCAGTTCTTGCTAACAAATGGTCATTGAAGACAATTAACATATTCCCTAAACAACCTGACCATAACGGTAACCCTAGTTCTCGTAACCAGGTGCTTTTAAGAACACGGCTAATAAACTCCAAATAACAGTCAAAGCAAAACTGAAACACCAGTTTTCGTTTACAGATGTTCGTGCGTCAGTGGGGTGAAAGTGTGGTGTGACATGGACACAGACGGAGGTGGCTGGACTGTCCTTCTCAAACGTTAGGAAGCATCATCTCAGCTCGACTTCAACCTCACCTGGACTGAGTACAAGGAAGGCTTCGGCAGCCCCCATAAAGAGTACTACCTAGGTAAGATCCATCAGCAAGATACTGTTCATTCTTGGACTCTCCAACAGTCATTGTTTTTTGTTAAGCAACTATAATTACTCCTCTCTTTTCGGTTATCACAGTCACTTCAGGCAGTGACGCTATAACGACGTGAACCAGTAACATGATCATTATAATAACAGCTACCATGAAATCCTTAGGGAGTTCCTAAAGAACCTTACTATGCTAGGGATTTTATACGTTAATAAACAAATCAGCCGTAGAGGCGACCCTCTGTCTCACTCCTGACTCTCCCTTTTACATCCCAAGAAATGAGAATTAAACAATATCCTGTCCCCTACTTACTTCCTTAATTTATCATTTCCTTTCCCGATTAATATACCTACGAAGGAAGCTAGCCTATGCATTCCTTACGCTCTTCTTTCCTGTCGGTGGTTATGAGAACCTGGCAATATCCTGTCACTTCAATTATTTTTCATGGCTAATAGTAAGAACTTAGTATTATTCAACTGAATCTATTTGGCTTTTTCTTTCACTTCCCATGAAAGTGGAAGAAGCCTCAAGACTACCTACACATCACCTACTGAGAACTTGGCGATATCCTGTCCAGTCTGACTACACTGCTTTTTCTTGGCAACCCAAGGTGCAATGAACTTTGCAATATGCTGTCCACTGCCACGCTGAACATTGGCTTCTTTTCTTTTATACATACCTCTTGAGAATCGTGCAAAATCCTATTCAGTATCACTACTCCCTGGGCCAATTTTCTTCCTATCTTTGGTACAGTGTCTTCCAAAGGTTATGGTCGTCACATTGCGGAAGTCATGCCATCTGAGCCACTCATTGATAAAAAATCTCCCTCTAAAAGCAAAATGAAATCACGAAGAGGCAGCAGAATAAAAAAAAAAAAAAAAACAATCGGTCTGAAGGGGTTAAGACATGGGGTTAGCCTGCTTCCTGAAGCTCAGCTGTCTACCTACTTGCCAATGTCATCACATGTCACCACTTCAGTACTAATACCGACAGTTCTTTAAGGCTGTCTCACTCAAGACTGGTGCACTTCTCAGAGAGGGTGTTTATATGATATTTCAGCGGTCCCTGGTGACTGTCGGTAACTGTGTCTTAAGGAAATCCAGTTATTCAAATGTTCCTTCTTCCATGTGTCAGGTAACGAGGTATTGCACATAATGACCAACAGTCGCTCGTACACCCTCTGCCTGGACGTTGAGTTGGAAACAGGTGGCGTCGATTTTGCCACCTACGAAGACATCATGGTAGACGACGAGCAGAACAGGTTAGCTGGTCCTCCATATCTGTCACCATTCTACGGCTGTCCGTCGTCTCTCTCTCTCTCTCTCTCTTTGCCTGTCTCTCTGTCTATTTGTTACTGACAAGGAAAGCAAGCAAACATTTGCCCCGAGTACAACACACAACTGCCAACCTTACAAATCCAGGTACTTTTTCTTCTAGATGCCAAAGGCTTTTTGTCTAATATAGTCTACCCATCATTCTTTATTGGTCGGTGCTGCTGCCAACATCCTCCTGTAACTCTGAGATGTCAAGTGCAACAGAATGTCTCACCAGAATCCTGCAAGGAGGATCAGGAATCTGGAAGGACTGAAAGAAAATGGCCACTGGAGAATCACTGTTGGATCCCATACTGGTGGTCAGAAATATTATGCAGAGAACGGTGCTTTGGTTAGGTTGCTATTGAGATTCGACTTAAAGAGTCAGGAAGTAAAACAGATTAAAGCAAGTGAGCAATAGTTAGAGAATAAGAAATAACCTTTCTTTCGGATGCACTGAACAAATATAAACTACGACAAAGGAAAGGCCCAGGCTGACAGAAGGCGAAATAGTTTACCAAAGCAGAGTGTCAGCAAAGACGTATAGAACTTCTGAACAAAAGAAGGAATTCCATCAAAACCATGTACCTTACTGGATTTGTAGGCATAGAACAAAATTATATCTTTTGAAAAAGTATCACTCTTAGGCATAAAGATGTCAAAGGGGGAAACAGATAGAGATTCAGCACCAAAATATATCGGAATGATGTTAAAGACAAATGTCAAAGTAATCAGTTTAGTTTTATCAGAGGGCGAAACTAACTGAGCCATCAAAGCTGAAAAAGAGTTAAGATATGAGATGAAATAATGTTCTAGGAAAGGTTTTTAGGAAGACCAGCACAATGCAATGGATAAACAAAATTCAAAGAACCATTTCTGAAAACTATCGAGGTTCTCTGTGACTGATTCCTTATATCAACGATTCTTTGGTATCAGATGACTTTACTGGGTAGCTCCAAAGGCACCTCCAGCACCACCACCTGCCTCAAGTACATGACTGAAAGATACTTCACCACTCTCAACCGAGACTACGATTATTATGAAGGTGAGGCACATGGTTAATGCTAACATGGATGGTGAAAATAAAGGTTATGGTGAAGTGGGTATTTTCTGTATGTGCTGAATCACAGCCCAGTACCCTGAAACTGTGAGAGAGATCGTTTCTAACCCCTTCACTACAAAGGGTCTCCTTACAGTTGGATAAATATTTTGGCCTATTAAGACTAATATAGGGGAATCTAAGGGGATAACGGTAACTATTCGTAACACCCTTACTGCAAAAAGTACATTAATCTACTCTTAAGAATAATGTAACTTACAAAAAGACACAATTTTACTGATAAGGTTATTAGAAATAATATTATTTGGTACTGAACGTATAACTATGCAACTAGATAAGGGGGCTCCTGGTGGCACTAAAAATGTCACAACTTGAAACTAACTAGACCAGGACACTGGGAAGATGCCATTGTACTGAAAAGGTTAATAAAGTACCAATGTCTATTTAACATGTAACTGCCCAGCCAAAAAAGGAGGCTCCTGGTGGTACAACAACTGCCGCTCCCTCGACCTAACCCGTGCCATATTCAGCAAGACTCTGGATATCACTTGCTCCACCACCATGATGACAGTGACTAAACTCCAGCTCAAGCTCAGGCCCCAGATTAGCGACTCCTCCTACCACCACAATGCAGCTCAAGGAACTCGGCTGCGACTGCCATGGTCTACACTAACCCGCCGACTCCCGTTGACGTATATATACGTCCACACGTTTTGTCACTGTGACTCCCATTGACATATATAAACGCGCAGCAATTGCAAGGTCCCTAATTTGCACAATTCTCAAATTTTGCGCATTATTTTTGGTACGTATACACGGGACACCTTCCTCTACAAGATGCCAGGCAGGGAAAATGCCTTACCCCGAATGACCTCCCCTCCCCCGCATGCCATTGTCTGGGCAATTCACCTATTACCAGTGACCTGGCCAGTAAAGACATGTCGTGCCAGAGTGATTCCCCAATTGATGACAATGTGGAGGACAAAGTTTACATAGCATTAGAGGAAGAAACAGTCAGAAATGATGATCAGGTAATGTTGCCAAAAAAGGTCAGGTATGTTGATGTGTCTGGTGAGTGAAACAATGCTTATATTGCCTATATTACTGTGTGAGAATCAGTATACTCTCGTACTACACATAATTTCGTACCAAATAAATAAAAAAATACCATTTATGAGTGGTGTGGAATAGTTACCCTCCCATAGAACTCGTTTTCTTTGGAGCCAGCCTGATAGAAAACACAGTAAGGTATGGGGTACTGCTACCTGTATCCAGTATTTTAAACCTCAGATGAGCCATTTCTCTATGAATTTTCGATGATTCTCACCAAAAGCTGAAATTTGACCCCCCCCAAAAAAAAAAAAAAATCCAAAATTGGTCAAGATTGGGGAGGTTCAGTTGTGGAAAATCAGTTGGGACGGGGCTGGCTAAACAGGGCGTATTTCTGGTTCGTCATGGAAAATTCATAACACCTTTAGTGATTCATTTTGCACATCCACCTTAATGATCATTCTGTATGTTACTGATGCAGAATATGCCAGGTGTGGTCTGTGCAGTGGCCCCTATTCCACCACAACTTGCCCTGTCAGGCACTCTGTTACCATTCACTCTCCCAGTCCCCGTGCACCTGACCCTCACTCATCCGAGTTCCCGGAACTGCCCCTACGAACTCCATCACCAGCCTCCACTGACCCCATGGCTGCCCACCCTCATCTCCTACATTCACCGCAGTTCCAGTGCGCTCAGTGTGGGCATGTGGGCGTCACTGCTTGGTACCTGGATTGCCCAACTCATCACTCAGCCTGCCCTGCTCCTGCTCCTGTCTCCATCACCACCCCTTCTCCCTTTCATCAGCCGATGCACCCTCCCGCCTCTGGTTCTACATCATGCCCCCTCCCCCCTCCCCTGTGCCCCCCAACAAGCTGCTCACCCTTCCCCCCCTCACCCCCTGCCCCACCCATCGGACCATCAACTTCAATTCCTTCAGCAACAGTATGAGGAACTATGCAGTTTCCTTTTGTATGTACTCTCTCACCTTAATATTCCCTCTCTGCCTACCTCCCTGCTCCCACAAATCAACTCTCATGTAACTACCACACCTGCTGTTATCTATGATCCTTCCCTCCCTCCAGTCTCACCACCACCAGCCTTGTCCCTCCACCTGTGTCGCAGCCTCACCCTCTCACACAAGCCTCCTCTGTCTGTACTCCCTCACCCACTCCTTTACCCCAGACAGCCTCGCCTCTCAGTCACCCTCTCCCGTCCTGCTCCCTCCTCCTACCTCCCTCTCTCCCGACAACCACACATATGGGACCTCCCTCTCTCGTGCCTCCCCACCCAATTTTCTCCTGCTTTCTCCCACTTCCCCAACCATCCGTTCCCCAACTCTCTCATGACAGTTCTCCGTCTCCCCCCTAGTCCTCATGGCTCTCAAACCTAGACCATAAAAAATGTTATCTTTGAACATACCAAGCATCCATCGCCACCTGGCTGACCTTTCTCATTATGCTTCATCTCATCACCCTGCTGTTATCTGCCTTCAGCAGGTTTTCCCTCACTCTCGTCACCCCAGACCCCCACCCAGGTATTGGGGATACCACTGCTATCATACCCACTATGGCCAAGGCATGGTTACATACATTTGTCACTCTATTCCTCACGCCCTCATCACCAAATCACCTGCCACTTCTCACTCCTCCCTTTTTCACTTATTTTGCCTGTGTCAATGATGCCTCTTTGTATATATATAACGTCTATCTCAGTCCAACTGGGGGTGACCCCACCACTTTACCTACCCACCACTCCTCACCTATCTTTTATCTGGGCAATTTCAATGCCTCTCATCTGTCATTTGGTGGTTCCCATGTTTTTCCTGCTGGTCATCGTCTCCATGACTTTGCCAATAACAATCATCTGCATTCACTCCCCACTCCTCATCCCACTCATGTTGGGGGAGGCTATCTGGATCTCATCCTTGGTAGCAACGTGGTACAACATGCTGTCACTGTTGACATTGTCCCTACCCTTATCTCCGAGCACAATGCCATCCTTGCCACATATTCCATTCCCATACTACACTCCCAGCATCGCCATTTCAGGAAAAAGATTAATATCCCTATTCCACTGCAACCCACTTTCAAGGACATTCTAACAACCTGGTTTGCCAGTCATTCATTCACCACATCATCTTAACCATACACCTCCCTAGTTACCGTAGTACAAACCTTCTATGACCATTTGTGCTGCAAGTCAATCATACGAAAACCTCTGTTCGTCAGGCTGGGGAGTGGGTAAGGGATTGCCATCTACATGACAGTAAGGAGGAAGTGAAGCAAGCAGCAGCTCTGTACTGCACTGTCCACACCACTGACAACCCCCACTCCTATCTCACTGCAGCCAGGTCCTCCCGTGACCTTAAACACAGTGTTCACCAGGAGTATTGGCATGACTTTCTCCAGCATATATACGCACACACTCCTCAATCTAAGGCTTGGCGGCTTGTTAATAGAGTTGTTCAGTCACGTGAGTCCCCCTCCCATCCTCTCCACCACAATCCTGTGGAATATGCCAACAACCTAGTTGATAAATGGTCCACCCAATCTCAGCTGACATCACTGCCTTCCCCCATCGAGGCTCGCCTCTCGGCTGCTAGTGGAAATAGGCTAGCACATATTGCAGAGGCTCGCTCCACTCCCTCTCCCCTCAATGATCGCCCCATCACCGGTGAGGAGTTGTGCCTTGCACTATTGCAAGGTATGGCAACTGCCCCAGGTGATGACGGGATCACTTACACCACTCTCAGACTCATTGCTCAAGTCCTTGGTAATCCCCAACTCTCACTGTTCAACCTGAGTCTTTCCGAAGGTAGACTCTCTGCAGACTGGACCCATAGCACCATCATCCCCATCCCTAAGCCTAATTCCTCTGATTTCCGTCCCATTTCCCTGACTTCCTGCATCTGCAAAGTCCTCGAGAGAATTCTTTTAGCAAGGCTCCGCGATCTTCTCCAGGACCAGCTCTCTCCTCATCTTTTTGGTTTCCTCCCAGGCCGAAGCACACAACATTGCCTTGCAGAATTACTCACTCACATCACATCCTCCTCCTGTACAGCGTTCATTGACCTCAAAGCTGCATTCGACATCGCAAACCGTGACGTCATCCTTGACGAACTTGCCCACCTGGGTGTATCTGGCCACCTGTTCTGCTGGTTGGAAAGTTACCTGTCTCATCGTCACTCTCGGGTTCTGTTTTGTGGGGTGGTTAGTGATTATCAACCTTCAATCTTGGCACACCTCAGGGTGGGGTACTTAGCCCCTTTCTCTTCAATCTTCTCATGAATAGACTCCTCCGTCTTTTAGGTCCTATACCTGATTCCTCTCTGATCCTAACCTATGCTGATGATATTTGCATCCACTCACCCTTTCCCGTCACTCTCCGATGTCTCCTAGTTAAGTTCGGCCTGGCTGCATCTGCTTATGGGTTGATAATTAACACTGACAAACCCAAACAACTTACACGATCCCTCACTCATAGGCTTGCTTGCCCAACCATAACCCTCCTCAGCTCTCATCTTGAGGTAGTGCAGGATTATACATAACTCAGAATTCCCCTTTCTTCCCTCTTTAGCCCCTCCCAGTATGTCTCCACTATCCACATCCGCCTTCACCACAGACTTAAACTCCTTGGCACACTCACTTGTGACTCGCATGGGGTCAGCATCCCTGTCGCTCAATCATTTTACATGTTATATATTCTCTCCCTTCTTGATTATCATGCTATCCCTCTCTCCCTTGTCCCCCCAGCACAGCTCCGACCACTTGAAGTGGTACAAAATCAGGCGATGCACCTCATTCTTCACTGCCCTGGGTCTGCCAGAGTAGTTAACATGCTCCATGAACTCAGTTTATGTCCCATCACCGATCTCATTCATATGCTTGGAATCTACTTTGCCACACAGTGTCTGACCTCATTTCTATCTCCTGCTTCATCCTTTTCCTCCTGATTGGTTGATATTCTCTCAGATTCCACTAACCTAGATCGGATCCGGCATAATCGCATACCAGGCCTGGCATTCTGGCTAAAATGAATTCGTTCAGCACCCAACTATCTTCTCCATCTTTCTGCCCGTGATCTCGCCAGCATCCGTGCTGATCTTGTCACTCCCATCCCTACTGACCCTTTGCCCCTTACCTGGACATGTACGACTCCTGCTGTGCACTACACACCTTCTGCCACTGATTTTGACTGCTTACCCATCCCCTCACAGCTTTCCATCACTGAAACCCTTCACTCCATAGCCCGCACCTACCCTTCCCCTCCTGTTCACGTCTACACTGACGGTTCTGTCCTCACTAACGGCTGGGCGGGAGCTGCTTGCATTGCCTTTACTAACTCTGCATCCCCCGTCTTCTCCACCTCCCACTGCCTTCCCAACTGGGCCAGCAGTACCCAGTGTGAACAATCTGCTATACGCTCTGCCCTTGACTTCCTTATCTCTCATCACCTACCAGGTCTAATCATCAGCGATTCCGAAGCTGCCCTTGCTTTACTTTGCAACCCCCCCCGACGCCCCACCCTTCTCTTTGCCTCCCTCTACTCTCGCCTTCATCAGGCTCATGCTCTTGGTCTCAGGGTTTCTTTTATTTGGATTCCAGTTCATGTTGGTCACATCCGCCACGACCAGGCAGTTCGTCTGGCCCGAGCTACCTGCAACCTCCCCCTAGCTGCCATCCGCCTCCCAGTGTCCACGACAATGTCAGGAGAATCCTTCTCGAGGAGTCCAGGGAGGACCTATCCCTACGTACCGATGCTGAACGTCCCACTAGTGTCATTATCCAGCATTATGACACCTACTGTGGCATGAAACATACCTATGGCAAGCACATCACCCACACCCGCTGCTGTGATGTGGCCGTCGCCTGCATTCGCCTTGGGCATCGCTCCCCAGGGGAAATCACCGGACGACCGACCGCCAGCAGGCCATGTAAACTCTGTCACAATCCAGTGGATGAAACGCTATCACATCATATCGTTACCTGCCCAGTTATTGCCCCCTTCAGACCTCCTGGGCTCTTGTTTTCTGCTTTGTATACCTATTTCATCACACATCTTGATGTACTCGAAGACATTCTCACCCTTCACCGCAACTTCCTTTCTTTGTAATGCTCTGACACTGGGACAATGATCGGGCATTTAGGTGCGTGTGTGTGTGTGTGTGTGTGTGTGTGTGTGTGTGTGTGTGTGTGTTGTCCACGCACACGCGCACATATCAGGTGTATGTGCATGCAGTGTCCTAGTGCTGGGATTTTGAATCAAGAGGTTATTTTATAATGCATACCATGTTTTTTTCTCTCTCTCTATCTACCCACCTGTGTATGTGACTATGTATATGTATCCACTTAGGGTGTATATGTATATATATATATATATATATATATATATATATATATATATAGATATATATATAGATATATATATATAGATATATATATATATATATATATATATATATATATATATATATATATATATATATATATATATATATATATATATATATATATATATATATATATATATATATATATATATATACATGTCTCCCCTCTATGTATATATGAATATATCATATATATGTGCATGTTGCATATGTATATGTATGCACGCCTGTACGCATACCCATATCTTTATACATACGTACCTATCCTGTACATGCAGTATGTCTGTTGCTAATGTGCATGAATATATGCATATATGTATAGATATATGCGAATTTGTGCATATGTGCCTCTCTCTGCATATGTATGTACAGTCAGGGAAAGTTCCGCATTACCCACCTCTCGAAGCATTGGTGTGAGACGGGTGAATGTGAAGCAGCAGCAAGACCTTATGTGTCTGGTAACTGTTAGTGTGAAGGGGGGGGGGAGGAGGGGGACTGGGGGCAGAGGAGGGTTTGGTAATAGGTTGGGAATCACGTGTAAGTCTGCAATGTATGACTTGGACGGTGTTTTTGAGTTACTTTAGTAAGGATAGATGACAGTATGATGCTTGTATTTTATTTAAAGAATTACATAGATATTTGTAGAGTTGTATTGTCAGGAAAGATACGGGAGTTTGCTGGGTTCGGACAGAAGTTTGAATGCTTTCATTCCCTCTCGACTTTAACATGAGACGTTTCCCCAGGAGATACTCATAACGATATAACAGAGATTTAATTTGTCGACTCGAAGACAAAGCCACTATATTCTCTCTCTCTCTCTCCTTCTAAATTTGTTTATTTATCCTCTGTCATCCACTATAAACATCCACCTGCGAACATTCGTAGGGTTATTCTGGTAATTATTAATCTCGAACTAGAGTCTAGGGTAGTGTGCAGTAATAAATAAAAAAGAAGAAAAATCTATATGAGCAATTAACAGATTTTTCGTTTTCCTTTCGACAGAATGACATGGGAAGTCCTAATTATAAGAGCAGTCTCTGTAACTATCACTCCTATCGAACAATACGAAACGAAGGCAAAGAAGCATACCTTTGACAGTAAACATGTATTATATATCCAGCAGTGTAGACAGACTCAGAGAACAATGTGATACCATACAAATAACATATCGCTTTTGCACTTTGAGAACACGTCAGACGCTTTATCATTGGCTATTGATACTGCGACGTGTGCAACTCTCCAAACCCTCCCACTCCGGCCACCCTCCCTCACACTCACAGTTACCAACCATGTGTGGTCTGGCTGCTGCTTCTTGACTCTTCGTCGACCATCAATGCTCCAAACAGTGGGTAATGCGGAACTTTCCCTGACTGTACATACTTGTGTATCTATGTACCATTTCACTCATATCAAAACATGTAATGATAATTACTGTGCCAACTTTGTACCATGTATGTATCATTGTATGCCTTTGCTCATTATTGTTCTTGTAATGATAATTCCTTCTGTACCTTCTATGCCCTGTGATACCGATTTTGTTTTCCTCATGCACCACTCCCTGCTTGGCCTTCAGGGAGAGTGTTCCCCAGAGTGTTGGGGCTTGTACTGAATGATAAATAAAGAACCCCCCCCCAAAAAAAAAAAAATCCCATTACTGCCCAGTTATTGCCCCCTTCAGACCCCCTGGATTCCTGTTTTCTGCTTTGTGTACCTAATTCATCACACATGTTGATGTACAGTTGAGTTCATGATTCCCTGGACACATCTGGAGGTATCTGGCATCCTCTTACTACACGACGTAGTATAAAGGCCCTCTCCCACTTCGGCGTAAATAGGCACAATGAAGCCACGACGAAAATCGTGGCCGAAGTCGGTGATGTGTCGACGATTCTGACCAAGAATCGTGGTGTCGGCGTAATACCGGCGACACCAGTACAACAAAACGCTGAAACCTCGGCGGAGTATACGATATAACTGGCGACTAGTAGCCGACATATCGCCGATATGTCGGCGTAATGCACAAGCATTATTCTAAATTCAAATTTTAACTGTTTTTTTTATGGCGACTCAACAGCGATAAAGGTACAACGGCGGCGTGCTTTCGACGATGTATCGTCGATGTGTCGGCGAATGCATCGCACGCACCTCGCAGACAAAACGCTGAGGCCATCGCAGGTGCCTCGCCGTCATCGGCGTATTTAAGGCGATTAATCGACGGTTCATCCGCGAAATGTCGGCGATATATCACCGACATTCATAAGATGAAATATTACTCTCGCACAACCCGGTACATATCGTACGGTTTACGTAGGCTATGTCGTATTAACCTCACCGATGCATCGCCGATACATTGCCGAAGCTTCGCTGTATGACCGTACGACATCTCAACGTTTTTTTTCACCACCAACGCCGGGCTGATGTCGGCGATCATACGCGGTTTATACGCCGGGAAATTGCCGACGTCGCCGAGGCGTCGCCTTGTTGTCGACGACTAATCTGCGAAATTTTACAAAACCGTGGAGGGCCACGACGTTTTCATGCAGCATGAAAACGTCGTGGTCCCCCACGACAAATTTCCACCTCGTGCGACGTATCGGCGCCATGCCACGAATGGACAAGATTTTGATCACGAATACCCACGATTAGGGATTTTTGACACATCGTAACTTTATCTTCCACACTTTCGCCGAAGTGGGAGAGGGCCTTTAATCTATGAATGAAGGCAACAATTTGTGTCGTGCCCGCCAATTGTAAAGGCCCTCTCCCACTTCGGCGAAAGTGTGGAAGATAAAGTCACGATGTGTCAAAAATCCCTAATCGTGGGTATTCATCAAAATCTTGTCCATTCGTGGCATGGCGCCGATACGTCGCACGAGGTGGAAATTTGTCGTGGGGGACCACGACTTTTTCATGCTGCATGAAAACGTCGTGGTCCTCCACGATTTTGTAAAATTTCACAGATTAGTCGTAAAAAACAAGGCGACGCCTCGGCGACATCGGCGATTACCCTGCGTATAAACCGTGTATGATCACCGACATCGGCGAGGTATCGGCGGTGAAAAAAAATGTTGAGATGTCATACGGTCATACGGCGAAGCGTCGGCAATGTATCGGCGATGCATCGGTGAGGTTAATACGACATAGCCTACGTAAACCGTACGATGTGTACCGGGTTGTGCGACAGTAATATTTCATCGTATGAATGTCGGTGATATATCGCCGACATTTCGCGGATGAACCGTCAATTAATCGCCTTAAATACGCCGATGACGGCGAAGCACCTGCGATGGCCTCGGCGTTTTGTCTCCGAGGTGCATGCGATGCATTCGCCGACACATCGACGATACATCGTCGACAGCATGCCGCCGTTGTACTTTTATTGCCATTGAGTCGCCATAAAAAAAGCCGTTAAAATTTGAATTTAGAATAATGCTTGTGCATTATGCCGACATATCAGCGATATGTCGGCTACTAGTCGCCAGTTATATCGTATACTCCGCCAAGGTTTCGGCGTTTTGTCGTACTGGTGTCGCAGGTATTACGCCGACACCACGATTCTTGGTCAGAATCGTCGACACATCACCGACTTCAGCCACGATTTTCATCGTGGCTTCATCATGCCAATTTACGCCGGTGGCAGAGGGCCTTTAAAGGTACAACGGCGGCGTGCTGTCAACGATGTATCGTCGATGTGTCAGCGAATGCATCGCATGCACCTCGGAGACAAAACGCCGAGGCCATCGCAGGTGCCTCGCCGTCATCAGCGTATTTAAGGCGATTAATCGACGGTTCATCCACGAAATGTCGGCGATATATCACCGACATTCATAAGATGAAATATTACTGTCACACAACCCGGTACATATCGTACGGTTAACGTAGGCTATGTCGTATTAACCTCACCGATGCATCGCCGATACATTGCCGACACTTCGCCGTATGACCGTATGACATCTCAACGTTTTTTTTCACCACCGACGCCTCGCCGATGTCGGCGATCATACGCGGTTTATACGCCGGGAAATTGCTGACGTCGCCGAGGCGTCGCCTTGTTGTTTACGACTAATCTGCGAAATTTTACAAAACCGTGGAGGGCCACGACGTTTTCATGCAGCATGAAAACGTCGTTGTCCCCCACGACAAATTTCCACCTCGTGCAACGTATCGGCGCCATGCCACGAATGGACAAGATTTTGATCACGAATACCCATGATTAGGGATTTTTGACACATCGTAACTTTATCTTCCACACTTTTGCCGAAGTGGGAGAGGGCCTTTAATCTATGAATGAAGGCAACGATTTGTGTCGTGCCCGCGGATTGTTAAGGCGCTCTCCCACTTCGGCGTAAATAGGCACGATGAAGCCACGATGAAAATTGTGGCCGAAGTCGGTGATGTGTCGACGATTCTGACCAAGAATCGTGGTGTCGACGTAATACCGGCGACACCAGTACGACAAAACGCCGACACCTCGGCGGAGTATACGATATAATTGGCGACTAGTAGCCGATATATCACCGATATGTCGGCGTAATGCGCAAGCATTATTCTAAATTCAAATTTTAATGGTTTTTTTAATGGCGACTCAACAGTGATAAGGCCCTCTCCCACTTCGGCGAAAGTGTGGAAGATAAAGTTACAATGTGTCAAAAATCCCTAATCGTGGGTATTCATCATCAAAATCTTGTCCATTCGTGGCATGGCGCCGATACGTCGCACGAGGTGGAAATTTGTCGTGGGGGACCACGACTTTTTCATGCTGCATGAAAACGTCGTGGTCCTCCACGATTTTGTAAAATTTCGCAGATTAGTCGTAAAAAACAAGGCGACGCCTCGGCGACATCGGCGATTACCCTGCGTATAAACCGCGTATGATCGCCGACATCAGCGAGGCATCGGCGGTGAAAAAAAATGTTGAGATGTCATATGGTCATACGGCGAAGCGTCGGCAATGTATCGGCGATGCATCGGTGAGGTTAATACGACATTGCCTACGTAAACCGTACGATGTGTACCGGGTTGTGCGAGAGTAATATTTCATCTTATGAATGTCCGTGATATATCGCCGACATTTCGCTGATGAACCGTCAATTAATCGCCTTAAATACGCCGATGACTGCGAGGCACCTGCGATGGCCTCGGCGTTTTGTCTCCGAGGTGCGTGCGATGCATTCGCCGACACATCGACGATACATCGTCGACAGCACGCCGCCGTTGTACCTTTATTGCCATTGAGTCGCCATAAAAAAAGCCGTTAAAATTTGAATTTAGAATAATGCTTGTGCATTACGCCGACATATCAGCGATATGTCGGCTACTAGTCGCCAGTTATATCGTATACTCCGCCAAGGTTTCGGCGTTTTGTCATACTGGTGTCGCAGGTATTACGCCGACACCACGATTCTTGGTCAGAATCGTCGACACATCACCGACTTCAGCCACGATTTTCATCGTGGCTTCATCATGCCAATTTACGCCGAAGTGGGAGAGGGCCTTTAAAGGTACAACGGCGGCGTGCTGTCAACGATGTATCGTCGATGTGTCAGCGAATGCATCGCATGTACCTCGGAGACAAAACGCCGAGGCCATCGCAGGTGCCTCGCCGTCATCGGCGTATTTAAGGCGATTAATCGACGGTTCATCCGTGAAATGTCGGCAATATATCACCGACATTCATAATATGAAATATTACTGTTGCACAACCCGGTACATATTGTACAGTTTACGTAGGCTATGTCATATTAACCTCACCGATGCATCGCCGATACATTGCCAACGATTCGCCGTATGACCGTATGACATCTCAACGGTTTTTTTCACTGCCGACGCCTTGCCGATGTCGGCGATCATACGCGGTTTATACGCCGGGTAATCGCCGACGTCGCCGAGGGGTCGCCTTGTTGTCGACGACTAATCTTCGAAATTTTACAAAATCGTGGAGGGCCATGACGTTTTCATGCAGCATGAAAACGTCGTGGCCCCCCACGACAAATTTCCACCTCGTGCGACGTATCGGCGACATGCCACGAATGGACAAGATTTTGATCACGAATACCCACGATTAGGGATTTTTGACACATCGTGACTTTATCTTCCAAACTTTCGCCGAAGTGAGAGAGGGCCTTTACAGAGGCTCAGTTCCAATGGTTACAAGTGTAATAATAAAGAATTACATTCTAAGCATCTCTAGAATGTATTGCGTGATACTGTCAGTATAATGGTAGTGATATCACATGGTTCAGTCATACTGGGTAGATGTATCAGTATTATTTACATACACCTGCAGTTGGTTAAACTGTAGTAATATGAGGAACAGGAGCTAATGACAACCTATGTTACATGTAGTTGGATTCGCTTCGGAGGATCGAAACAGAATTCATATTGACCAAATTAAGTTACAGTATTGTTTCTGCGTAGCTAATTGATGTTTAACATATAATATTTTGGTCTGACGATGCCTCCATCCTCCGTTGATGTGTCCTAATATTGTTTAACCTATGGAGCACTGGATCATTTCATACAGAGTCACTGTGTAACGGAACCCTGCGTGTGTGTGTATGCGTGCGTGCGTGCGTGTGTGTGTGTGTGTGTGTGTGTGTGTGTGTGTGTGTGTGTTCCCATTATATCCAATGAGCTACTTGAGAAACCGAAGTGAAACTTCAGGGTATCAAGATATGGCAAAGATCTTACCCGAGTTCGAAAATGGGCACTCGGGGTCAAGGCCAAGGTCACAAAAATGGCCGTCAAAGGTCAACCAGTTTTTATCGTCAGCCTTTAGCACCATTATATCTCATTAACGGCTTGAGCTATCAAATAAAACCTTCAGGGTATAAAGATATGGTCAAAATCTTGGACTGGGCCAACAGCATATTCTGGCTGTCGATTAACATTCGGCTCCCGAGTGCTTTTCTGTCATTTATATTTAATTTGCTTACACACATTTTTTTTACGGGACAGTAATTCGAACCCGACAGGTTCCTGCGTCCTTCTGGCGTCATGGAAGAGTGTTTGGTTAGCATCAGCGGATATCATACACGTATACCGATATTCATTTAGCAGTTGTTCATAATTAGTGTAACCCTGCATAACTTAAAACGTCGGCTCTCTGACCCTAACCTGGGAAGGATAGGCATCTCTATACCTCGTTTCTTACTGTGTGTTAAATTATTAATAACTACTTTTGAGGTAACCGGTCAGTATATTAATGCCAAAGTTCAAATCATAACTTGAGAATCATACACATGCAAATAATTACTATTATTCTGAAATAATATACAGGATTGTTGCGCAGTTACAGGGAGAATTGTTCAAGCAAGCGACGCTCACGTTATCTAAAGTAAACCCCATTGCTTATACTGTACACTCTACGTGTTTTGTTATTGTTGTAACACAGATATCTGCCCATGGAAAATAAGTAATAATTTTTACAATTATGAATCAGATCATAATAACGGTAGTGTGAAAAGAACCGACGCTTCTCTCAGTGAAGTTCCAACACTCTCTCTCTATCTCTCTCACACCCACCCACCCACCCACCCACCCACACACACACACACACGCAGGGTTCCGTTACACAGTGACTCTGTATGAAATGATCCAGTGCTCCATAGGTTAAACAATATTAGGACACATCAACGGAGGATGGAGGCATCGTCAGACCAAAATATTATATGTTAAACATCAATTAGCTACGCAGAAACAATACTGTAACTTAATTTGGTCAATATGAATTCTGTTTCGATCCTCCGAAGCGAATCCAACTACATGTAACATAGGTTGTCATTAGCTCCTGTTCCTCATATTACTACAGTTTAACCAACTGCAGGTGTATGTAAATAATGCTGATACATCTACCCAGTATGACTGAACCATGTGATATCACTACCATTATACTGACAATATCACACAATACATTCTAGAGATGCTTAGAATGTAATTCTTTATTCTTACACTTGTAACCAATGGAACTGAGCCTCTGTAAACAATCGGCGGGCACGACACAAATCGTTGCCTTCATTCATAGATTAATACTACATCGTGTAGTAAGAGGATGCCAGATACCTCCAGATGTGTCCAGGGAATCATGAACTCAACTGTACTCGACGACATTTTCGCCCTACACCTAGACTTTCTTTCATTGTAATGCCCTGGCGCTAGGACAATGCTGGTACCTTTTGGTATACATATATGCAAACGTGTGTGTGTGTGTGTGTGTGTGTGTGTGTGTGTGTGTGTGTGTGTGTGTTGTCCCCACACGTACATATTATGTGCAATTTTATAATGAGTATCATTTCTGTTTATTTGTCTACCTATGTATGTGATAATGTACAGCCGGGAAAAGTTCCGCCTTATTCACCTGCCCGCCAGTTCGGACCTTTATGCGTGGGACAACCACTAGTGAAGCAGTAGCCAGACACTCAAATGTCTGGTACCACTGTGTGGGAGAGGAGAGGTTAAGGGATGAGGAAGGCATGGGGGAGCTGATTGTTCCTACCCCTTCCTCCTCCCTCCCCGACCTTCTCGCACAGTTACCAGATAACACATTTACTATTTCGAAGTGGTGAGTGAGTGCATAACGCGGAACTTTCCCCGGCTGTACATTTATAGTCTATATACTATAGTAGTAGCTGTGTGTCTGTGTGTGTGTGTGTGTGTGTATTTTGGGCAGCCGAAACTACACATTCAAATCGCACCAAAATTGGCACAAAAATTGCAAGAAATTCGCTGATGTGAAAAAAAAAAAAAAAAAACATTGGTCCCATCACGATTTAAAAACTTTTACTATATTTAATGAGGGATCAAATTTTGACCCAAAAACGCCACTCCCGGCGCCCGGTCGGTTGCCATGGCCGAGTGGTTAAAATCTCGGATTTGCGTGCGGACAACTTGGGTTCCAAGCCCGAAGCGAGGTGAGGGCGCCTTTCTTCGGTACGGAGGCGTCCTGGTGCATCAAAATTGGCATGAAAATCGCAGAAAATTCGCTGATGTCGAAAAACTTAGTCCCATCTCGATCGATGATTTTTTTTTTATTAGAGTTAAGAGCCATCAAAGTTTGGTTCGGAAAACAGCTCATTCAATATCGGGACTTTTAGGAATCGAGTCAACTCGGGCCCGAAGGGCCCACGAGTACTTGTCTTGTTTATAGTCCATATGTATATATTTCTCCCTGTATATGCACTGTGTACATGGATAGCATGTATATGTGCATGTAGCATATTTAGGCTACATGTATGCACGTCTGTACACATACACATATCTTTATACATGCGTACCTATCCTGTACGTACAGTATGTCAATGGCTTAATGTGCTTGAATAGATACGTATACGGATATGCACAGTATGTATGCATGTGCCTCTCTCTGCATACGTATGCACATAGGTGTGTGTAATCATTCATTCCCAAACTTGTAATGCTAGTTACTACAACAACTTTGTGCCATGTATGTGTCATTCGTTATTCATTACTGTGCTTGTACTGCTAATTACGTCTATACCTATTATGCAATATATGTGCAATGTAACCTTTTTCTCTCACGCACCCATCACTGCTTGGCCCTCAGCGACAGTGTTTCCCAGAATGTTGGGGCTTGTACTATATGGTAAATTGAACCTAACTAAAAACAAAATCATTTCCATTATTCGGGAACCTACCCTTTATTTATCAAAGCCTTATATATATATATATATATATATATATATATATATATATATATATATATATATATATATATATATATATATGTGTGTGTGTGTGTGTGTGTGTGTGTTGTTTATACTGCTACCTGGCGGGTCCCCGGATGGCAAAGCATTGGAAGGCTTTGCAGATATACAGTACCAGACACCATCTTGGACGGGATGGACCATGTAGCCCACATATACAGTAGAGGGATCCAGCAAACATGCTGAATAACGTGGGACAAAAAATTCCATCTCGCCAGAAGCCATTTGGCAGGGAGATGAGATTATTTCCCAAAATTCCCCCAACGAAACATGAATTCTTCTGTTAATGATTTCACGGGCGTTCCTGTTGGATCATCGTCTGCTTGAGATCCAGCCACACTGACTCATATGCTTACGGGCAGTTTGCCATCGAAAGTGAGAAGACACCGTCTCGGCAAATAGGAAATTGTGACATTACACAAACTGAAATAAGTGAAGATCTACATGTATAATGTAAGAAACCACGCATATTACAAACTTGATAGCTTGAATGAATTAGAAAACATTGGTTGGGATGTTATAGGTTTAAGTATAGTGTTTGAGTATATCCTTACACTTTTTCCCTAGATGGATTTCAGATGCAGGTAGGATGTGATCCAAATTATAAGGCACAATCTTGGGTACCTCACACAAATATTGTGGCTTTATGAAGTTTTGACTAAGAATTTTAGCAGTTCTTTGGCTCTCTTTCTGTAGTACACCAGTCAGATTCATTTTGCTCTGAAAGAGAGCATTGAGAAAGTTGAAGAATCCCAGAACAAACCTCATGAATTCTAATTATGTCTTTGTGAAGGGGTTGTTGAATTTATGCATTATGCGTTCAGCGGCAAGATTTCTATTCTCAGTCTGTGCCTGAAAAAAACAGCAGTTCCAATACTTCCCATTGACCAAGAATGCGAGCTATGCAATGCTGCACGGGAAGTCACCGTGTATCATATAGTCTCAGAATGTGTTGCTTTTCAGCATTCATGACTGTCTGTAATTCTGCAAGCTGTGCCCAAAATAGCTGGAAATATTCCTAATGAAAGCCTCCACATTGATGGGCATCTTGAGAGCTGCTTTACTTGCAGCAATGTCATCTATCTATCTATATACCTAGGCTGCTTCCCCTAAGGAAAGGGAGGTAGCCGAGACAGGACGACACACTCCCCATTTACTCATCCATTCAAACACATTCATTCGCATCTTAGCCCCAAAGGGGAGAACGGACGGATCCTCTCCGCACCACACCGCACAAGGGTCAACTGCGCAATGCAGTCAGTGATGTCATACAGTGACAAATACACTTCAACAGTATGAAACTTCTATTAGCTTCCTGTCTTAATTTTGACATTAGAGAATTGTGTTCTTCCACCATGATACTACCATTGTCAGCAGCCATTGCTATCATATTGTTTAGGGAAATGCCTTTTTCCTCTTAGCATTTTCTGACTGCATTTGCAATTGACTTTGAAGAACAGTCTTGTACCTCATGTGAAATAACTTCAAGCAACTGAGTAACAACATCATTTTGGACCTCAGAAAAATATTTGACATCACATGCAGTTAATTTAATCTGAGCTATATCTGTACCTTCGTCTATGAGAAGTGAAAATTTGTTGTTCTTCAACTCAGAACTAAGGCTGTCTGTTTCTCTTTTTCCTAGTACATTTGTTACAATCCTAGTACATTTAGTTCTGTGCAGTTTGATATTCTTAGCAATTTCTGAATCTGGAAGTATCTCTTTTAACAGCTCAGATAAGTGTTCAGTTGGTTTCATAGACATGTTATGATCACAGAAATATGATGCTAATTTCATCTCGGCAAAGTCAAATTTTTTTGTCCAGTTCATCTTTCACTGAGGTACTTGTACTGCTAGGACGGACCCAGCTACTATGAGACTGCTGTTTTCTAAAAATTAGCATTCTTTTTTTGTGTGCTGTAGTTTCACTATGCCTTTTTATAACACTAAGACCAGCAGTGACTTTTGGCATCACAGACTCTGCAGTTTGCCCAAAAGGGATCATTTGCAAAGAGTTGCCAGCCATGATTCGAATTCATTATCCTGAAATACAGATTTAATACATTAGCCTAGGTATAATAACAGCAATAATAATAATAATAATAATAATAATAATAATAATAATAACGTTATTTCGGCCCCCCCCCCAAAAAAAAAAGGACAGAGCTTACAGATTATTTGATATCACAGTAAATACAGGTAACAGCATATCGTATATTGGTATTATTTATAATATATATTATTCATCTTTGTTTTAGTAATAAGAATAAGGAGTACTACCAACAAAAAAATATTATATTTCTATTTATATACTAAGTTCATCCTTTCCTGGTGCATTGTGCCTGTTACATACGCACTGGTTTGCGTAACTGCACTGGTAAGAGAGTTGGATGACTGTCCAGTTCTTGAGATTATATATATATACAGAGTTTCTTCTGATCATGTCTAGACTTTTTAGACTGTACGTGACAGAGGTCCAAGACGAGTTCGTCCATCTAGGTAACCTGACCATTCTTTTCAGTATATCATTGTGGCATACTCTTATCTTGTTTAAGGTACAGTAGCCCTTCGGTACTCTGACCATAGAGAGTTACAGTACATAATATAGCAGTAACTCTTAAACAGCTCCAGCTTTACCTCCTGGGTACAGTAAGAGAATTACCTTAGTATGGTATTGCCAGTTAGTTTCCTCAGCTGCTTTAGTATGTCACAATCATCTTCTCTGTCTACTGTTATGATATGACCCAGGTAGGTAAAACTATCAATAAAGGTAAGAGCGCATCCATTAACCCATGCTGATTTCATGTAGCTGACTTTGGAATTTTGGGGGAATTACCATGTATTCCTTTTTTGTTGTTATAAATAATGTCATGGCCATTGGCATATGTCTGGAACGTATCAAGTAAATTAATAAAAGAGACAAAGTTTCAGCAGTATTTCTGTGAACATGACGGCAGGCTGATGCTTTATGCTTACCAGCTGCGCCAAGTAACCGGCTGAAAAACATGAAATGCTTTTCCTCTTATCTGTAGCCATACATCTCTAAACTTTTGCTTCCTGGGAGACTCCTTTTCTTCTTTATCTAGCTCCCCGCGGCACTGTCTCTTCTTTTAGGGTGTAGAAGGAGGGGAATCACCCATGCTACCACTATGCTCTCCTGTTACTACAGTCCTAAAAAAAAAAAAAAAAAAAAAACTACACAGGCATAGGCTAATGCTGTTAAGGTGTGTATCCACGTGTTGCATTTTTACGTATCATGTCATCGTTGCGTTTCAGTGTGGAGGGGCATGTGTTCCACCACTGTGTGGAACAAAAATGATACAAAGATACGGAAACGGCTCGATTGACATTTGTCGATATAGCCGTTTCCATAATCTTTGTATCATATATAATAACATACAGTACAACGGTGCAACGCATGCCCCTTCACACTGATACGCGACGATGACGCATACGGCGGTCTTAATGATAATCCCGTGTTCTGTTTTTTATACGGATATTTTGGTAATGACACACCGGTCAAACAGACCTTATTGCAGCGTACCGTATCACTGAATGATACGCAACGATGATAATGATACATAAGAAATGCAACAAGTAGTTACCCACCTTCCACCCGGTCCCATAGAGGACGGGTCACTGCCACTGAGCAGGCTCACGACTCACGTCATCCAGCTAAACCTGTCCTATTCCTGTTCACTTTACAGTCACACCAGCGGCCCAGCAACTGATGCGCTGTCAGCTGCCAGATTATATCATTTACCCAGTTTTTCTAAAGGGTAATAGAGAATAATAAAAACTACTACCTTTTATGAACATATTTCCTTTCCGCTTATATAATTTATCTTTTGCTCCAAAGTAAATATGACTCATACCGAAAATTCAAAATCGCCCAACGTTTTGCTGAGTTTCTGTAAACTGCCCTACGGCCCTACAATCCATAATATGATGCTTAATCACCTTACGGTTGGCAACACTGCCCTTCAGATTCCTTGCGCAGTCTCCTACCCTCATGGAATTATTGGGAGACTGAGGCTGGAATAAGGATAATTAGTTACATACTCTTTTTATGTAGTCACAATGACGAAGCTATGCTATGTTGTTGTTGTTGTTGTTTAAAGATTCCCTGCACCTGTAGTGCAGGCCGGGCCATACATTAGCCCGGTCAGTGGGGTATGGGCTGATTAAAAAACAGCAAAGGAAGAGGACAGGACCTGGGGATTGCCCAGCACACACGTCCTGTCTCTGGGCTGGCTTTGTGGTGTGTGTGTATGCCATGTGGTACGGTATATGTAATATAAACAAGATCTGAAGACCCTAAGGTAACTTCTTGTGTAACATCACCAAGACATCCGACAATGATGTCGAAGAACACATGAGTCTGCTACTGTTACATACAATGACCTTGACTCCACTGGGGAGATTTGGATTTTTTTTTTTCTCTCAGCAATGGTCCATGCCAGGAAACATAACTTGGGGCCTTCTGATTCCTTGTAGTCTTCGGTTCTCCTGAAATCGTTGAGACTGAGACGGAAATAATAAGTAGAACTCACTAACTCTCCTACAGACAGTCACTAGTCTCCAGCTACTGTTTCTTAGCGACCTTGACCCAGTTAGGAAGATACGGATTTTTTTTTTTTTTTTTAATCCAGAACGGGTCCATGCCAGGGTAGATAACCTGAGCCCTTCAGGTTCCTTGCACTGTCTCCAGTTCTCCACATTCTCCAGGGATCGTCAGGAGACTCTGAGGTTCTAATTTCTGTAATTAGTTATGTAATTATATTGTTATGCAACAATAAGAATGCTTCGACACATGGTATGGTATGTGTAATACAAACAAGATCTGAAGACCATAAGGTAACTTCTTGTGTACCTTCGACATGTGACCCGACAAAGGTGTCGACGAACGCATGTGTCTGCTACTACTGTATTTCTTACACTGACCTTGACTCCAGTGGGGAGATTTGGATTTTTTTTCTAACAGCATTCACACATACCAGGACACATAACCTGGGACTTCAGATTCCTAGCACAGTCTCTGGTCCTCCTGGAATCGTTGCGAGACTCTAAGGCGAGAACAACAACAACAACAATAATAATAATAATATAGTAATAATAATGATAATATTATTATTATTATTATTATTAAAAGGCTAATTATTATTATTATTATTATTATTATTATTATTATTATTGTTGTTGTTGTTGTTGTTATTATTATTATTATTATTATTACTACTACTACTACTACTATTACCTCTTCTTTCCTACATTCTTCCCTCGTCCTTATGTCTACGGTTGATTTTACATTTCCTCTTCTATTTTTCTTTCCTTCATTCTTTCTTCTTCCTTGTGCCTGTGAGTGACTATGCACTGAATGCCAAGCCAAGTGGTTTCCTGTACTCAAGGAAACCGTTTACTACGCTGGGTGGTAACAATATAACCAATTTTTGGCACCTGGTGGTTTAGTGGGCAATTTCGGCGCTCCAGTCAGATTGAACTAGTGAGGGTTTATATCCAAGGGGTGGTTGGGGTTTATTGCTCACGTAATGCCACTCAGGGATGAGAGAGGCTGGTCACTCATCTTAAATGTCAGCACCAACTTGCCTAACCCCGGGCTCCTACGCTCCTCATTGGGAAACGTAGGATTGGATGATGATGATGATGATGATGATGATGATTAATATTATTATTATTACTATTATAGCAATAATAATAGCAAAAATAATGGTCTCTCCCTACGTAGCAGGAGGAGACTAATAACAACAACAGCAATAATGATAATAATAATAATAATAATAATAATAATAGCTAGAACTCTGTGTTATGCGACAGTCACAAGTCTCCGTCTACTATTCTTGATGGAAGTCCTTGGCCAACGATCACTAATATATGAACAAGACACCTCAGTAATGTCCATAGGGAATGGTGTGGTACATTCTGTAGTATTTTAGTGGAAATTGGCCCAAGGTCAATACAACCTCAGAAGTCAAATTTTATATTTCTTTGTGATGACCTTGACCCCATTTGGCAGCTTTGGAGTTTTTTTTTTTCCCTAGCTGTAATGGCCCATTCCAGAACACATAACCGCGGACATTCAGATTTCATCCCCGGTCTCCAGTTCTCCCGGATACGTCGAGAGACTCTGAACCCCAAAATTCACATTTCTTACAAGTACCTTGACCCCGTTGGGGAGATGTGGATTTTTTTTTTTCTATCAGCAATGGCCCAGGATGGGACACATTACCTGGATCCTTTAGATTCCTTGTGCAGTGCCCGGGTTTCCTGGAATCGTCGCGACAGTCTGAGGCCGGAATAATACTAATACCAGCAAAAACAATAGTCCCCACTTATGCAGTAGGTGGAGACTAATAATTCCAACGGAAACAATAGTCTCAGTTTGTGGAGTCTAATTCAGCCCCAAAACAGCAACCACCTATTTTACTAGAGAGGAAGACAAAATGAAAGATTTTGTGGTGTAGGATTTCTAATGAACAGAAACCTTGCAGAGAATATTGTTAAGCTGTGTAATTGGCTTACACAAAAAAAAGACACCGAAAGTAGTACAAACATATGCATCAAATCAAAGCTCGGGTAAAGCAATAGAAACATTCTATGATGACATCTCGCAGATCATGGATGAAGAAAAGACCACATATACTATAGTCATAGGAAACTTCAATGCAAATGTGGGTAAATCAAAAAATGAAGGAGCATGTATGGCAAAATTTGGAGTGGGAGAAAGGAATGGCAGATGTGAGAGTGTATAATGTGAAATGTATAATATGACAATACTGAAAACATACATTCACAAAAGACCATGATGAAAATAGACCTGGAGAGTCCAAATGGAGAACCAAAGAATGACATCAACCGGATTACAGCAGATTTTTTAATACATGAAGAAGGAACCAAAGGCTAAAAACCCACAAGATTGTTCCCGATAAGAAAAGCAAAACAAAATAAGAGAGAGGCAAAATCAAAATCAGTTAATTCCGAGATCCCTGGAAAAATGGCGTTTCAATGACTGGAGATCATAGGCAGTAGGAAATGGAGACAGAGACAGTTCCAGAATTGACCTGGTGCATACATAAAGGAATAGGAGTAACCGTTAACTCTTGTATTAGAGAGCTGTACAGAAAAGGGATGAGAGTAACTTGCTAGACGGGCGCTATGCACCCTCCATAGTGGTGGGAGAATGCAAGCAGATAGTTCAGAGGAGCAGGGACTACTTAAGTAGCAGTAGAAATAGTGACTACTTAAGTAGCAATAGAAAAGAGATAAAGGTGCAACAGTACAGTGAAGAGACAGAGGGTGAAAGAAGCCAATAAGAGGAGGAGAGTTAATAAAGCAAAAAGCATTTGACTCCACTTTGTTGAGAGGAGCTGTATATGGGGAGACTACCCAGACATGAGAGCTGGATTCTACACAAGGACGAATACAGCCCGTGTATAAAGTCAACAACTGTGTGGGGGTAAAGAAGGCACGGAGTCGGCTTTTCATACCTGATCTCGCGGAAGAAAATTTTACAAGAGAGGTAATATGATCTTTGCAAGATAAATTCCGAGAGAATTAAACCTTAAGTATGTTTACAGACGATGCAAAGTAGTGTTGAATATTGTTAAAAATTAGACGATACGCTTGCAGATGATTTTGTCAAATTCAAATATATAAGAAATGAGTTAATGATGTATTAAAGAGAAGAAATTATCTTTTACCCCATTCAGAAAAATAAGCCGTCAGACATTAGGTGTGCCATAGCCTCATCCCTTGTTTGCTAAGGTAACTGCTGAGATGGACGCAGTGGGAAGCGAACGGAACAGTGAAGGATTGAGTCATCAGCGTATAAGTAGATAGGGTGAGACATGCAGCTTAGAAAGTCTTTGACGAAAAGAACGAAGAGTGTTGGTGATGGGACAGAGTCCTGAGAAACGCAACTATTTATAGCTTTAGGAGAAGAATCTTGGCGGCCTACAACAGCAGCTACACAACGACCAGAAAAGATGCTCGAGATAAAGGCACTGACAGAAAGACAGAAACTGTTATAGGGCAGTCTGTAAATTAAAAATTTATGCCAGACACGACCTAAAGCCTTTGGAATGTCAAGTGCAATGAGAAAGCTTTGGTCCAGTTCCCAAATGGAGGATGACCAGGAATGTGAAATGTAGGTGAGCAGATCACCAGTGGAGCATCCCTGGCAGAACCCATACTGATGATCGGAAAGAAAGTTGCAATAGAAGAGTTTTTTTTTTTTTTTTATGTGTGTGTCAAGAATAGACTCGAAAACTTATCAAATACAGAATTTTAAAGCAATTGGGTAATAGTTAGTGGGATGGGAATGATTAACCTTCTTTGGGACAGGGTGAATGAGAGTAAACTTCCAGCAAGAACGAAAGGTACATGTTGACAGACAAAGGCGAAAGAGTTTACCTAAGTAGGGTGTAAACACAGAAGCACAGTTCTTGACAACAGGAGGAAACCCTTCAAGTCCATAAGCCTTGCTAGTACTGAACCTAGTGATGGCAGAAATTACATCAGTTGAAGCCATTTTAATGTCAGCCATGAGGAGGTCAGAGGGGGGGGGGGGAAGCAATGGAGGAATAGCACCGGAATCATCTAAGATGGAATTGGAGGAGGAACTCTGAATAAAGAGTTCTGTTAAAAGAAATAACTACGGAGCCCTCAGAGGGGAAAACAGGAGGGAAGGATGATGAGGTAAAGTTGTTATAAAGGTTTTTGGCAAGGTGGCAGCAGGAGCAGCAAGAATTTGAGGTGGAGAGTTCAGACCATATAGTTCGAATGAAATATTATTAGCAAAATAAAGAACTGACTTCGAACGATTCCGAGCAGAAACATTGATGAAATTCAGAGGTGGGTTGGCTCTGATACCTTTTGTAGGCCTTCTCCTTGTTGTGGACAGCATAAGAACAAGCGTAATTAAACCGAAATTTTTTTTGTCTGCATTAGTCACGGGATATGAGAAAGGATTGAATGATTCCATGCCAGAGAGAATAACCCCTGTAATGCGCAAGGCACACTCAGATGGCTATCCGTCATGAAAGCAATAATGCATCACGGGAATATCAAAGACGTAGTGCGTGAGGACCTCCCAAATACCCACAGCTGTTGCTTCGTGAGAGGGTCCACAGGCCTTACAGGAATGATAGGATAGCTTAAACTGATAAAGTTGTTATTGAAGGAGCCTAACAGAGAGAAAAATTAAAAGCGAAAGCAGAAAGATTAGTTATAAGGAAGAAGTCATGTATGAAGGAAGTCTCTCCAAGGCAGTCATGGATACGGGTTAGGTGCTGTACATGATGCTCTAGGTCATTAACCCCTCAATGGCTATACCTTCACAAATTTGCATACCCTTCTGGCTGGACCCAGGACGATTTTTCTAAATTTCTAAAGTCAATTTCTTTTTCTTACAGGTGTGAAGAGAATCGTTTGGCGCATTTGGCAGTTTGTTTTTAGCTTCCTAAACCCACCCTGTGATTCGATATGGTTTGCAGAAGAATTCATAAAATTACTGCACATGTGCCATTAATAAGTAAATATAAAGGCAAGAGCATCCAAGATGAAGAGACCGCCTGAGTGTGTGGGATGGTAGAATAGGATCTTGTAATAATACCGGTGACCTTTGTTTCCTTGCCATAATTGCTCGCAATTTTTTATAGCTCGTGCTAAGTTGACATTACCGGCACCAGCACGATAAAACGTCATTCAACACCGTTGGATATTGAAGGGTTAAGGATACAAAAGATGTAGGCTTGTTCACCAGGTGGATCTGTGAATGGAGAGGATAGTCAATGGTGGCGGTGAACATTGAAATCATCTTGAACGGAGATTTCACAGAAGGAAAAAATCGATGTGTTCCATCTTATACATAAAATACTGAAAGAATTTTTCACAGTCAGTAGAATTTAGGGATAAATAAACACCAGATATATATTCTCAGAGAATGACAGGATACTCGAAACCAGGGAGTAGAGAATTCAGAAGATTCAAGTTCACGAACACAAGAGTAAAATATTTTGTTGCGTACATATACACAACAGCAACCCTTGGCTTTGAAGT
>NC_136961.1:15198320-15243320 GCF_032717465.1 Coenobita brevimanus | reverse complement strand
ACTTGGGTACTGTGATGAGTAAGGATGGAAGTTTAGAGGGTGAAGTGCTTGAAACTGTGCAACAGGGAAGAAAGGTTGCTGGTTCCTTGAAAGCAGTGATAAGAAACGGAAGTGAGCAGGGAAGTGAAAACGCTACTACATTACAGTATTGTGATACCAACTCTAACGTATGGAAGTGAAGCTTGGACCTTGTTGGAGGGACAAAAGTCAAGTGTGAGAGCAGTGGAAATGAGTTATTTGAGAGGAGCATGTGAAGCCACATAGAGAGACAGGCTAACAAATGAGGAAGTGATGGCATGTTGTGGTGTGGATGTGGATGCAATAGGAAGCGTTAGGAGAAACACATTAAAGTGGTTTGACCATGTGGAGAGGATGGAGACTGAGAGACTGATCAGGAGAGTTTATGTGAGTGAGGTGGAGGGGGAAGAGGGAGGGGTAGGGGAAGGATGAGATGGAGGGATGGAGTGGAGAGGCATATGAGAGAGGGGAGTGTGAGCTAGGAACAGGGCAGTGAAATGGTGGGGGACAGGGCGACGTGGAGGCGATTTGTTTGTAGCAACCCCTTACGGGATTAAGGCGACTGGCAATAGATAGATTAAGCATGTTAGCAGACGAGGTGAAAGGGTTCGAACGAATCCATCTTTCCTCTTGTGATTCGATAAATTGTTGATGGTACAAGTAAGATTAATTTCTGGTCGAATATAAACTATATTGACAGAGAATGTTAATATGGAAAATGAAATGACAAAGAAACTAATGTTCATGTTCAAGAAGCTAACTTTCCTACACTTAGAAACATACATCCCATCCCATTTGCTACCTCTTATGCACCTGCTAGATGCACACACTTCGCGGGGGCGTCCACATCTGGATGTCCACCTGCTCTCTCCCTCTCTCGCTCCACACTTCCCAGAATGTTTGCTCATCAAGCCTGCCTCGTTCCTAACACTATCCGTCCTTCACATACGCATTTATTCCTTGGCACACAGTTCCCCATTTGGATATACGATTCCTTCCTATTGTCCATTATTGTTTCTCTCACTGTTCCTCCATAAGCTTTCCTTCCCTGGCTTACTATTCTTCCTCTTCACCCTCCCCTTTCAAACACAGTTATTCTCTTCACATTTCCACCCCCATGTAAACACTCCTACTCCGAATACTTCATTTCGTGTCACACACCTTCTCCAATACAAACACTGTTTTTAACAATCATTTTCATCGGCTCATCCTCTTTTATACTATCATACTTCACAAGACTTCTTTTCTCAGGCTCTGTTGTATTTGTTTAACTTATTACACCTGGGCTTTCGAACAGAGAGCGATTGTTATCTTGTGTTTGACGTGGTGTGTCTCTTTTCTGTATGAATGTCAGTGAATAAAATTTAGAGTTTATCTGATTTACTGAAACTTATTTTGTGGGTTGAGGATCAGCCAAGAGGTTGACCTATTGTTTTTGATAACTATCTATGAGTCACGCAGATCAGAGTCTTGCCAAGCATGGCCAGCCTAAGTTTTAAATCGATTAAAACCAAACTTGTGGCTGGATTAAGGCTAAGACGAGAACGAAGGAAATCTAATTTCAAAATAATCAATCTAATGTCAAGGTCATTGGGTGAAATTTCGACCCAAGGTATTGTGTGTGAACAAAATAATTACTACAGTTTCGATATACTTTGGATTAAACTTGGTGGAAGCGTTGAGGATCAGCCAAGGGGTTGGCTTACAGTTATGAGAACGGTAAGTCAAAGATGAGGGTTATAATGAAAAGTCAAGTTAAACAAGCTTGATCTGCTTAGACAAAAGTTAGTGGAATGTTTCGGAGTAAGACAAGGATATCTGGTTTCGATTTCTAGAACAACGAATCAAAATTCAGAGTCACAGGGAGAAGGTCAAAGGACAAAGTAATAGGGCAAACACAGCTCATATATATTTTTTTATTTGAACCAAACATATTGGATAGGTTAATGGTCGGCCAAGAAGGGAACAATCCTTATTTCAGAGTAACTGATCAAGGGGCAAGGACACAGGGTAAAGTCAAATATTCGACCCTTGGACCAGATGGTAGATGGGGTCGTCGCACTCTCAGGTTTTCCATCTTGTTAGTGACTTAATTTATTGAATTCAACTGAGTGAATAATAAGTTATAGCTGAACATAATGGACACCGTAAAAAAAAAAAAAAAAAAAAAAAAAACGCATAAAAAGTCTTCCCGGAAATGCAAAACTTACTGCACCGCAGTGGAATACCCCCCCCCCCCTTTTTCCACTATCGTCAATTCTTGTGTTCTCACCTGCAGTTTGTTGATTATCCCTGAAAATATGCTATCGTATTTGGTATTTTAGTTTGAGTTTGTATACTCTCGTTCATACATTTTTAGCACATTAACATACTAACCGAAAGAGATGAACAGTTAATGAGAACTATCTTGAGCAGCCCAGTTGCCGATCTTTCCCTTACCCCAATTCCTCCTCCCCCCTCTCCAGTAGGTCGTATTCCTCAACATATGGCTTGAAGCTGGTTGGTGTAGTAGACTGTAACAGATCACATGATATACATGTGGAAAGATTCTTGCTTCCGAGGCCAGGAGCCATCTGAATGTGCCTTAAACATTATGGAGATTATTCTCTCGGGCATGGAAGCATACATTCCCTTCTCACATCCTTTAACTAATGAAGAAAGCTTTGGTTTAATCACACTTGTTCCAATGCTGTCCACAACAAGGAGAAGGCCTATAAATGGTTCCAGAGCCAACCCATGCCTAAATCACATTTTTTATTATTTATGTTTCTGCCAGGAATCGTGCTAACTCTGTCCTTCGCTCTGCTAAAAATAATTTTATCCGTACTAAATGATCTCACCCTGCCCTTGGGTGGGAAAGGAGGTCCGGATGATGATGATGACTAAATGCTCTCAACTCTCCAACTCGAATTCTTCCGGCTCCTTCTTGGACCTTGCCAAAAACCTTTCTAACAACTTTACCTCATCATCCATCCCTCTTCTTTTCTACTCTGATGGCTCTGTAGTTATTTCTTCTACTGATAAAGCAGACATCTTGACTCAGGCTTTCTCCTCCAGTTCCACCTTAGACGATTCCGGCGCTGTTCTTCCCTCATTTCCTACCTCTGACTTCCTCATGGCTGACATTAAAATTTCTTCAGCTGATGTATTTTCTGCCATCACTGGCCTCAATACTAACTAGGAATATGGGCCTGATGGAGTCCCTCCTATTATCCTCAAGAACTGTGCTTCTGTGCTTACACCCTGCCTATGTAAACTCTTTCACCTGTATCTATCAACTTGTACCTCTCCTTCTTGCTGGAAGTTTTCTCTCATTCACCCAGCCCCAAAGAAGGGTGACCAATCCCAATCCTCAAACTATCGTCCAATTGCTTTAACATCCTGTGTCTCAAAAGTTTTCCAGTCAGTTCTCAACAGAAAAATTTTAAAGCATCTTTATCACAATCTTCTTTCTGATCGTCAGTATGGGTTCCGTCAGGGACGCTCCTCTGGCGATCTTCTCACATACTTTTCAGACTCGTGGACATCCTCCTTTCGGGATTTTGGCGAAAGCTTTGCCATTGCACTTGACGTCTCAAAGGCTTTCGATCGAGTCTGGCATAAATCATTAATTTCGAAACTGCCCTCTTACGGTTTCTACCCTTCTATCTGTGCTTTCATTTATAGCTTCCTTTCTGGTCATTCTATAGCCGCTGTTGTAGGCGGCCATCGTTCTTTTCCTAGACCTATCAACAGTGGTGTTCCTCAAGGCTTTGTCCTATCACCAACTCTCTTCCTTTTATTCATCAATTACCTAAGCTGAACATCAAACCATATCCACCCGTGCGCTGATGATTCCACCTTTCACCTTTCCATTCGATTCCCACAACGTCTATTTCAGCAGTTACTTCAACAAACAAGGGATGAGGCTATGGCACACCTGATGTCTGACTTGGCTCGTATATCTGACTGGGGTAAAAATAATCTTGTTGTTTTTAATGCATCAAAGACTCAGTTCTTACACCTATCAACCCGACAAAATCTTCCACAGGAGTACCCAGTAATGTTTACTAATATTCAGATTAAACCTGCATCATCCTTGAACAAGCTTGGGGTTTTATTGACTCGGGATTTATCTTGGAAAGATGATATTACATCTCTTGTAAAATCTGCTTCCAAGAGATTGGGTGTGCTAAGCCAACTCTGTGCCTTCTTTACCCCTGCACAGTTGTTGACTTCATACACGGGTTTTATTCGCCCCTGTATAGAGTACAACTCTCATGTATGGGGAGGCTCCCCACATACAGCTCTTCTCCATAGGGTGGAGTCAAAGGCTTTTCGTCTC
The DNA here is from genome assembly GCF_032717465.1 of Coenobita brevimanus. Classification (NCBI taxonomy): domain Eukaryota; kingdom Metazoa; phylum Arthropoda; class Malacostraca; order Decapoda; family Coenobitidae; genus Coenobita; species Coenobita brevimanus. Next base: position 15,238,978 of record NC_136961.1, on the reverse strand, counting down.
ATTAACTCTCCTTCTCTTACTGGCTCCCTTCAGCCTCTGTCTCTACGCCGCACTGTTGCAACTTTATCTCTTTTCTATTGCAACTTCAATGGTCACTGCTCCTCTGAACTGTGTGCCTGCATCCCTCCACCTCTACTACGGGCGCGTAGCTCCAGTCTAGCAACAAACTCTCATCCTTTTTCTGTCCAACTCTCTAATGCAAGAGTTAACCGTTACCCCAAGTCCTTCATTTATGGAACAGGTCAATTCTGGAACCGTCTCCCACTGTCTGTATTTCCTACTTCCTATGATCTCCAGTCGTTTAAACGCAGTGTGTCCAGGCATCTCGAAATGATCGGATCTTGAAATTGGCACTCTTTTGTAGTGTTTTTGTTATTTTTTCTTGGAAGGAACAGTTTGCAAGCTCCTGCCCTTTGGTTCCTTCTTCCTTGCATTAAAAAATAATAATAATGTATTGTTATTCATTCTCCGGTGTTATGTAGCATGTGTGTTGATATCTGCCTGCTGGCACAAAACTGACAGTATTTCGAGATGTAAGACAAACTTGGACATATTCACCGCATAGCCTAGGATATTAGGTCACCAAGCACCATTAATAGAAACCAGATTACTAGCTATAATGAATAGCCCTTTAAAAGCGATACTACCTTCTACACACACACACACACACACACACACACACACACACACACACACACACACACACACACACATCCGTTGATCACCATAACCTCGCACCCTCTAACCTCTCCAACGGCATTTCTTTACTTTCATTTAATACCTCTTGCGTTTTCACACCAGGAGAATTTAGCATCTAATTTTCTCTCTTAATATTTCCTATATAATATGCGTGATTACATTCACTGTAATTACTCATGCAAGCTACTCAACCTTACGATAATGATACTATAGGATCTATATGTGCATGCCAGGTGACAATAGTGTTTTGGTGGAGCAGACTTTATAGTTGTTCGAAAAGATAACAATCGTGGCCGATGATTGCTTCACAAAAGCTAGCACATAAAACCGCCTTCGGCAAGAACACTTACTGTTGGTTTCAGTTCCCATCCACCTGTTTCTCTCACAGATTCCACACTGTTTAATTTCTCCCTGCTGGGCCTATTTTCTCTTTGTACCTATTATCCTTACGGATTTATCTTCACTTGTGAGCATTTTCCATATGAACTTAGCTTTCCCTATAATCCTCTTTTTCCCATGGACCTACTTTATCCAGGGATTTTTTTCCCCATGGGCTAATTTTTACCATGGGCGTATATTATTTATGCACCAATCTTCCTCCATGGACGTATTTCTCTGACCTCTTTCCTCTAAAGGACCTATTTTCCAGTTGGATTTATTTCACCATGAATCTGATTTCCCTCGTGGATCTGTTATCCCAAGGTCCTATTTAACTCATAGATCCATTTTCCTTTTATGGACCTGTGTTTTCCCCATGTGGCAACACCAAATCCGCAAATGGACCTCTTTTTACCCACTGGCCATATGTTTCTTCTTGGGCCAGTTTCACCAGGGACATACTCCACATCGACCTATTTCCCATCCACTCACTCAATGTAGAGCGATGCCATATGAGCTGTACACTGAGTGACAAGCCAAATGGTTTCCTGTACTCAGGAAACCATTCACTACTCTGGGTGGTAACCATATAACCGGGGTTTCTGGCAGGGTTAAGTGTCCCCCAGATTCCCCTATCCAAAATCACTTAATTATGGCAGTCGTTTCAGTGAGCCTCGGAGGGTCAAATACCTGCCCAGGGCCCCAATCAAATGGGCAGATTCGTGTGGCTATGTGGAATGTGAGAGGTGTGAATGAGGAGAGCAAGAGGGTGGAAGTGGTGAATGTGTTCAAGAGTGCGAGATATGCTGTGATGGCATAGTGTGAAACGTACATGAAAGAATGCGAGGTGGAGTGGAAGGGTGTGAAAAGTGTAAGATCGGGAATAAATGGGCGAGGAAGATGTAAGGAAGGAGTTGCTCTATTGATGAATGAGGTGTGGCAGAGTGGAATGAGAGACTACAAATGTGTCAGCTCGAGGTGTATGTATGTCAAGCTCATGGTAGATAAAGTAAAAGTGGCAGTAATTGTAGCCTATGCACCATGTGAGGACAGGAGTGAGTGAGAGAAAGACAGGTTTTGGGATAAGCTGGGTGAAGTAGTGGGAGAAATGCCCAGGAGCTATAAAGTGATCGTGATGGGGATATGAATGGAAGAGTAGGCACTGGTCCTGAGGATGACATAATGGGTTGTTATGGAATACCAGGAGAAAATGATAATGGGAAGCGACTAAAGGATATGTGTCAGGAGAGGAGGTTGTGCATTTGTAACTCGTATTTCAAACACAAAGATGCACATAAATATACAAGGTATAGAGGAAACGGGGATCGTGTTGAAAGAAGCCTGATTGATTACGTGCTCGTAGAGAGGTCGATGATCGGAATGGTTGCTGATACGAGGGCCGTGAGAGGACGATGTGGAGGTCCGTCAGATCATATGAGAGGAGTGAGGTGGATCAAGAGAGAAAGGAGCAGTCAGGGAGAAAGACTGAAAGTTGAGAAGTTGAGGATCAAAGAAATGGCTGATGATTACGGGACCAAAGTAAAGGAGGAGTTAGAATCAGTAAACTGGAACGAAATGGATCTGGACAGCCTGTGGAATGCATATAGGGATTGCTTAGTTAGGAATGCTAAAGTGGTGTGTGGTGTGCCAAGAGTAAAAACAAAGAAGAATGGTACGGCATGGTGGGATGAAGAGGTTAAGACAGCAGTGGAGGAAAAGAAGTGGCTAAAGTGGTTACAGGATAGGGGTTCAGTTGAAATAAGAACTGAGTATATTGAGAGCAAGATGCACGTAAAGAGACTAGTGAAGAGGAAAAAGAAGGAGGTAAATGATGATCTGGGAAGAAAAATTAATGCGAACTACTCTGATAATTGGAAATTATTCTGGAAAGAGGTGCGGAAATGTAGAAGTGAAAGCAGAAAGAGATGTGATGGTGTGAAGGATGCAGGTGGTAGATTATTAACCAATGGAGATGAAGTAAGGACAAGATAGAAAGAATATTTTGAAAGCGTGATGAATGGAAATAGAGAGAGCAGAGCGAACGTAAACATGATTGGTCTTGGGGGTGTGCAGAGAAGGAATGCAGTGCCAAGAGACGTGACACTCGCACAGGTGAAGAGTGCTGTGAAGCGGCTGAAAAATGGAAAGCAGCTGGGGTTGATGAGGTGTATGCAGAGATGCTTAAGTGTAATGGAATGAGTGAAATGAAGTGCTTGTTGGAGATATGTAAGAAGGCATGGATGAGTGAAACTGTGCCTGCAGAGTGGAAAAAGGCTGTGATTGTACTCCTGTACAAAAATGAAGGTGAGCGATGTGAGTGCAATAATTATCGTGGCATAAGTTTACTGAGTGTGGTAGGGAAGGTATATGGAAGAATTATTATAGAGAAAGTAAGAGAGATATCAGAAGTCCTAGTGAATGATGAACAGGGTGGCTTTAGGATTGGCAGGGGATGTGTGGATCAAGTATTTGCAGTGAGACAGATAGCAGAGAAGGCTTCTGAGAAGGACCATAAGGTGTTTATGGCATTCATGGATCTGGAAAAAGCATATGACAAAGTAGACAGAGAGGGATTATGGAAAGTTTTGCGCATGTATGGTGTAGATGGTAACCTGCTAGGAGCTGTCAAGTGTTTTTATGATGGTAACGACGCATGTGTGAGGGTTAATGGGCATCTAAGTGAATTGTTCACGATCGGTGTGGGCGTGTGACAAGGTTGTGTAATGTCCCCATGGTTGTTCAATATATATATGGATGGGGTGATGAGAGAAGTAAAAACATGAGTAATGGAGAGAGGGATGGCATTGGTAAATAAATGGTGATGGATGGAATGTCTCAAATTTGTTGTGTGCTGATGATGCAGTACTGCTTGCAAGTACCGGACAAGAACTCGGTAGGCTGGTGCAGAGTTATGCTGATGTCTGTGAGCGCTGTGCCTTGAGAGTAAATGTAGAAGAGTAAAGTGATGGTTGCTGAGAGAAGGTGACTCCAAGTGTGATGTTACATTGAATGGAGAGAGACTGGAACTGATGAGAGAGTTCAAATACTTGAGTACAGTGATAGAAAAGAGGGGAATATGTGCAAAAGAAGTTGAAAGTAGAATGACACAAGGAAGAAAAGTAGCTGATGCAATGAAGGCCTTGATAAGATACAGAGGCTTGAGTGCTGCAGCTCCAAGAGGCTTACATGAAGGAGTGTTAGTGTCAACTTTTTAAAACATATGGATGTGAGACTATGGTGTGGCATGAAAATGAAGAGTCAAGAGTAAGAGCAATGGAGATGGGACTGCTGAGGAATGTATGTGGAGTACAGAGAGTGGGTAGGATACGAAATAATGTGATTCGTGAAAGGTTCGGAGTGAGGAAGTCGGTGGACACCAAAATCGAAGAGAGTGTACTAGGATGGTATGGTCATGTGGAGAGAATGGATAACAATAGAGTGGTGAAAAAGGTATATCTGAGCGAATTTGAAGGAGGGAGGAGGAGAGGTAGGCCAAGGAGAAGGTGGAGATATATGGTGGATGAGTGTGTGAGGAAGAGAGGTTTGGAAGTCGGTGAGGCTAGGGAACTGACAAGAGATCGAGCTGGCTGGATGAATGTTGTGAGGAGAAGTGCATGATCAGGGATTTTGGCACCCCTTTTTAACATGGCAGCGTCCGATTTGACTCAAGCGGATAAGTTTATGTGAAGCTACAGAATGTAGTGAATGTTTTTGGCATATCCGATCGAGCCAGGATTCCGTCGGCTTGAATGATGAGTGAATGGAAGCGTGGCCCATTTGATTGGGCAAGTTTGGGCTGTCTGGACATTGCTACTCCTCACCCTGCCCTAGGGTGGGAAAGGAGGTTTTGATGATGATGATGATGATGACATCTTGACCTGTATGTCTGTCCACTAGTATTATGCAATATTATGTTGAATGTGTTGGTCAAATACGTAGTATTATGTTAATCTTATTTAATTAATCTTATATTTGTAATCCATTAATTCGTCTCTTTTATTATTCTGTTTTCTGTAATCATACCTTCTAATATTTCCTCACTCTTCACACTGCTCGGCACCCATAGATCGTTATCTGCCCTGCTTGCCTCCCATGATGCTTCAACTCTTTTTTTTTTTTTTTTTTTTTTTTTTTTTAACTAGTTGTGGGGATAACTAGTTGTTGGGAGAGGCCATCTTAGCCGAGGGGTAAAGGTCTTCCTATCATCTACTGGTGAGGGAGTATTGGTTAACAAGGGCAGAATTGCCCTGGAACCTGCGGCGAGGCTCTTGTTTCAAACAGTTTGCCATAATAAGTAACTAGCCTTAACAGGGAGATCCACTACCCAGATTCTGGAGGTTTGCGCCACAATTGGTGTCAGCTGACAGCACATTTGGATTCTCCATGTCAAATAACCTTTTATGGCACCATGGGACCAATTGAATGTCTCAATAGAAGTAAATTAAGCACTTTTACTAAAGTTGTCACTAGATGGCGCCACATTAGGTGTCAGCTGATGGCAGACTTGAATTACCTTAGCTGCTTAGTTGCTACCACTTTATGTCTCCAAAGGTCTCCTTTTAACAAAACCGCTAGAGGCAGGCCACTGACTGACCTGCTGGCTATCGCCGCAGGTAAAAACAGGCTATCCTTTGAACGTGTACTCGTACTGCATTAGTCTGTGAGAACGCGTGCGCGCATGTGCATGTGTGTGTGTGTGTGTGTGTGTGTGTGTGTGTGTGTGTGTGTGTGTAAGACAGAAATTGACTGGTAGCTAAATTTTCTATTTCCTAGTTACACTTTTAAACACCCTAATATATGAAATAAACTGGACTCTAAATATCGTGTCAGACCGCAAGTAGCCTCTATTTGGCACCACAGTATCGTCTCCTCAGCAAGTGTTTAAGAATCTTGCCATGCACCCTGAAGTGAGAAGCTCCGTATCCTGTTCAAGATACTGACAGCAACACTCCGTATGATTTATATTAAATATTTTTGTCATGCATGCATAATGCGAACTACATTACAGCCCCGCTTGTTGAGTCGTGTCCCCACTCTTTCAGACGTCGTTTCCAGCGGACGATACATAATTGGAACAGGAAACTATCTTTATCGATTCACTGGAAGGAGGCTCTGCTTTATTACTCCCAACACGCTTAAGCTGTAAATTGTGTGTGTGTGTTTTTTTTAACAATTTACTGTAGAAAATATGTCATAAAAATGCATATCCTGTCTCCTCTTGAATCATATAAACTTTATGAACACTGTGATATACTGCGTCATTAACCGAGGTGTGATTAGCCTGGTGTTGGGGGGGGGGTAGCCTCCCAAGTCACAACTCTATCTCACCACGGCCAAACAGCGCCACACAAGAAACTCTCCATGGATCCTCACGACAAGCTAGCATTGCGCGGAAGGATATTAGAAATGATGGAAAGTGATGTCACCTAGCCATATTGCAAGATAAATTGGAATTATTCCCAGTGCGATTTATCACTGGATAAGGAGATTGGAGGAAGAGGGTAACTTTAAAGATCGTCCAAGACCTGGAATCGCTCGGAAAACAACTGCTAAGGGCGACCAGAGAATACGAGCAGCCATCAACAACGACCATTTCACCGACACCGTTGCAGTGAGAGATGAGCTAAATCTTCAAGACTACTGTCTATTTGCTGTGACAGATTGTGAGAAGAATGCAAGAATGGGGTAACACCACTTCCGTTACAAAGACAAAGTTTACCGACCGACATCTTCGACTACGCCTTCAGTTCGCACAGGAACAAGCACCCCTGGACCTGCCTTCTGGGGGACAGTCATATTCTCCGATGAGCAGTCTGTCTAGTCCTCATTGCATGGGAGACTTCATTACTAGAGAAGGAACACAAGGTAACCAGTTATAAATGAATTTTATTGATCTGTCAGCACATTGTAATATAGATGATTGTTGTATCAACATAGTCATTGTTGTTGGCTTGCTACGTCAGCCTTTTCAAGGTATGTCAACACAAAGAATCATCGAAATACAAGTAAACACATTCCCAGTGTTACTGACAATTAACATTCACGGCATTATTGACCTGTTGTCAACGCATTCACAATAATGACCTGTTAATTCAACATTCACAGTATTACTGACTTGTTATGTCAACACATTCATAGCATTACTGACTTAACCTACGGAAATGTTGACCTGTTACAAATAAACACATCAGCTTTACTGTTTACTTTTTCTGTAAATGCATTCATCGTATCAATGTACATTCTATCATCTATAAATATCGACACCTAACACCCGGAAGAGGTGAGCACAAAAAACTGGCCTCCATGCCATCCAATCCTCCTCTACTGTACCAGAGTTCCTCCCGTCCAACTTACACCACATTTATTCACATACCTCCTCTCCAACACTCCTCCTCCTCCTCCTCGGTCACCCCTGCTCCACTCCCCTTCCCCCCCACACGCATATTTACCAAGTGAATACTGTCTCTCTCCAATTTCGTCACATGTACAAAGCATCGTGTATACTTTAACACTTTGCAGCTTTTCCAACATAAACACCACAACACTCATTTCTCTCTCTCTCTCTCTCTCTCTCTCTCTCTCTTTCTCTGTCTGTCTGTCTGTCTGTCTGTCTGTCTGTCTCTCTCTCTCTCTCTCTCTCTCTCTCTCTCTCTCTCTCTCTCTCTCTGGGGGCGCGGTAGCACAGTGGTAGCGCGCTGAGCTTGTGATCGGGAGGTCGCAAATTCGAGCCTCCCCCGGGCTACCGTTGCCGGGAGGGGTAGCGCCCTCCTGTAACCCAGCGGGGCTATATGGCCTTAGTTGCCTAGCTCGGGGAATTCATTTCTCCATTTCTCTCTCTCTCTCTCTCTCTCTCTCTCTCTCTCTCTCTCTCTCTCTCTCTCTCTCTCTCTCTCTCCGTGCACATGATTTGCACGTTTCTCTAAGATAACCTAGCCACTCAGCCCATTCATTACTTGTCTTTCCTATTATTCTGAACAATATTTCATGTTCCACAGGTATGCCAGACAAGATATTTACGAGGATGCGAGAAGTGGCCACATTACCCGTAACCTTTGGGAGTGAGTCTGGCTGCAAGGTGTTGGAGCGGTAACTAAGATCGAGGGAATATTCACCATGACCAGTATTTTGGGATACTGGGGGAGGTGTCGGTACAGCTTATGCACTCCCTTTTCCTGGGAGAGTACTTTTCATGCAGGACAACTGCCCAGTCGATACCCGCAGAACCGTCAGAATGTAGTTTGAGGAACAGTCAGATATACATGTACTGACTTCAGCACCATTGAAAATATCAAAGAAGACATCGTCAACGTGTGGAGGCCTGCGCAGCAGAGGACATCACAGCAATTTAATGAATCACGCGAACGGGTGGGAAGTGATAAGAAGAAAGCCTCAGTCTGTATACAAACACGTTGCCCCTTTACCACAAGGCTGCAGAGCGTCATCGAGAACCAAGGTGGAGTGTTAAAGCTAATAACTGTATTTAAATGAACGGTACTGTAACATTAAAATATATATCTTTTTACAACAAGGATTAGCTGTAAGAAAGTGTGTTCACTGTTGTTTCTGTGGATGTACATTCCTACATGCCATTTATAGTATACTTGTTAACAGTGGTAAATTACTTTTACAAACAGATGCAACGCTACACATTTGCAACCCTCAATCTGACCAGGCATACACCCCCCACTTCCCTGCACACCTTACCAAGCGCCTAACGGTCCTCACCTCGCCTCCCTCTGCATAACACAGTCATTTAAAAAAAAAAAGTAGTTTATCCATGGTTAAAAAAAAAAAAATAAACATTTTTTAGGATTACCTTTAACATTCCTTGCGCAGGTCGCACTGATATCTGAGTTTATTTTTTTTCCTTTTCATTATTTTCAAGAAAAAAATAGACAGCATTCAATATATTAAAAGGCACCAGTTCACCATAAGACACAAAACTAATGTGACATTTCAGAAATGACTCCATAGTTAATGCTTTCTGAAATTTGCTCCGGAAACGAAAATCTCTACGCCACCTTTCTTGTTAATCCCAGTGATAAGAGAACCCTCATTTGACTTCGTCAGATGGAGGGTAAAAAGGAGGAAGAGGAAATGCGAGTATTTGGACATTGGTCTACTAAGGTTTCTAGCTGATACTATACTCATTTTTTTTTTTTTTATTTATCGAGGCGAAGATGCACTTGACAGGTTGGTGATGATTGGCTGAATGCAACATGTCCGAATAAAATATACCAACCCAAATTTCCCCCTCAGACATATGATGTCAATTAATAATGCTGTGAAGTAAAGGGATTATGAAGTAATGCTGTATTCAGTCAATCATCACCTACCTGTCTAGTGCATCTTTGCCTCGATAAAAAAAAAGCTGATTATAGGTTTCGGTTTATCACTGCATTAGGCAATCGTTCATAAAACTAATTAGATAAAAATAAAGAAGTTCTCTACTCAGCAACACCTGTTGAATGCGTTTAATTTGCCAAATAAGTAAACTGATGGAGGAGATGAGAATCGGGGGTTATCGTACCTTGTCTATCCATAAATATTACATGCCATTATTTGATTATTTGCCTCGCAACACACATCTTTGTCTCGCTTTCCATCGGAATGTATTACTATGTGCATGGTGATTCACAAAAAGGATATATTTATGAACTCACTGTTGAGGTTTTCTACCCATTACATTTTTTTGCACACACACACACACACACACACACACACACACACACACACACACACACACACACACACAGAAAACAAGTTGTTCTCAAGTTCATCCACAATAGTCCTTGGGTACTCTTAGCTGAGTGCTTAAGATCTTGCAATGCACAGCTGATAAATATATTATTTGAAAACATAACGTCTGTGAACTGTTAGTCTGTGTGGGAACAGAGGATGATTAGTAGTTGTATTTTCTTATGGCCAGTGTATTGCTCTGAAACACCGTGATTTATTAAATTAACTGGAGATAGAAATATTGTGTAGGCCTGGAATTAGCCATTATTTGGCACCACTGCGTCGTCTGCCCAGCTTGCTATGCACACTGTGGTGTGAAGTCCCGCATCCTTTTCAAGATACAGAGATACAACGTGCGATTTTTATCACCAGCATTTAGAAGGTGGAGCGACGATGTTTTTGCCTGCCTCTGAGAGAGAGAGAGAGAGAGAGAGAGAGAGAGAGAGAGAGAGAGAGAGAGAGAGAGAGTGTGTGTGTGTGTGTGTGTGCGTATCTGTTCCCATTGTATCTCATGAACGGCTTGAACAATCAACATGAAATCTTCAAGGAATCAAGATGTGGCCAAAATTTTGGCCGAGTTCGAAGCTGGGCGCTCGGGGTCAAGGTCAAGGTCACCAAAATGGCTGCCAAAGGTCAACTAGCTTTTATCGCCCGCCATAAGCATCATTATTTCTCATCAACGGCTTGAGCTATCAAAATGAAAAGCTTCAGGTTATCAAGATATGGCCAAAATTGTGGACTTGGTCAACAGCATATTATGAAGGGTGATTAGCACTGGGCTCCAGAATATTTTTTGATTTTTCATTATTAAAAGTATTTGATGCATGGATAATGAATACTAACTATATTAGATTCTTGATTCTCCTGTCTTATCCCCACTCTTTCATATAATTTGGGCGATTTACAAGCTCATTTTAATAATAAAGTTGCTTTCCCTGTTTGCGCAAACGTCCCTGTGTGTGTGGAAGAAGCTGAAAGTCATCTTGCTGTGATCCGAGCTTGGTCGTTGACTGTGTAGCCTGGTGGGCAAGGGTGGGTGGGGTGGGTGCGTTGGTAGGGTGGGCAAGTGGGCTTGATAGATTGGATGGATGAAACTAGTGAGTGTGGTGGGCACAGTGGGTGGATTGGACAAGGGAGGTGGGGTGCTCAGTAGGGTGTGCATGGATTGGTGAATGCAGTGTAGGTTGCTGGAGGAAAAGCCAGGAGATGGCCTTCTTGCACTGGGTGGATGAGTAGGTATATGGGTGGGACGGTTGGTGAATTGGTGGGCCGGTCGGAAAAATAGGTCGACTGAGCCATAGATCTGTGGGCTAAATTGGCCAATAGATGAAGTGGGTCCATGGGGATGTGTCCTTCAAGGAAGTGGGGTCCAAGTGGATACATAGGTCCAAAGGTTAGGAGAGAGATCAGTGAAGATAATAGGTCCATTGGTGAAAATGGGTTCTTTGGGGGAGGTGGTGTGTTTTCATGAAGAAAAGATAAGTCTGTGGAGAAAATAATGTTTCGTGTAACATAGTGGTACTTGGAAGGAAAACAAGTCCATATGGCAAACAAGTTCATAAGGAACATTGGTGATGCGAGGGAAAGGATGTCCATGGAGGAAAAATGGGCCCATGGTAGACAATAAATCCAAGGAAGAAAGTGGAGCAATAAAGTGGGTCCATAAGGATAATTCGTGACTGTGGAAGCTAAGTCAATAGTGGTATAATGGGTCCATCAGGAAAATGAGTGGTTGAGGAAGCTAGGTCCATGGTGGGAAATTAGGGTTTTGTGTTACGAAGGATCTGTGGGAGAAAGATCCGTGAGAGAAAATACGTCCTTGAGGACAAATCGTTTATGGGAAAAACACACCCTTGAAGGAAAATAGGTTTATCGTGCAAAAACAGGTCCAGGAGGGATGTGGGTCCAATGGGGAAAACGGGTCCAAAGGGGAAAGTAGGTCCAAAGAGAAACATGGATCGATGAGTTGGAGATATGCCCATTGTCGAAAATAGGAAGGAGGGAAGATGACCCCTATGAACTGTGGCTGGAAATGGGCTTATGTGTTGGTGTGGTCAGAAAACTGTATTTACTGGTTCAGTTAATGGAAGTTCCGGTTAATTACTGTATTACTAACATACAAACATTACTGAGTGTAGTTCCCAATAATACCATAATTATTTCAAGGTATTTAAACGATTTATGTAACAAAATTATCTCCTTCTTCTTCTAGGACCACCTGGTCGATTTTATGGAAATGTGATATGATTACACTACTCGACAAATTTCATATCTTATTTAGTGCAGATATGAGAATGGGTGTTCTGGGTTAAATTGACCGTGCTTATTACATTTATTATTTTAACTGTTCTCTATTACGCACATATTTTCTGAGATTTAGCCATGAAATTTATCTTCCACTAGTCAGAAATCAACATGTTCCTGTCGCCTGGTTATGCCGGAATATTTCTTTAATCAAGAAATATTAATTGGGATATGAAAGTAATATGCAGAAGCAAAATCAAGTGTATTATTCTACAATTGTATGTAAATCTCTCTGTGAAAACAGGTACTCATAGTATGGTTCCTGATTATTTCGTTTTGTGCTCTACATCGGTTTCCCGTGTCAGCATTCAGCAAAAGTCCGTCTTTATACCAGCGCCAGTTATACCTTGGTATCTTTGTTCCATTACCACAATATTCTGGTGAAAACGTTCACCCTGCTCGTCACTAACATCACCCAAGTTTGTTGGAAAAAACCAAGATGTGAGTGAAAAAAAATGGATTTTAAGGAACATGCAGCATCCAAGTACATGGTACGAAATCAGAAGCTTTTCAACAATTTCCACGTAATCATCACTGCGATGGCTGCCCAGAAAACCAGCACAAATTTTTTAATAGACCTCCAAGCCCTGAGTTCATCTGCATCAAGGTTTGCACCAAACTGACTGTCTTTAGTCAAGCTATGAATTTGTGGGCCAACAAAAATGTCTTCCATCAATTTGGCATCGCTAATCTTAGGGAAGACATTCTTTAGCATTCTTTAGGTGTGCGATGCCTGCAACTGTCTTATCTAAGTTTTTGAAGACATTTTTCATCAAGCCTAATGTGATGTGAAGAGGCGGAATTATATCTTCCGCTTGGACGAGTGGTTCTTTCCGTTCGTTGTGTACATCGGCTTCATGGGAACTTCGGGGAGATCTCTCACGCTGGATGTAGTGCCGCTGCTCATCACAGCTGTCCCATAAACACAGAAAGCAACAGTATTTCGTGAAACCTCCTTGGAATGCAAGAAGCATGGCTACAACTTTCAAATTGCTGCAGATTTTGCATCGGAAATTCGTCGTACTCAGTCAAAACGAAGAGTTCTTGCATCGATTCGTACATTTCCTTCACTTTAGGAGCTAAAACAAGTGGTATACTGGGTAAAATATTCCCACTGTGGTGGAGAACAGCCTTCAGACCTGATTTGTTGGAGTCAGTAAAAAGTCCATTCCTCAGGATCATGAATCCTTACCAAGGCTTCGAACAAACCTGCAGCATTTCTACGGTGGCATACTCCTCCGCCTGACGAAAAACGTTCCAAATTTTGTTACCGCTGCTTGAAACTCGTCACCTTTGTGTCTGGATGCAACAAGTTCCATATCTGCAGTCTCGAAACGGGTAATTCTGAGAGTTGTTTAGATAAATTTAGGTCACGTACAAGGTCGTTAAGGTCACCTTGGGTGACTAGATGGGGTACTTTACCAGACGGCCGACATTGGAAGTCAGAATAATGGGTAGCTGCTCCAGATGCCTCTCCATCTTCATCCTCATCTGAAGTCTGGAATACACATTTATTTGTTGGTGGCCTAGGAATGGGAAATTCCTCCGTGTGATCGATCGGTGTATCATTAAATTGTGAGGCCCGTGAAAACCTGAGGACGAGGGCACCAGGCACACCCCAAAAATTCTCTTCTCGGCTAATTTTCACCATTCATAAGTGTATTCATCGCCATAAAACCTACATCATCGTCTTTGTCGATGTTTTTTCCAGCTGATAAGCATGAAAAAAAAAGGGGGGGAAATCAAATACTAGCGCCTTAAGGCGAGGAAAATATATACTTAAGCACAGTATTATTAATGTGCTAGTATTTAATTTCCCCCCCTTTTTTTCATGATTATCAGCTGGAAAAAACATCGACAAAGACGATGATGTAGGTTTTATGGCGATGAATACACTTATGAATGGTGAAAATTAGCCGAGAAGAGAATTTTTGGGGTGTGCCTGGTGCCCTCATCCTCAGGTTTTCACGGGCCTCACGATTTAATGATACACCGGTCATATTGCCGACGGTAAATCTTGACAAACAGTGTTTGCCAATCTTAATACCAATATAATGTAGATAAGCTGTCTTTGCAAAGGATTTGATCTTTCGTTTCTGCTTTTTTAGAGTGAAGTTTCCACATATATAACAGAAAGCATTTGGAACATTCACACATCACCGGTGCATTGTCAACCCATAAATGTGAATAAGAGTTATATTAAGCATAATGAATTCATATAGACATACCTTAGATAGTGGATTTAGACAACTGGCAATGAATACGTTGGATATTATCCACTGCATTTATAGAAGTATCAGAAACACAAATAAAATGGTGAAAAGAAGGACCACTGTACTAAAGGGATGCGTGTGAGTGTAGTGAGTTAAAAAAAACTGCACGTGCTGGAGCAAAATGAACATCATATAATTATGAAAAGAACGCCACGTTATTGCCTTATGATACCCATTTTTGTCTCTGAGATGAAATTCTTGTCGAACAGTGTTATTAGAAAAATGCACAATTCGTACACGTTCGTAAGTTATTGGACGAATATTCTTATATTAAGGCTTAGTAAGAAGACGTAAGCGAGACAGTGTTGGTGCATAGCCTATAGTATATTTGTGAAATGAATTCTACAAGGTCATGTAAATTACAAAGAATGTATCATAGTCGCCGTATGATATAGAGTGCAAATATTATACTATGTAATGATTGTTGTAGGAATATCATTTTAAAATTACTGAATGTTGATGTCGTGATGCTTTGCTCAGTATAACTCTCAGTCCAGTGTTACACAATAGTTTTTTAAGTTCATCAACATCAAATTTTGATTGGCCTACCTTCCTCAGACCCACGTTTTTTTCCAATTTTCCACAGCGCATACTTCCAAATACTTCTATTATTCCAACTCGGCACGCACGGAACCTCCTACACTCTTTTCGCCTCCCGCTAAAGTTAGAACCTATTACTGAGTGGAGGTAGTGTATGATTAATTTCTACTTCTTTTGCAGAGTTCGAATGATCTGAGTCATCCCTGGCAGGTGCGGTCCTTGTCAGGTATTAAGCCACTCCTCCGTCATTGAAACTCTGAAACGAACGTTGGATGAGAGAATACCTGCAATAAGCATAGCAAGTCAGTCTCTGTCTGTCTGTCAGTACATATTTATCACTTCTACCTATTCTACTCACTTATACCTCCCTCTCCCTTTCTCCTCTTACCCTATCTTAGAGTAATACATACTCATTACCTCCACCCTTCATTGTTCCTTGTTTTCATTAAAATCCGGACATACAGAACTCGGACACCATCTGACTCCTTACACACTATATCTTACCATCTTCAGGCTGACGAGTTGCTGTTGAAGGAATGGAAAATTGGATAAAGGAAAGAAGTGACAAGGCAGCTCAGAATAAGGTAAGGTAAGAGTGAATTGAAGTATTGGAGATGAGGGATGGGAAATAGTCCTGTCGTGCGTGGCTGAGTTTTGCGTGTGTGTGTGTGTGTGTGCGTGTGTGTGTGTGTGTGTGTGTGTGTGTGTGTGTGTGTGTGTGTGTGTGTGTGTGTGTGTGTGTGTGTGTGTGTGTGTGTGTGTGTGTGTGCCAAAAAATTTTAATGGGTAGATAATGTCAATACTGAGTTTAAAAATATGTTCTTTTTGTGAATCATCGTTCACATAATAATACAGGCCGATGAAAAGCGAGAGACAGAGACGTATGTTGTCAGGTAAAAAGTCAAATAAGGGCATGTAACATGTATGGACAGATTGGGTATGATAACCCCCTTTTCACATCTCCATAATTGTACTCATTTGCCAAATTAAACACAGTCGACAGGTGTTGATCAGTAAAGGACTTCTTTAATTGTAACTGATTAGTTATGTGAACGATAAATGGAGGGAGAAATAACCGAGCAAAGGATAAAGGATGTGATAGAAAAGCGATTTAGATAGGCCCCTAATCATAGTCAAGTACAGCAATGGATATTACAGAACAAAATGAAAGAAAAGCATTCGGAAGTCGAATGCTCCAGAACATGCTGTTGGCCATGTCCAAAATTTTGGCCATAACTTGATACTCTGAAGGTTTCATAATCATAGCTCAAGCCGTTTAGGAGATGTAATTGTGCCAGAGGCGGGCAACTGATTCTTTTTTACCTTTGGCAGCCATATTGGTGACCTTGACCTTGACCTCGAGTGCCTATTTTCGAACCCTGCCAAGATTTTGGCCATATCTTGATACCCTGAAGATTTCATGATGATAGCTCAAGCTGTTCATGAGATATAATGGGAACACACACACACACACACACACACACACACACACACACACACACACACATACACACACACACACACACACACTCACACACACACACACACACACACACACACACACACACACACACACACACAGGCAGGCAAAAACATTATCGCTCCGCCTCATAGGGCGGGCGATAAATATATAATGATGCAGTATAAATAGCTTACTTAAACGAAAAGAAATACATTTTATAACTAGCAAAGGTACCCAGTGTTGCCCGGGACAAAAAGATGAACACTAATCCTATTTGTCCTAGTTCAGTCTTTCTGCTCCGGAAAGACCATGTACCAGTACCTCTTATGCCTTTGAAGAGGGATTATAGAGGTCCAGGAACTTTCTATTTCAACTTTTGCAGACTAACGCACAGCATTTGTGCCCACTTCTTTACTAATACCGGTGACCTGAAATAACCTCTGAGGTCAACCTGACATAGCTTATGTCCAAACTGGAGGTCATGTGAGTCTCCATGCCAAAAATTTGGCTACTGGGTCCAGTCGTTCAAGCGTGTATTACCAGTGACTTCAAATGGCCTCCAACCAATTGACCATAATGGCCTCCAACCAATTGACCTCGGAGGTCAACCTCACATAGCCTAGGTACGAACTGAAGGTAATGTGAGTCTCTATGCCAAAAAATGGGCTGCTGGGGTATCTGGCGTTGCCGAACACTACCTGTAACCTCAAATGACGCAGATCTGAATTTTGTCACCCCCTCTCAAAACAATCCTTAGGTCACCCTGATCCAGAATATATGTGGGTCTGGGGGTCAGTGGCCCTTGGTTTGGCGTGATTGAAGGACAAACAACAAACAAACAAACAATGAGGCTTTTTTATATATATAGATATAAACACATGGCCATGGTAAATCAATCCATCAACACAAAGGCTAATATGACATCGTGGGGAAAAGCACAAATCATCAGCAACAGTTAAAATTTATTGCAAATATAGGGGAATCAAAGTAATATGAAAGGGAAAGAATAGAAGGGATATATATGTGATATTTACATAGTCACTGCAGCAGACATATCGCCAAAACGAATTAGTATAAAGAAAAGTCATAGCAAAAATGCTCTTTAGTATATCCAGTATCCATAAAATTACATCATAAGAACACAAGTGAAGTCCATCCTGTATGAACACAGGAAATGCAATAGCAATGCCTCGTAACAGCTAAAGAATGTTCATACTATTAGTTGAGAGTCCACACGTTTTCACACAAATCAACACTAGATTATGGGTGGAGTGTTTTGTGGTTCTTTATTTTTAGTACAGTCTCACTCAATTTTCCCCATGCCACGCAGTTTTCTTCCCCTCAGTATCAGGTTACAAGTTCTTCCCAGTTCAAGTCGTAACCTCGAGGTTCCCTGGGCGCGACCAGTATCAGTGGCCTGCGGTGGTTGCACTACTCCCACCACAGTCCAAATTTCATGAAGCCTCTTCTGCATTCGCCGAACACAGCAATAAACTGCACAAACAGTAAAAAGAACTCCAACAAAAGAAACAATCATGGGGGGAAACACAAAGACTGGATGAACCCAAGAATGACAAAGAGCCAGAAGGAACTGATGAAGAACTAAATCACTTTATTGAGGAAGTCCAACATATGTAATTTCTCAGATATAATGGATAAATTGTCAGAAGAGAGGTCAAGGAACACATTAACAGGTTTTAAAAATTCATACATGTGAGAACGAACTGCATCATGATGACGTGTAGGGTGGGGAACCACAGATTCCGACCTGATAGCACAATAGCCGGGTGCTCTATACAAACCATTAGCAAGAACCTAACGGACAGCAGCATTGGGACAGATGACATTAGCAGATTCTGGGGCACTGAAAAAGAAATATTAGACATGACCGAAACAGCATGATGCACTGGATGCTTAGGGCTGGAACAAAGGAACAGACAGACTATACGGAAAAATTAAGAATCAGAGCAGATTCACAAAGAGCAGCACTACCAGGAAAAATAGCAAGGAGATAGGCAGGGAACAGATGAGAAGCAGGTATGAGCAAAGAACATTGGCTGAAGTCATCAGAGGATGTAAACACAACAAAAACATGATCGTGAGATAAAAAAGAAGTATTCAGGTGAGACAGAAGCTTGGAATTGGGAATTATTCAATGAGAAGGGAAATGGAACAATGCGGAAAAAGTCGAACATAACAGAAGAATGGAGTGGAATGTGAACAACAATGGCAGTAGAAAGAAAGGTATCCTCAAGTACAGGATAATATAGTTCTAAGGAGGACAATGGAAAAACCAGAGATGGTTCAAAAGTAGAATGGGCCCATTCCAGCACGGAACAATCAAAAATTGACACCAAATCCAGTGTAACACGACCACCAGTGGCATCAACTAGGAGGCGAACGAAGGCTGTGACCTGGGAAAGAAGAGAGCCTAGGGAAAGTTGGAAGCTGTCAAGGTGCAACATCACATATAGAAATTCAGATACAACATTAACTTTTGAAGACTGCTTCTATAAAACGTCCGAAAAATGATATAGAGTTGTTGTCACATCGTTGAGATATGCAGTAATTTCCTGCAACATGGAGTGATGAGCCAGGAAAACTCTTATTTTGAGAGTCTAGAGCATTAGTCAAATCATCAAAGCTAGATTTGAAAGCAGAGAGGTCACGGGAAGTAGCCATACCATACAAACCACCCAAGATTTCTCCACCGAGATCGAAGAAACCATGCTAAACACGAGAACGACCTGCAGGTGTCTGACTTGAAAAAGTGTTGTTCAGATGAACAAACAGTCCGCAGGTCAGAGATATTAACCACTCGGCCACTTTCGGGCCCCTCGTGCTTGTTCCTGCAGAGGGCTGTCGTGCCGCGTGCTCGCTTTCTCGTCCTTCACACTCGTTTCCTCGTGCTTCTCACTCGTTTCCTCGCGCTTGCGCGCGGATTGCGATGATTTCAGGTAATCCGAGTCACGTTTATGTGCTGTTCTAGTCTAACGTTATCACTATCGGCCGTCAAGGCAACATCGAAGGGCCCATGATGGTCGCTGTTCTAGTCTAACACTGTCACTTGGATTTTTTGCAGCTGACCAATTGATTGTGTTATTTGCAGCTTCGGGAATGGAACCCAAGTTGTCCGAATGCAAGTCCAAAATAAACACACAGACACACGGCTACTGCTATAGTATATTTTAGTTGTAGCTACGGGGAAAAAATTCTACGGAGATCCTATGCCTGGCGCCGCGAGCGGCATTTTTTGGTCAAAATGTGGCCACTCATTAAATATAGTAAAAGTTTTTCAGTCGTGATGGGACCAAGTTTTTTCATATCAGCAAATTTTTTGCGATTTTTGTGCCGATTTTGGTGCGATTTGAATGTGTAGTTTCGGCTGCCCAAAATACACACACACACACACACACACACACACACACACACACACACACACACACACACACATGGCTAGTGCTACAGTATATTAGAAGGAGAGTTTGAGGGAGTGTCAGAGGAAGTAATAGAAGAAGACGGAGCATCTCCACGTGACTTCTCCAACACGAGGCCCCTCGGGGCATGCTTAAGATCATTCACATGGACCCATTTGGTATTGGAAGTTGATGGATCCCTGATCTCAAATTTGTTACCGTCACGAGATATATATAACGCGTTGTGGGCCAGTATTTTATCACCTAATTTATAACTACATGTATATGAACCAACATAACCTAAGTCCCCAACGTTAATGCTGATAGAAGATGTAGACTTAAGCTGGTGCTATATCAAATCCTCTTTAGATAAGGCCAGATTAGCCTTTACATACTGATTTACTTTCTGGAAGTCTGTCATTTTCACTTTCACACAATCATCCAAACTCTAGAGTTGATTAGGTTTCGATAATAGCATTCAATAGGGCAACTTTTTATCAAAATCCTTATAAGACAAAGAATGGAATATAGTCAGTGGATTTAGTGATGGAACAATTGATTGAGGCCGCAACTTACGAAATGCATTAATCTCAACTGGTGCTTTGAGAACTTCAGTATCTCAAGCACGCCAGCATTTTACGATTTTGCCTTTTGACAAGGCCGCTGGAAGCTGGATGGTTGGATATGACATTACATTTATTGATGATATACTGCTTACATATCTCAACAAGAAAACTATTGTTAAACTATGAGCTATTATCGGTAATAATAGTGGAGTGGATGATGTAGTGAATGGATAAGTGATGTGATGAATGAGGGCACGTGCAACAGTCTTAGCAGTCTTGTCTTGGAGAATTATGAGAACACAGTAATGTGAGAAATGATCAACCAGCACGAACAAATACTCTGCACCAGATTCCGTATGAGGTAATGTAAGGAGATAAATATAAAGGTTTACCATGGGAGTGATGGAATTTGAGATTTCAAAAGTGGAACAGGTAATCTGGTTGACCCTTCATGATGCTTACAGGGAACACAGGAATCAGAGTGGACATTTATGTCCATATGCACAGTAGGCCAAAAAATGAAAGACGTGCTTGTCTCAGACACCGATCCTTTCCCGGATTGGATGCATGGGGTGTGTTATGGATGATGTGGATTGCTGCAGATATCAAATCAGTAGGGCC
This sequence comes from Coenobita brevimanus, assembly GCF_032717465.1. Lineage (NCBI taxonomy): Eukaryota > Metazoa > Arthropoda > Malacostraca > Decapoda > Coenobitidae > Coenobita > Coenobita brevimanus. The sequence goes on along the minus strand of NC_136961.1, from coordinate 15,217,980 downwards.
AATTAGTTGATGTACCTCCCTGTTAGGTATGTCCCTCCAGGTAAGGGATGTCTTCCTACAAAAAATATCATTGTCTAACATGAGATCATTTACTGGCGTTGACAGGGTAGTTAACGATGAAGCATTTCTTGATTCTAGGAAATACTGTAAACTTCCTTAGAGCACAGAGGGTCTATGCACTGACAATTATAACGCACATCTGAGGTTAGAGGGGTGTAAGAAACATCATTTGGTTGACACGGTGAGATTGCTGCGGTTACTTGACATGAAAGAGTATCTGCAAGTACATTTGATTTACCAGGCACGTACTCAAAGCTTGAATTGAAGTCTTAGATAATAACTGACCATCGTGCCAAAAGACATGTAAGAGTTCTTCCTTTTAATAAATCACAAAGTGGGAAATAATATGTTTGGTTATACTGGATATCTGCAGATTATACCTCAGAAATGTTTGAGAAACCAAACAACTGCTAAAGCCTCCCAGTCAGCTACACTGTAGTTACATGCTGCGATATTTAGGGCACGACTAGCATATGCCATTACACGTTTTTCCTTTGGTTGTTCAACTTGCATTAATACTGCACCAATTCCCACTCAAGATGTACCTGTACAAAGAGGAAAAGGTTTCATATAATCAAAGAATGTCTGGACTGGGGCATTAACTAGTGCTGTCTTCAGTGTTTCAAAACCATGCAACTGATCCTTAGTCAAGACAAAAGGTTCATTTTTCTTACGTAATCTAGTCAGATGAATGGCATGATTTTCCCACAGTGGGCAGAACAGGACCAAAGGGTGTTGAAAATTTACCTCACCAGGAAGGCACAGGACATTCACCAGATCCACACGGTGAAGGGCAGGATGCGACGGGAACTGGAAGAGTAGGCAGGTGAAGGCTCCGGATGCAGTAGGATGAGGCAGATCACACACATAGGTAGCCCATGGCATGCACTGCAAGACATGCAGGGCACCGGTGGGGTAGAGCTACCTAATGTGAGGCATAGCATATGGAACACCAAGGCGTCTCTTACAGGACAGGGTAGGGTTCACTGGCAACAAAATGGGTTTTATGGAGATTTATAGACGTTGAATTTCGGTTTCCACCCACTATGCTGCCACCACTATGTTACCAATTTGAGAGTCAAGGTTGATTCGAAATGATCACTGGGATTTCGACGATTGTATTGAGGACAAGATTTTTACAGATGGGCCCTTCCTGAGATCTGAAGCTGCACTAAATTAGGAGCCAGCGCACGCCATCTCTCTTTGAACTAAGATGACCTACTCAGCAGAACTATACTGGTACGCATAGCTCAGCATGCATTCTATCACGTTGGTCTCTCCAGCCTATATATGGCTATATAATGCTATACATTACACATTATTATACATACTCGTACACTAACATTTATATAATATTTAGTTTATAATGCCTAGTTTGTAAGACGTAATCATATCATCTTTCTTTTTTTTTTGCCTATCGACCATTGAGGCCGGAGCCCCTGGTCATTAAGGCAAAAATATATATATATATATGTATATACATTGACACATAGACACACACACACACACACACACATATATATATATATATATATATATATATATATATATATATATATATATATATATATATATATATATATATCCATGCATATGAACATACACACTTTCATGCACACGTGTGTATATATATATATATATATATATATATATATATATATATATATCTATATATATATATATATATATATATATATATATATATATAATAATTTTTATTTCATTATTTTTTGTATTTGTATTTGTATTTTTTTTTTATTTTTTTTTTATTTTTAACCTTATATTACTTATAAACAAACATACCTAATCTAAAGACCCTAAAACTATCCACCTAACAGACAAATCGCTAACCTATACTAAATCCTAAGAGACAAATAACTAGACCTACACTAATGGTAAAAAAGCCTCGACCAAGAGATCACCATCGACTGCAGATATGTAATGCCTTTCTACATTACGTACCTGCACTCATTACCTGGTGCCTGTCAGTCGAGGCACAACCTAATATAGGGGACATCAATATATGAAAGGAAACCAGACGAGTCAGGAACTCTTCCATATACGTCAGCTGTCGGCCCTAATTTGAATAACTCAAGCAAGATGGTATAATGTATTTACATAATTTGTACAAAAAGTGAAGAACCTCGCCCAGCAGACCACCATCGACTGCAAGTGCCCATTACCTTCCTATATTGCACACTTGCACTCATCAGCTGGTGACTGTCAGGCGAGGAACTTGGCTTAATGTAGGGGACATCTATATTAGAAAAAGATCAGTGGGAGGAGGAACTATTTCAAATATGTCAACTGTCAACCCTAATTAATATTACAATATATACATATTTACCGTTGATAAAAACCATAACCACACAGTAAAAAAGTCACATCACTCTGATCAGTCCGGTCTCTCTCAAGAAAGTCATCAATTTATCAGTCATAACAATGTCCTCATCACCCAGGATGGTGAAAAGGGTGATGGGGACGTCTACTGCGCCGCAGTAATTTATAAGTGAAGCACGTTCACGAATAAATCGCCGACAGCGCAGGATGATATGACTGATAGATAACACCGCATCACAGATATCACGGTGTGGCGGGAATCGTTTTTCCATATAAGGTTTCAGATGTGTTAATATGGTGGCATTAAGCCGTAAGCGAGCCAACACTTTTTCTTCCAGGCGACTGGGACGGTTGGCAGTGTCCCAGTCGCCCAGGTACGGCTTACAGGTTGGAATATTAAGTCTGGTCCACTGACCTTGCCACAGAAGATTTATTGATTTCTTGCCGAGAGAGAGACTCGACCGTAGATCACGAGGAACGTCCCAAGTCTCCTCGAGCTCTAGAACGACTTTGCAAGTAAGTCAGCCTGCTCATTGCCGCAGATACGATAATGACCAGGCACCCAGATCAGCGTCAATGACTTGTTGCATGAATGCAACTTATTAACGATGCGGCCCTGGATCTCGTGAGAGTCCGTAGTGCAAGATGCAATTGCCTAAAGGGCTGATTTTGAATCCGAAAATATGACAAATGAGTCATGCCTAGAACTGAGAGCATAGTCTATGGCTTTGTCAATAGCAAAAAATTCGGAGGTAAACAGCGATGTATGAGTCGGCAACCGATACCTGAGGGCACATTCAGTCGACCACACACTTGCACCCACACATGCACTCGACTTGGAGCCGTCGGTGTACAAGTGGTGGGACCCCAAGTGACGAATGATGACGTTACAAATCAAGTGGTGGACCTCCACCTCCGGCACCTTGGCCTTTGGTGTTGGGAGCCATGTAACATCAACTGTAAAGCCAGGTGGCTCCCAAGGCGCTATATTTTTGAACACCAACTTGTCACAATCACTGGGGTCCACACCAAGCTCCTGAGTCAGTAAGTGGAGGCGAACGGCAAGTGGCCGACGCACCCCTCGCACAAGATGGTGATATTGACGCAGAGGGGTACAGGCCACATTGCCGATATTGCTTTTCCTAAATGTCCTTATGCCGTAGGACAAGGCCAGATGTTCGCGGCGCATACGGAGTGGAGGCACATTCGCCTCCACTTCCTTACAAGCTACACGGGTACACCGGATGGCTCCAAGACACATTCGCAAACGTTTATTCTGTAACACATCCAATCCTTTCAGCGTGACATCGGATGCCGAGCCATACACCTGAGCACCGTAGTCTAGCTTTGATCGAATGAGGGACCTATACACCATTAATAAAAATTTTCTGTCGGCACCCCATGTAGTACCCGCTAGGTACTTGAGGACATTTACTGGCTTATCGCAACGAGCAAGCAAAGTATTAATATGAATTTTAAAGTTCAAACGACAATCACAATGAATTCCCAAAAACTTTATAGAATTTTGAAAAGATACTGCCTGATTATCCAAAGTTAAGCACAAATTAGGTACGTTACGAGTCGTAAAAACTACAGCAGCACACTTACGGACGGAAAACTTAAATCCCCACTGCAAGGCCCATTGGTGGACGGAGTCAAGGGCTGCTTGAATCCGCCCAGCCGAAAATTGTTCATTACGGGAGGCGTGCCATATTGCACAATCGTCAGCATAGAGCGAGTATTTAAGATTCCTGGGGATGGGAGCTGATGACAGAATATCATTGATCATAATACTAAATAAAGTAGGACTAAGCACACTTCCCTGTGGCACTCCGTCTTCCTGGATAAATATATCTGATGTTATGTTACGGGGCAATTTGACAGAGAAAGTCCTGTCCCTTAAGAAATTTGAAATAAAAATAGGCAAATTTCCTCTTAAACCATTAGCACAGAGCTTCATTAGTATACTGTGTCGCCATGTCATGTCATAGGCTTTATGGATATCCAAGAACACCCCTATCATGAATTCTTTATTGGCAAATGCCTCTGCAATACAATGCTCCAAATTCATTAAATGATCTAGTGAACTTCTGTATTTATGGAAGTCACATTGTTGAGCATTTAACAAATTCTTCGACTCTAAAACAAAAAGAAGCCTATTGTTAACCATACGTTCCATGACCTTACATAGACAAGAAGTCAACACAATAGGACGAAATGAAGTGGGATTCATAAGACGACCAGCCTCTTTGGGTATCGGTATGACGTGCGCAAAGTGCCATGGGTTTGGGAACGTTCGAGATGCCCAAATCTCATTGTACAATGCTAACATCCCAATCAGGTTGTCCTGATTAAGATGCTGGATCATACAGTACGTGATGGTGTGTGGTCCAGGGCTGGTGTCTTTACATGATTTAAGGGCAAGGAGCAGTTCATCTAGCGTAAACTCTTCGTTGTACGGGGAGTCTACGTCTTCTGTGGCAAAGTCTAATATCTGTAGCTCAGCCATGCGTTTATGATGTTGAAAACGAGTATCATAATTGGCTGAGCTACTTACATGAGAAAAACTCCTGGCGAGGATGTTAGCAACGTACACGGGCTCGTCATAGATGTTATTAATTACCTGCAGGGTCGTAATAGGTATGTATGGGCCTTTATTATTTAATATTCTTATAATGGACCAGACTTTACGTAATGGTGTAGTACGAGTCACCGTGGACACAAAGGACCGCCAGGAGTCACGTTTGGCCCTTCTTATTATTCACCTTGCCTCAGCCCGTGCTTGTTTTTATGCAATGAAATTTTCCTCTGTAGGCTGACTGTCAAAAATCCTGTATCTCCTATTGCGTTTTCTTAATGCTTGTCGGCAATCCGCTGACCACCAATGTGCTCTATGCTTCGCATGAACTGTACAAGTCTTGGGAATATCAGCCTCAGCTGTGTGTAATATGGATTTTGTTGTATTTTCGAACTTAACATCTATGGTCTCCCCAGATATATCTAAATTGGCGATCCTTGAGAAGAATCCCCAGTCTGCTTTCTTATAGTTAAATTTTGAAGGTGGAGGGTCCGAAACGATGTTGCGTGTATAAGAATGACAGATGGGTAAATGATCACTTCCCAAGGAGTCGTCATAAGGGTCCCATGAGAAATCTTGATGTATACCAGAGGAGGCCAAAGATAAGTCACCAGTACAATGATCTGCACGAGTCGTTCTACCATTGTTCAGAAGACAGAAGTTGGACTGTCGTATTAGGTAGGCTACTTGCTCCCCACGACCATCAATCCTCAAGCTACCCCATTGATAGTGATGGGCGTTTAAATCACCTGACACTAAATTATTCCCAGGCAGATGTTCAAATAGTGAATAGAAAGCATCACTATCAATGAGGCCATGTGGAGGACAGTACAGAGAGCAAATAGACAGATACGTGTTATTAAATTTTACTCTGCACGCGACAGCTTCCAGAGTAGAATTTAGAATCATTTCCGTTTGTGGGTGGGATTTATATGTGTAAATGGCAACTCCGTGACCTTCATATCTTCTATATGAGTGGTAGTGTTTGAACTTTGCAGGATCAGGATGATCCTCCAGGCGCATCTCCTGTAAACAAATAACGTCTGGCCTGTGTAGTGAAAGCAAGATTGCTATATTTGGTAACTTATTCCCGACACCTCTACAATTCCACTGTAATAGAGTGAATGTGGCAGTTTAAGATTTTCGTTGGGGGCCAGTGTGCTTGGCTTTTTTTGTTGCCCGCCAGCAGGTGCGACTACTGGGGGACCTATCCCGGTGCTTGTTTGTGGAGATCTCCATATTCTCGTCAATGACAAGGCTCCCAGACTCCACCGAGGAAGAGCTATTCTTTCTCTCCCTCGCTGGACCAGGAGCGGGAAGGACATGAGGACGTGACTGTTTGGTGAGGGTGGTTAAATCAATCTTGTCAGACTTGTCGGGCTTCGATTTTGGCTGCACTGACTGCGAAGGAGCAGCGGCAGCCTGAGAGTAGGAAGTAGCGACAGGGATGTCTGTTAGAGAGTTGGAATGTACAGGAGGCTTAGACTGAGAGGTAGGGCGTGGGGCATGAGGAGCGAATGTAAGGTCAGTCTGCGTTTCCACGGTGCACATCACGGGACGGGACACAACCGCCGATGCATAGGAGATATTAGGCTTGGGAGTTGCATGCAACTCCTTCACCTTCTTTCTTGCATCGTAAAAGGAAATGCCCTCGGTTGCCTTCACTGTGCAGACCTCTATCTCCTCCTTCCACTTGGGACAAGCCCTCGAGGAAGTGGAGTGAGAATCCTTGCAGTGAAAGCAGCACTCTGTCTCAGATGTACAGTGTTCAGCAGAATGTCCCACGGTCACGCACCTGCCAGGTTGGAAGCCCGACAAGCCTTTTCATGATGCCCATAAATCTGGCATTTTAAGCAACGAAGGAGGTTCGGGATGTATGGTCTTACGTTAAGAATTTCATATCCAATTCTGATGTCGGAAGGTAAAGCAACTTTGCCGAACGTTTGGACAACAGTGGCGGTCTTCGTTTTCCTGCCTTCCGAGAATCTAGTTATGAAACGTGCCTCTATAACATCCTGCTGAGCAAGTTCCTGTACGATCTCTTCCTCCTCCATGACCACAAGATCCCTGCAGGTGATCACACCTTTGCAGGAATTCATGGAGTGAGGGATCGTGGTCTGAACATCACAACAATGGAACTTGCTTAGTTTTAGCAAATCCTTTACCTGACTTGAGTTCCTAGTTATTACGAGAAGATCTCCACTCGCAAGTTTTTTCACTTGTTCCACCTCACCTGCACACCCATCAATCACCTTCTTGATGATAAAGGGATTGAGGCTGGACAGAGGAGTGGAACCAACCGCATGAATCTGTACAAACTCGGTGTTTTTTACATCGATGTCAAGAAGGGTACGTGTCTGGGGCCGTTCAGTCTGGGGGCAGTCCGTCCGTGAGACAGTCGGGGGTTGGTCAGGACTACCTCCCCCCCCTTGCACCAGGGGCATCCTCCATAGTAACCTCCCCCCTAATGGGGGAAGTGGGAAGAAGGAGAAAAGACGATCAAGGGACAAACAACCGGGGACCACACACCTAAGTCTGAGGATGCCCTCTCAAACCACTCCAGGGAGGCCTGACCTTGTTGATTCACGCCCCAGAGCGATCAGTGGGCAATAAGCAAAGATAAACTCAGTATAATGGTACAGACACCTACTGTACCTAGCTAGAGGGAGGGGAGGAAAATGAGTACTAACTAATCCTAACTTTATTTAAAAAATGCACTAGTGGCTGAGAAAAAACAAAAACTAATGACAGTGAGGCAGCCCTATGCTAGAGGAGAGCAAGAAAAACACGTCTTCACTCTCCGCGACCATGCATAAAAAGTCCATATCATCTGTAACACTAGAAGATTTAGCTCACCTCACTGCAACGGTGTCAGTGAAATGGTTGTCGTTGATGGCTGCTCGTATTCTCTGGTCGCCCTTAGCATTTGTTTTACGAGCGATTCCAGGTCTTGGACGATATTTGAGGTTACCCTACCTTGTACGATAAAAGAGGTACAAGGTAGGGTAGTGGATGTTGGAGTGGCCCTGGTGAGAGAGGATAGTGTTTGGAAACTCCCTGTACTGTTGTTTGCAGATGATACTGTGTTGCTGAGTGAAGACGAAGGGGAGCTGCAAGGCTTGGTGGATGAGTTTGGGAGAGTGTGTAAGAAACGGAATCTAAAGGTGAATGTAGGGAAGAGTAAAGTGATGGTTTTTGAGAGAGGCGAAGTCAGTGAATGTAAAGCGAGGTTGGATGGTGAGGAATTGGAAAATGTGGGTACGTTTAAGTACTTGGGTAGTGTGATGAGTAAGGATGGAGGTTTGGAGGGTGAAGTGCTTGAAAGGGTACAGCAGGGAAGGAAGGTTGCTGGTTCTTTGAAAGCAGTGATAAGAAACAGGGAAGTGAGCATGGAAGTGAAAAAGTTACTACATGACAGTATTGTGATACTATCTCTAACGTATGGAAGTGAAGCTTGGACGTTGTTGGAAGGACACGAGTCAAGAGTGAGAGCAGTGGAAATGAGTTATTTAAGAGGAGCCTGTGGAGTCACATGGAGAGACAGGCTGACGAATGAGGATATAAAGGAGCGTTGTGGTGTGGATGTGGATGTGATTGGAAGCGTTATGAGGAACACACTGAGGTGGTTTGGCCATGTGGAGAGGATGGAGGGTGAAAGATTGACGAAGAGAGTGTATGTGAGTGAGGTGGAGGGGGGAAGAGGGAGGGGGAGGCCGAGGATGAGATGGAGGGATGGGGTGGAGAGGTATAAGAGAGAGGGGGGTGTGAGTTGGGAGCAGGGCAGTGAAATGGCGGGGGACAGGGCGACTTGGAGGCGATTTGTTTGTGGCCACCCCAAACGGGATTGAGGCGTCTGACAATAGATAGATAGATAGACAGATCTTCCTTCGACCTCCTTATCCAGTGATAAACGCCACTGGGAATAATTCCAAGGTCCCTTGCAATATGGGTAGGTGACATACTACTTTCCTTCATTCCTAATATCCTTCCACGCAATATTAGCTTGTAAGAATCCATGGATAGTTTTTTGTGTGGCGCTCCTGTGTTGTGGTGAGCTCGAGTTGTGACTTGTGAGGGAACCCCCCAACACCAGGCCAATCACACCTCGATTAATGACGCAGTATATCACAGTGTTCATAAAATTTACAAGATGATTCGCGGGGAGAAGAGATCAGTATTTTTATGACATATTCTTCATAGCAAATTATTAAAGGCAAACACTTTGTAACGTAAGTGTGTTGGGATGAATAAAACAGAGCCTACTTCCAGCGAATTAATGCATATAGCTTCCTGTTCCCATTACGTATCATCCTACGGAAACGACATCTGAAAAAGTGGGGATATGACTTGACAAGCGGGGATCTAATGTCGTTCTATTATGCATGCATGGCATAAAATATTTAATATAAATTATGCGGAGTATTGCTGTCAGTTTCTTCAGCAGGATACGGATGGCAAGATTCTTAACACTTGCTGAGCAGACGATACTGTGGTGCCAAGTAGAGGCTACTTGCGTTCTGACACAGTGTTGAAAGTACAGTTTGTTTCATAAATTAAGGTGTTTTAAAAGTGTATACTAGCCAATAGAGAATTCAACTACCAGTCATTCTCTGTCTCACACACACACACACACACACACACACACACACACAGTTGCACGCATGAGCGCGTACGCATGCTTATAGACTAATGCAGTACGAGTACAACGAGTACACGTTCACAGGTGTTAGCCTGTTTTTAAATAATACTCCACCAGAAATGGATGAAAGGGAGGCCTATACAATTCAACTAAGAGGCCCTGTCCTTACAACTAGTTAAATAACTTAAATATTGCAACAAATTTTGAATTGACACGAATATAATATACTATATCATAATCCAATGAAGAGTTGAAACATCATGGGGGGCAAGCAGGGCGGATAACGATCTGTGGGTGCCGATCAGTGTGAAGAGTAATAGAATATTAAAAGGTATGAATACAGAAAATAGGAAAATAAAGGGGACGAAGGAATGGATCATAAATATATGATTAATTTAACAAGTTTAACAGAATATTGCGTAACACTGGACCAGCACATTCAACAGAATGTTCCATAATGCGTGGCGGACAGACATACAGATCAAGATTTTTTAATATATGACAATGTAACATTTATTTAATGATACACTAATGCCTAAGGCTACCACATACATTTATTTAAAAGACACCAATCTACGAACTGTTGTGGATTAACTCGAGGGGAACATGTTTGAATCATTGTGTGTGTGTGTGTGTGTGTGTGTGTGTGTGTGTGTGTGTGTGTGTGTTCTTACCTAATTGTTCTTACCTAATTGTATCTTTACAGGAATGAGTCAAGCTCGTACTGTCCTGTGTCTTAAACCATATTTATCGTACATATCCTTAAATTTGTGAATTGTTTTGGCACACACTATTTCATTCGGTAGTGCATTCCACTGATCAATTGCTCTGTTTGGGAAACTGAATTTCCTTACGTCTTTATCACCTCTCTTCTTATGCAGTTTTTTGCAGCGTCCTTTTGCTGATGCTTCCCCATATGTTAAGTAAACATTTATGTCTATTTTCTCCTTCCCTCATATGCCTTTATATAGCATTATCATGTCACCTCTTTTCCTTCTCTCCTGTAGTGTTAGTAGATTCAGTTTATTTAGTCATTCTTCGTAGCTTAGATCCCTTAAGCTTGGTATTCATCTTGTAGCGGCCCTTTGAACTTTTTCAATCTTGTCTATGTGTTTTTTGAGATGAGGACTCCAGACTACTGATACATACTCCAGGGTTGCTCTGATGAATGATGTTATTATCCTTCTTAGCATGTCTTCATTTATGTATGTGAATGCTATTCTCATATTTGCAAGCAGTGTATACATGTTCCGTACCTTCTCACTGATGTGGTCAGTCGGAGATAGTCTGTCGTTGATAATCACACCTAGGTCCTTCTCTCTTTCTGATGTGTGTAGGGTTTTATTTCCTAACCTATAATCCCAATCAGGTCTTTTTCCACTTTTACCAAACTTGATTACATGACACTTGTCCACATTGAATTCCATTTGCCATGTATTACTCCATTCATGAAGTTTATTTAATTCTTCTTGTAGCTCTTTACAAGAGTCTGTGTTAGTAATTCTCCTTTGTATTTTTGAATCATCTGCAAACATATTTAGATAGCTTTCATTTCCAGTGTTACTGTCTATGTTATTTATATACACTAAAAGCATGATTGGTGCCAGCACTGAGCCCTGTGGTACTCCACTAGTCACTTCTTTCCATGATGAGTAATTTCCCCTTAATACTGTTCTCATTTCTCTTTTTATGAGAAAATCTTGCATCCAACAATACAGTTTGCCTCGAATTCCTCCTTGATGGTACAGTTTCCATAAAAGTCTTTGATGTGGTACTGTGTCAAATGCATTCTTGAAATCTAAATAGATACTGTCCACCCATCCCTCTCTTTCCTGTATTGTGTCTGTTACTCTGTCATAGTAGCTCAACAGATTAGTAACACATGATTTTCTATTTCTGAAACCAAACTGTCTTTCTGTTATCATATTGTGTTCTTCTAGATGATTTACCCAAGCTTTTCTTATAAGCTTTTCTAATACCTTGCTTACAACACTGGTCAGTGATACTGGTCGGTAGTTGAGTGGATTTTGTCTATTCCCTTTCTTGAATTAGGGAACAATATTTGCTTTCTTCCAAATATCAGGTAGTTTACCTTGACTCAAGGATTTCTTGAAAATTAATAATAATGGTTTACTTAACTCCTTTGCACATTCTCGTAGCACCCAACATGAAATTTCATCAGGACCATTTGCTTTTCCTCTGTCTAATTTACTTAACTCCTCCTGTATTACTTTTTCTGATATTTGTATATCTGGTAGTATGTGTGGGCATGCATGTTCCACATAGTCCCTCTCAAAAATTTTTTATTCTGTAAAAACTGATTGGAAATTCTTATTTAGTGCTTCACAAATATCTTTCTCTTGTGTATAGGTGATTCCCTCGTCCGTAATGGATTGTATTTTATCTTTTACTTTGGTTTTGCTTCTGATGTAGCTGCAAAATAGCCTCGGTTGATCACTACTTTTATTTATGATATCCTCCTCAAACTGTTTTTGGGCTTCCCTCCTTATTCTTGTATAATCTTTTCTTGCCTGTTTGTAATTATTATATGCCCTTTCACTATTGTGTCTTCTGTATCTATTCCACAACAAATCTCTTCTTTCTTTTGATTTTTTACATTCTGTATTGAATCATTTCTTTCTTTTCTTTTCTGCTTCTTTGTGCTGTGGGATGTACTTCTGGACTCCTATTTCATAAAATTTACAGAATTTTTTATATACTGCATTTAAATCTTGTCCTCTAAGCTCATTTTCCCAATCAATTTCTAAGAAATACTTCTTTCAGTCATGATAATTTCCCTTTTTATAGTTTAGACACTGTTTGTAACTTTCATTGCAGTTAACTATGTCATATGCTATCCTGAAGTTGTAATTTAGTACTGCCTGGTCGCTTTTGCCGAGTGGAGGGTGATATATTAAACTGTCAATATCATTTTCTTGCCTAATAAATATGAGATCTAGCATTGAAGGTACATCGAGTCCTCTTTTTCTGGTGGTTTCCCTCACATGTTGCGTTAGGAAAAACTCTTGCACGAGATCCAGGACCTTTTGGTGCCAACAGCTTTCTTGGATTATTATATCTAGAGTATTCCAATTTATATTTGTATTAAAATCTCCAGTTAGTATAATTCTTTTCGATTTCTCTTCCATTTTATGTAGTAATGCTCTTAAACTCTGAATTGTACTCTCTGCCAGGTCCTCATATTCATCTCTTTCCCATGTGTTTGATCTGGGTGGCATGTACAAATTGGCTACAATTACTTTCCCTTCAGATGTATTGATCTCTACTGCAATCAGTTCTACTTGTGAGGGTATATCTAGTTTTATTTCTTTGACTTTTAGGTTTTTCTTAGTTATTATTATAATTCCTCCTCCTTTTTTTAAGTTCCTATCTCTTCTCCATATATTATATTCCTTTAAGTTTAGTATGTCATTTAATATTCTTGGTATTAATTTTGTTTCAGTTAGGCATATTATATGTGGTTCATTTTCTCTGACATAATCATTCATCTCTAATAATTTAGATAACATTCCATCCACATTTGAGTACATGAACTTAATCATCTTGTTTATATACTTGTCACGACGTGGTTCTACTACCTTCCTCCTTTTTATTCCCTCCTGTTTATGTACCACTTTCGTACTGCAATCCTATTACTTTGTAAAAAAAATGTATTCTTCTCTTTTGATCTTCCCTCATTTTTTGTTTTGCTTCCTCCCTCTTCTCTTTCAGTAATTCCAGTTCCTCTTGTGTTAGGCATCTTTTTATCCATACATTTTTGAACTCCTCTTTTTCCATAAGATTCTTTGCATTTTTTAGTATCTCCTCCACGGTGTTTACACTCTGGAAGGTTACCTTTAGAGGTCTTGACTTACTTTTCTCGTATTTCCCTAACCATTTGTGTTCCTCTATGTCTTTACTACAGATTTCCTCTGATATTTCTTTCAATAAGCTCATTACATTTGCCATCTCCTTTTTGTCTCTTGAGATCTTGTTTTTTACTTCTTCCTCTTCTATACCAGTGATTACTGTAGATTCGTTGATATCTACTGAATCTCTGACTAATTTTGGATTGTTTTGGATTATTCTTTTCATTTCCTTTTTAATGTTTTTTTTTCTTCCACCCTTGTTTCTAAGTCTTTCTTTACTTTCACCATTTCAGCATAAGTGGTTTCCACATCATTTTTTGTAGCTTTGCACAGCTTCATTCACCTGTGTTATCTTCTCCTCAATATCACTGCTCTGGTCTATCAGACTGCTTACTTGCCTAATTGTCTCTGTATTATTTTTGAACTCTTCCATAATACTCTCGTGGTTGACTACTGTACTTGCCATTTCACCCATTTTCCTCCTAAGTGTACTCAGTTCCACTGTTAATTCACTGATGGTTGTGTCTTTCTTGTTGGCCTCCCTTCCTAGTTTTTCTATTTATTCCTTTTGCAAGTGCATCTGCTTCTTTATTTCATCAATCTCATTCTGAAAAGCCATCTCCAGTCTGTGTACACGCTCTACCAGTTTATTGTGAGTCTCCATTTCAACCAGTTCTTAGTAGAAATCATCATCCTGCTTTCTACCTTTATCCCTTTTCTTTTCCAAATTTGCTTTACTAAAGTATGTGGCCATTTTGCTATACTAAAAGCTCAAAGTACTTTCATTCCCTGGGGCAGTTGTAGTCTAAACAAACAATCAGCTGATTGAGCGCATTCTTTCGCTACTTGGTTCTCTTTTCTGTTTGAACAAGTCTTGTTTAAACTTGTTCTTATTTTATTTTTTAATAATAGAAAACCATTTAGTCTAACCTGGTACAGAGCTTGACTCATACAAAGATACTAATTTAGGTAATGCCACTGGGCGTGCTGGCTCGGTATGGAGCGCTGTCGGCCTGCGTCCGCTCTCCTTGGTGCCTCCTCGGTGTGTGTGTGTGTGTGTGTGTTGATGCATGTGCACTCTTATGCCTCAAGAAGATGTTCCATCAATGTTTTCATATGATCTACTTTCCATTTACATATGGAATCTCTCAAAGGAATCTGTGTAATTAATATAATTTTTCAATGAGTTGCATATTTTCCCTAGAAAATCCTCACATAAATTTGAATTGAAGGACTAATGCATTTATTAATTCAATAGGTATATTGTGTTCGAGGCTTCATTCTTTGAGCTGCTGATCATGAGCTTATGAGATGCGTGCCGCAGGTGTTAACGATTATTTTATTTAGTGTCCAATTTCTTTTACCTGCTATAAAAAATTTCGTTCAATCCATTATATATTTTGCCGTAACCAATTTCATGTTAGGTCAAAAATGTAAACTATGGAATGGAGGCATATTCAAGATACCGTGTGTAATATAGCAGCAGACACGTGTCAGCCAATCACCATCTTTGATTCATGCCCATCTAAAGAGTGGTGGAAGCTTCATTCATAGAAGGTTACTACGTTGTAGTAGAGGTTGCCCTAAGTTGCAACCTTCCACAACCCTAGAAAAAGTGTAACCCTTGCATTGTGGCCAATGGTACATTGTTAAAAATCTTGAATCCAACATCTTCATTAGTGACAGACAGTATGCTGTTCTTCACTCAGTATCCACTGTTGTACTCAGTCTCATTACCATACAATCCATCAGTCATTTGAACAACATGGAGAAGCCCATGAAGTAGCCCTTGTTATTTCTATAGCCCGTAACAGAGTGTGACACCGTTCTCTGTTATCCAAACCTCTTTGCTACTTCCTATCATCTTTTTCCCCACTGATCTCATGTCCCAGCAACAGAATTTTTTGAGAAAAGGTAGTTTAAGTATATTTTAGTTTCCATTCAGTTTATGCTGGCGTGCCACAAGGATCTGTCCTCGGTCCAAAGCTGTTCCTTATTAATAGTAATAATCTCTGGTCAGTCACCCATAACCTCATTCACTCGTATGCAGATAATTCAATGCTTCACATTTCCTTTACTCATAACGACCAGATCACTAAAACTGATATCTGCAACACATAGCTCAGCACAGTAAAATCCATAAATTAAAATTAATTTAAGCTCACTGAATGGGGAGATAATAATATCGTCTCAAATTTTCATGCCAGGAGAACCAAATACCTGTATATCCCAACATACCAAGAGACAGATATTGCCCGACTCTATATCACCTTCAGTACAACCAATATTCCTATCTCTAAAACTACTGAAAATCTTGATCTTTCGCTTAACAGTCCTCTCAGTTTGACCTCTCACGTTAGATAACTTGCGAAACCCGCCTCAAAGAAACTTAGCTATTGAACAGAGCCCCTAACTTCTTCACTGACGAGCAAGAGTCATGTGCTCTCTCATCTCGAATATTGCTCACCCATGTGGAGTGGATGTGGAAAGGTTGCACTAAAACAACTCTACAAAATTCAGAATATTCCTATAAGAATAATTAACAATCCTGTAGTTGCGAATGAACTACCTCCTCTTCCAGAAAGACGGGATGTTGCCTCCTTTTCATTATTTAACAAATACTTCCGTGGCAAATGGTCAAACGAGATTGCTTCCACTGTGCCACCTCTCCACGCCTTCCCCCGTACTGCAGTGGCATCTGGTAGCCCTCATGACTTGGTCACATTGCCATAATGCAGAGCTTCTTAAATCCCTTTTCCCTAAAACTTAAACTTACGGCAGTTCAGGTCCAAAAGCTACAGTTATTTTTATGAATCGAGGACACCTGTAATCTGATGTGTTATATATTTTTATGCTTTTCTTTCCTGTGTTCATCTACCCCCCCCCAAAAAAAAAAAAAAAAAAAAAAAAACTCCCATGGCCATCGTTAGCTCTAAGCAGACTACATTTTTCTCATGTGTCTGTTCGCCCTATAAAATCTTTGTTACGAAATAGAGAGAGAGAGAGAGAGAGAGAGAGAGAGAATGATCGCAAGAATATCAATGAATTTGACCATTGCCCCACATTATAAGATCGTATTCTAAATGGCTTTTGAAATTTGTAGCATCCATTCCTTAGAGATGTATTCTGCACATTGCCCGTCAATATAACCTTGTCCGTATTGATGCCAATATATCTGTCTATCTATCTATCTACATATATATATATATATACTGAAAAAATATATATATATATATATATATATATATATATATATATATATATATATATATATATATATATGTGTGTGTGTGTGTGTGTGTGTGTGTGTGTGTGTGTGTGTACAAACAATTCGGTTATTCATGTCAAAAATTGTGAATATTGTGTTCGTTGTCTGTACTAAGAAAAGACAACGTTACTTCTCGCTATGGTGGTCTAGAATAATGGCATAGGTGAAAAATGGGGAGCCCAAACTTAGTGGATCTGTCCCTCGGGCTCTGCAACCACATTTTCTTCGACTCATTATATGGCTATGCAGGAGGGAGTGGTGTGGGGCATGTCGGGCAGCAAAGTGAGCCGCCTGGCTGTGCTACACGTGTGCCTTCATCATCGTAATGATTTTATATATAACTGATTGACCTGTCAGTGTATAAATCTGTGGCATTGTTACACACGCATACAGTTATAATGTACTCGCACTAATAATGCCACTCGAGAAGTAATTACAACATCTAGGACAACATTTCACGGTCCACCCAGAGGAATTCCTCCTTGGTCTTTCATTGTTTTTAGTCTATCTATCTATCTATTGCCAGACGCCTCAATCCCGTTTGGGGTGGCCACAAACAAATCGCCTCCAAGTCGCCCTTTCCCCCGCCATTTCACTGCCCTGCTCCCAACTCTCACCCTCCTCTCTCATATACCTCTCCACCCTATCCCTCCATCTCATCCTCGGCCTCCCCCTCCCTCTTCCCCCCTCCACCTCACTCACATACACTCTCTTCGTCAGTCTTTCACTCTCTTTAGTCGCTTCCACCAATTTCCTTAGAGACTCACCCCGAAACCACGTCCGTTCACAGCAACAAGCTTCTCATTAAGCTGAATGAAATCATCTTGTGACAACAAGAATAATATGAGTCAGGTGACATACTTTTCATATAACAATCGGTACCACCACACAATTTAATTTGTCTTTGGAGACTTTTCCTGCTGGAAGTTAGATACATCCTTCATTTACTCCATCACGCGGAGTCTCCCCATAGACATACAAGAGTAGAATTGTCTGAAGGTACCAAGGATAAAACAAGTACAAAAATACTACGTTCGGGAGCTTCAGGGCCATTCAGTTAATGCTCTTGGTGTGGTGTGGTGTGGCTTTGCTAAAGTCTACGGGACTGAAGTTTCTCGCGTCCGAGACAGATGGGCAAAGTCGCTCCTAGAGATATTCCCGCATCTACTTACACGTCTTCGGATCAAACAGACTGTCACAGGGACAGGGAGTTTAGTTTGACGGAGCTCCCGAGGCACAAGTGTTTGTGTGTGTGCGTGTGTGTGTCTGTGTGTGTGTGAGGAGCTACACCAACACTACTCCACAGCCTGCGGGCATATTTATGAACGATCCCATCATTATATTTCCATTAGCAAGTCTCCGTAACATTATCTGTTTTCACACGTTGTTTAGTCTTTCATGTTCTGCAACTATGACATTCACTCTCATTTGGCGGTCAAGAGCAATGTAACCGTATGAGTGAAGACAAACTCATATAAAAGTAATTTAAGCTTAAGAGAGTTATAAATATGGGACCAGGTAGACTACCGCCTCCAGTCGCCTTCCTTCTCTAGTCAGTCCCAA
Source organism: Coenobita brevimanus (assembly GCF_032717465.1). NCBI lineage: Eukaryota > Metazoa > Arthropoda > Malacostraca > Decapoda > Coenobitidae > Coenobita > Coenobita brevimanus. Next base: position 15,199,663 of record NC_136961.1, on the reverse strand, counting down.
CCTAGCCAAGGGTGAATACACAGGTAGGTCCCCGTTGAGTGTGTGTGTGTGTGTGTGTGTGTGTGTGTGTGTGTGTGTTCATGTAGGTGAAGGTACTGTTTTTCTCATTCCTTATTCCATCTAATGCCATACAGTTAAAGTCAATTGAGACTGAGTCACAGGAGCCTGAGTTTGTTATACTAGATTCATTAACCCTTTCATGGTCGCACCTTTCGTTGTGTTTTATACCAGTCGCCGATGCACGATTTTACTGAACTGAGTGAGACTGAGTTAGGCGTGCCTCAGTGTTAATCCTCTCATGGCCTGGACAATTCTAGTGCTTTATTACAGTAAATGTCAGTCAGTTATGCCCACCTGAAATTGAGCCATACGGACCTGAATGTTAACAATAATACCACTGCCCTTCTCACAGTTTGAAAAACTCTAGTGTTATATTTTAGTAAAAGCCAAGCAGTTTCATTCAGCTGAGTTACCAAGAGAGGCTGTGTGTTCAAATCATAACAGATATCGTTGGTAAATAGCGGCAGTTACAAAGGATTGCGAGAATTCACTGAAACTGTGTTATTATGAACGTGCAACAGTTTCTGTCCGACTTAGAACATCTAATTTTGAACAATTCATGGCAGTGCGAAATCCGGACATTACAAAACATCTCTGCAGAACGGACAAAAAAAAAAAAAAAAAAAAAAAAAAAAATCGTTCACTGTGCAAATAAAACGTGAAATACTTGATATGTAGTGAGTGCAGTGTCACTCTAAATAGACTTCCTAACACTCAACGTGTGTGTGTGTGTGTGTGTGTGTGTGTGTGTGTGTGTGTGTGTACGCTTCACCTCAACCTCTTCAGAATGTCATTGTAAAAAGTTAAGTAAGAATACAATAACAGGTAACTGCAGACGCCGCTTGGTCCATGCTAGACAGCTCGTGTAAGAACGTGAGTACATTACGAGAAAAAGATGTAGAAAGAACTTAAGAATCATTTCTCCCGTCCACCCAGAACAACAGCCGAAACTGACGCAAAATGCGAGGACGAACACAAAGAAGTACAGAACTAAATCACATGGATATTTTTTCTGGAAATCATCAACAACAATATATCTCTTTTCCCACTCAAGGCTGGGATAAGATCGAGTCCACTGAGCAAGCCAAAACTGGTTAAAAAGAAACTAATCAAAGTCTGCCCAATTTAATGGGCCAAACTCTGATTCATATACCATTCAAGAGCCTTGAATCCTGCTTCCAACCCACATGCATACATCCGCACTTATACGTTTCATACCATAATTTCGACGACTGTCAGTTCACCCTGAAAGAACCGGAGTACCAAACCAATGTCATACACTC